>NC_064927.1:68745323-69064078 GCF_023897955.1 Schistocerca gregaria | reverse complement strand
ACACACGCGAGACAGATGAGAGAGGTGGGGAGGGCGGGGAGAGAGGTGGGGAGGGCGGGGAGAGAGGTGGGGAGGGCGGGGAGAGAGGTGGGGAGGGCGGGGAGAGAGGTGGGGAGGGCGGGGAGAGAGGTGGGGAGGGCGGGGAGAGAGGTGGGGAGGGCGGGGAGAGAGGTGGGGAGGGCGGGGAGAGAGGTGGGGAGGGCGGGGAGAGAGGTGGGGAGGGCGGGGAGAGAGGTGGGGAGGGCGGGGAGAGAGGTGGGGAGGGCGGGGAGAGAGGTGGGGAGGGCGGGGAGAGAGGTGGGGAGGGCGGGGAGAGAGGTGGGGAGGGCGGGGAGAGAGGTGGGGAGGGCGGGGAGAGAGGTGGGGAGGGCGGGGAGAGAGGTGGGGAGGGCGGGGAGAGAGGTGGGGAGGGCGGGGAGAGAGGTGGGGAGGGCGGGGAGAGAGGTGGGGAGGGCGGGGAGAGAGGTGGGGAGGGCGGGGAGAGAGGTGGGGAGGGCGGGGAGAGAGGTGGGGAGGGCGGGGAGAGAGGTGGGGAGGGCGGGGAGAGAGGTGGGGAGGGCGGGGAGAGAGGTGGGGAGGGCGGGGAGAGAGGTGGGGAGGGCGGGGAGAGAGGTGGGGAGGGCGGGGAGAGAGGTGGGGAGGGCGGGGAGAGAGGTGGGGGAGGGCGGGGAGAGAGGTGGGGATGGCGGGGAGAGAGGTGGGGAGGGCGGGGAGAGAGGTGGGGAGGGCGGGGGAGAGAGGTGGGGAGGGCGGGGAGAGAGGTGGGGAGGGCGGGGAGAGAGGTGGGGAGGGCGGGGAGAGAGGTGGGGAGGGCGGGGAGAGAGGTGGGGAGGGCGGGGAGAGAGGTGGGGAGGGCGGGGAGAGAGGTGGGGAGGGCGGGGAGAGAGGTGGGGAGGGCGGGGAGAGAGGTGGGGAGGGCGGGGAGAGAGGTGGGGAGGGCGGGGAGAGAGGTGGGGAGGGCGGGGAGAGAGGTGGGGAGGGCGGGGAGAGAGGTGGGGAGGGCGGGGAGAGAGGTGGGGAGGGCGGGGAGAGAGGTGGGGAGGGCGGGGAGAGAGGTGGGGAGGGGGGGGAGAGAGGTGGGGAGGGCGGGGAGAGAGGTGGGGAGGGCGGGAGAGAGGTGGGGAGGGCGGGGAGAGAGGGAGGGCGGGGAGAGAGGGAGGGCGGGGAGAGAGGGAGGGCGGGGAGAGAGGGAGGGCGGGGAGAGGAAGAGAGAGAGGAGGAGGAGATTTGTGTTTAACATCCCATCGACAACGAGGTGATTAGAGACGGAGCGCAAGCTCGGGTGAGTGATGGATGGTGAAGAAAATCGGCTGTGCCCTTTCAATGGAACCATCCCGGCATTTGCCTGAAGTGATTTAGGGAAATCACGGAAAACCTAAATCAGGATGGACGGAGACTGGATTGAACCGTCATCCTCCTGAATGCGAGTCCAGTGTGCTAGCCACTGCTCGATGGAGAGTGGTGAGAGAAAGTGTGGGGATAGAGAGAGGAAGAGAGGGGGCAGCAAAGGGGAGAGAGGGGAGGAAGTGCTTACAACATTTTTTTTCTAGCTTTCCTTCTCTAACTACATCAAAATACCAGGTACTACCGATTTAATTGTTAGAAAACAGACTTATTTTCTCCGAGACAAAAATTTCCAGTTTTCAAACTATGAAAAATCAAGGATGGCATGTAACAATATTATGAAAATGAAAGGTGCTAATCATCATATAGCTGAGATGCTGAGTCGCAGATAGGCACAATAAAAGACTGTCGCAAATAAGCTATTTGCCAGTAAGGCATTCGCCAAAATTAGATGACGCGTGCACACACGCACGCACATGATTGCAGTCTCAGGCAACTGAAGACATACCGCGAACTGGTGCTGCTGCGAGTAGTGTGGCCTCAGTTGACTGAGACTGTAGCATCTCTGCTATAGTGAGTAGCAACTTTCCTTCTCATAATAAATGTCCAGTTTCGGTAGATTTCATCTTTATCATCTTAAAATTTCCTTTTTACCAAAGACTTCAGTGAAAAAGGAACCTCTAATCACATAATCTGAGGATTCAGAGAAGCTCCAGGTTTCTCCTGTGATAACATATTATTGTAAGATTAAGGATAAAAAAAGCAGCAATACTCTCATAATTTATATACAAAAGAAACCTTTTTATTATACCACATATTAGTAGATAGGTACACACCCGAATCTTTGGTTCAGTCTTTAAACAATAAGGTTGGTTCTGGTACTGTTGTATTTCACCAGTTATTTCAGCTACTTTCCGTCGTTTGCTGAAGTTAATAAGTTCTGGAGAGTTTGGCAAGTAGTCAGGATTTCCCTCTTCAATATGAAGGATGTTAGTCAGGTACATACCTGCAGAAATGATTTTTTTATTCATTTCTAGCAACAGTAAAAATTAATGAACTTAATTAGCCGTTTCATGAAGTGTGTTTTTTAAATGTAAGAAAATATTTATATTACCAACTGAAAAAAAACTAATAAGAATAAACAAATGCATTGTATATGTTACAGTACTGACCTCATATACGAACTAAGTACACTAAGGTATTCACATTCACTCTAACAAGAAACCTTCTTTTACCTGTTTCTGCCATTTTTGACAACATTTGGAGAATCCAATCTTGGGGGTTGGTATGAAACTACATTCAGGTATCTTTGTCTACATTGTCAACAACATTAGTTTATTTATGCAAGCTTCATGAAGTACATCAATCTCATCTCTCAGTATTATAACAGTAGTTCTAGTTTCTCTTCACAACAAAAGATGACACCAACAGACATGGGCAATTCAGAAAATTAACCCAAATGTTTCTGATTGGAGGTTAATGTTTGCAGTGTAACATAATTTGCTAAATCTACAAATCTTAGTGGAGGTTAAAGTAATCCTAAGCATCAAGATGTGAGGTAAGTCCCACTCTGATGATTAGTCTGGTAGCAAAGACGAGATGCACGATCCTTGTGCAATCGATGCAGATAAGAAATCAATTCAATGTCTACTGCTTGCAACAGGATGCAATGTGGTGTATTGCCCAAGAAAGTCCAAAAGATAATGATATTCTTTAAAAATAATAGTCGTAAGACGAGTTTCAAAAGTAGTGAAAATCAATGCTATAAGGTCGTTCAAAGATGCTTCCGTTCTTTGAAGAGAAGCGATACCCTGATAAAGCAGTTGTGAAATACAGAGACGCTACCGTAAAACACATTTTTTGAGTAGTAAACCGGTAGTTGAAATTAAATAAATACTAAATCAACATCAAAATAATTCAGCGTAAGGAAAACCACACAAGAATGTATTACATTAACATAATTCCATTACGGTTCATGTGCAACATAAGCTCTGCAGCAAGACACGCATGTGTCCATTGCAGTCTACAGGGGGATTTCGGACAATGTGTAACTCACCTACAACAGCAGTATTGGAAAAGAAAGTGATCTCTGGTTCCTGCTCACCTTCCTGCATCTTAATAATTCAGAATAAATGCGAAAACTGAAGTAATTTGAAGAACACCAATGGTCAGTCAGCGCAAGTGTCTTAGGGAGGCAAAATACCACTACCACCACCGCTTCTGCCTCTACTACTACTACTACTACTACTACTACTAATAATAATAATAATAATAATAATAATAATAATAACAACAATAATAATAATAACAACAATAACAATAATAATAATAATAATAATTGAAATACAAAGGAAACCTGATGTCATTTCATGCCAAAAAGTCTTAAGAATACTTCTACAGTCTGTAAAGATATTTACAGTATGACTGCTGACAGACAGTGTTTGCATCCAGGCAACAGCTTCGCCGTGATGTGGAATTTCAGCAAGTTACATGTATTGCTCACCTTCTTGCACCAAAAGGTGGCATGTAGGAAATTTTTTTATGCTTTAAATGATAATTAAACTGTTACTGGGCTCATAATTAGAAGACACTGCCTTTGAAATTAGCTGAGGAAGCCTGCATTTGGATATGTTGAGCTGTACCTTTCATCTGCTCTTTCTTTTTTGTAGATGTGAAGAGTTGGAGGTACATCATTACTGCCTTCAGCATTCTTGTCATTTGATTCACTCACATGACTATAAATTCCACTTACTTATTTAATCTTTGAGCATTTTCCATGCTATTAACATTTGTGCAAATTGAACAATACACGATGTCACAGCACCTCAGTTTACCTGTACGAATCTAATGGTTTAAAAAGCAAATGCCTAGCTCAAATCGATCAGTATACCATCAACAGATGATTTTGCTTCAAAGACACTGCATATGGCTGAAACAACATTTTCAACAGCTTCTGGTGTACTTGATTTTTCCCTGAAGCCATAATGAGATTGTCAGTGTTTCCATTACAGATAAAATGTTTGTAAATATGTTGATGCATGCAATGTTATACTATTATTGAAAGTATCAGGGCAAAAGAAATCTGACAGCAATTACCAACACATGAATTGTTTCCTTTTTATGGATTTGAACGTCAATTAGTAAAAACAGAACCCTTATTGGGCCACACTGTTGTCCAACTGTTAAGACTGCTTTTCTCAGGAACGAGTGCAGGTATCAAGTTGAAATTTTGTCACATTATAAGTTAGACAGTCCCTTGGTAGGGGGAAAAAAGGTCGAAATCAATGCAATCTAAAGACATGACCATTTTTTGATGCTCACTAACACACTCATCAAAACCTATAGGAAGCATCCCATTGACCTAGATTCATAAACTTTGGCAAGAAGCGTGGTTTCACAGCACAAGTAAAAGAAAAAAATTAAAAGCTTGTAATTGGTAATTACATAATAATAATAATTATTGGTGTTTTGCCCTTAAAGAGCGCATTTTGACTAAACTACATGGCCAGTTCCTTTTGCTGCCTTCCTTGCTGCCCAAACTTCCCTCATTCGCTGGCTGTGTTTCTGTTTCTGGTCCTCTGTCCATGCTTCTTGTCAGCTTTGTGACTTCGGCTTCATCTTGATTGCGTTTTTGGTTGCCCGTATTTCTTTCATCTTCCGGCTGTGATACTGCTTGCGTTCTTCGGTCCATTTTATGCCTGTTCGTTTGTCACATTGTATCTCATGTAGTTTACCTTTCTTAATGATGTTTCTGAATTATATTCTGACGTTTATTGTGTCTGCTGTTATGTTGAGTTGGTTCAAGTCATTTTCTACCTCTGCCATCCATTTGTTGTTTCTAGTGGTTACCCAGTGAAATATCTGTTCGGTCAGCCTGTGTGATGGCATTCTGTGTAGGTGTCCATAGAATTGTAGTCTGCGTTTTCTAATCTTTTCTGTGATTGTTTCCGTATGTTTGTATAGTTCCTCTGTAGGTTTCTTGATCCATATTCCATTGTTGATAGTTGCACCAAATATTTTCCTAACTATTTTCCGTTCTACTTTTTCTAGTTGTCTGATACGTGTATGCCCTAAGATTAGTGTGGTCTCTGCTGCATATAGTGCCTCGGGGAGCACCACCGTGTCGTAGTGGTGTAATTTGGCTTTTTGTGAGATAGACTTCTTGTTGTAATGATTCCACACTACTTTGTATGCCTTGTCCAGTTTAGTCTTTCTTTCTTCGTTTGAGTCTCTGTTATGTCCACTCATTTGTAGTGTTTCACTGAGGTATTTGAAGTTTGCCATTTTGTAAATCGTGCCATACTTTGTGTTCAGAGATGAGAGTTTCTTTGTGCTCATAAACTGTGCCTTTTCGTAAGAGATCTGTAGTCCAGTTTTGGAAGCTATTTCGTGCAGTTTTTCAATAGCGTCTTTTGTTTCCTTTATACCTCTCGTGACAATCAGCAAATAGTCTGCAAAAGCCAAGCATTTAATCTGTAGGTTTCCTAAGGTTATCCCCTGTTGTGATGTTTCCCATTCTTTTATTACCTTATCTAACACCAGATTGAAAAGGAGAGGTGAGAGGCCATCGCCTTGTCGGACACCTGTGCAAATTTCAAAGGGCTCTGATAGTTCCCCACAGAACTTTACTTTGGAGGTCGTGTTGGTTAAGGGTTGCTCTATGATAGCCCGTGTTTTGTTGTCTACTTTGTATTCTGCTAGAATTTTGAATAGAGTTTTCCGGTCAATAGAGTCGTATGCTTTTTTGAATTCGACAAAGGTAATGATCAGGTTCCGTTTGTGTTGTAAAATCATTTTCAGGTTCCAAAATTGCTCCGCACAAGACAGTCCTTTACAGAAACCTGCCTGGTATTCCCCAATCAAGTGGTTGGTCTGGAATTCTAGTCTGTTCAAGCTTTAGAGAGGATCTTGTATGTGACCGGTAGTAGGGATAATCCTCTGTAGTTGTTCGGGTCAGTCTTGTCACCTTTTTTGTGTAGTGGGTGTATCAGGGCAGTTTTTCAGTCGTCAGGAATTTTCATGGTCTTCCAGATGTCTTCCAAGATCCTGTGGATGTCTTTGGTGAGTTCTGGGTCTTGTAACTTCGAGATTTCCGCGATGATGTAGTCTGCTCCTGGTGCTCTACGATTCTTGAGTGACTTGGTTATTTCTTTAACTACTTCTAGAGTTGGAGGTTCACTATCTGGATTGTACGTGTTCGTTTCTGTCATCATTTCTTCCATAGGGGGGTCCGTGTTGAGCAGTTTTTCAAAGTACTTTGCCAGAATGTCACAATTGTTTTTGGTATTGGTTTCTAGGGTTCCATCTGGTCTTCTGAAGCACAAGTTGGGTCTTCTGAACGTTCTGTAGAAGTTCCTTGTATTGTTCTTCATGAAGTCCGATTTGATCTCCATCAGTTGCCGTTTATCATACTGTCATTTTTCACTGTGAATGCTTTTGCTTGATTACTTCTGTGTTTTCAAGAAGTTCATCCAATTCTCTTGGGATTTATGGCTACTAAATTTTTTCCAATCACTGATTCGTAGTTCAATAGGTTTGTCACGTGTCGTTCCACCAACGGTGTTTCCTTGTGCGTGGTGCTTGTGCTAGTTTCATGGCCTCTCGGATTCTTCGTGAAAGTTGTGTCCAGTCTGTCGTTTTCTCCATTTTAATTTTGTGTAGTATTTGTGTCTATGGTTTAAAGTATGGTATTCTGGATCTGGTTTAACAATTTTGTTCTTCTGGAGCTTTTTCTTGGGCAAAAGACAAATCCTGATCTGTAGTAGGTGGTGGTCTGAGTCGAAGTAGCCTTTACGTATGTCTATGTTCAAAATTTCTTTTTTTGAGTCTTTCTGGACTATTACGTGGTCGATTTGTAGTTCTTGCTTTCTGCTGGGGAATTTCCATGTGGTAAGTTTTCGTGTTGGTTTCTTGAATTTTGTTGACATAATGGCGAGGTCGTGGCTTTTGCAAAAGTCTATCAGATGTTTTCCATTTTTGTTGGTGTCCTTGTGTGGAGTATGTTTTCCTGTGGTATGTTGTATATCTTTTCTTTTCCGAGTTTAGCGTTTAAGTCTCCCAGTATTATTTTGACTATGTACAGGAATTTTACTGAGAGTTTCTTCCATTGCCGTCCAGAAGTCATCAATTTCTTCTGGTTTTTTCCTGTTGTAGTCATTAGTCGGTGCATGTGCGTTGATTATTGTGTAGGATTTGTTGGGTGATTTCACTGTGATGGTGCTAATTCTTTCGTTTGGTGACGAAAAGTTGATTATGCTGTCCGTGACGGACCTGTGTACTGCAAATCCTGTGCCAAAAAGCCTTAGGTTTTTCAGCTGTCTCAATGGTTTTCCTTTGTATATTCTGAAATTCTCTGTGTTTAAATGGTCTTCATCTGTGAATCTTGTTTCTTGCAGTGCACATATTTTGATTTGAAATTTTTTGAGAGTGTCTGTCAGTTGTTTCATCTTTCCTGTCTTCATCAGTGTGTTCACATTGAGTGTGCCGATGTAGTATTTGCGTTTGGTCTTGAGGGAGTTTGAGAAGCTCCGATTCTTCTCATGATGTCCGTGGGCCCCCGGAATCCGATGCTCACGACGATCCCAGTCTATTGACTGGGCCCCGGGGTAATGAGATAATATTACATAATTTTAGAGACTTACAATTTACTCATAATCTGTCAAAAATCTAAGCAATTACTGTAGGAATTTTGATCTGGTTCTCAGTAATAGGTAGTGTGATTGACAAGGAAGGATTTTGCATATAATTTACAAATATTTCAATTTAACTGTCTGAGTTACAATGAAGTGAATCCCCCGGCTGCTGTGAAAACAATGCTTTTGCCATCTAGTGCTGATAGGTGTAATGTCAACTGACTACTGTGTCACACCTGTGTTGGCATCGCAGATCCTTTACCAACTGCTTATTCTACAAACAAACATTCCCCGACTCGCTATGCCTATGACATGTACAGCATCTGTAAAGTTCGAAGCAAAGTAATACATGTAATTGACGCAAAATTGCAGTTCCATTGTTTGGAATCAGGTTCTGATATCCCATGTCATATCCATTGAAGCATTCCATAGAACAATTCCACATAAGCATAACAACAATAGCCCTGTGGACGACTGTAGCATTTTATACTCTGGAGACTTCTGTCAAATCTTATAAGTAACTACTACAGGAATAAGAGCAGACGAGGTCAACACAACTGCAATAACAAATGCAAAATTGCACAAAAAATTAAAATTTAAAATTAAAGCATTCTAAAAAATCTTACAATTCCTGGAACTGGTATCTTGGCAGTATCAATACTGATAACAGGCAAAAATTGACAATATTCTCAATTCCCGGGATTGATGAATTGTCTATACACACGATTAAGTTAGTGTGGAATCCTCTGAGCGTGAGTCATACTAGCACTTTTCCAGTTTTTTAAGGTAGAGGGACAACTACTGTTATTTTTAAACACACTGTAAAAGATAAAAATTCTATTTATTAATATATAAAGTGGTTTCAGTATAAGATCTACTATCTTCTTAAGAACAAAATTTGACAGGCCACAGGAATCTGATTTTGAGTTGCTGAATTTTGCTGCAGCTACTACAACGTCAGTGATAGCAATTTTTGTCCATTTGAATATCGATATTTCAGGTCTGTTGGACGATAAGAATAACTTTGTCTTTTCTACATGTCATTATATCTGCTCAGAGCTAAGATTTTTAGGAACAATACCTCTACACAGTGTCCACATATTCAAATCCAAGCTTAAAATGACATGATCCATGCAATATTCAAATAAACCTACAGACATCCACTGATCAGACATAATTTCTGTGTTGTCTGCGAAGAGAGAGATTGTGCTATCTGATTGGGGTTTACATGATCGTCCCTAGTGCTATTTGTTTTAACTTTTCCAATGTTTCTGTCACTTTTATATGGTTTCATATCACCAATGAATGCTAAAATGAGACTGTCTGAATGTATCATTAAGCATCTATAAACACGATTTCACACAAACGATGGCAATGGGTAGGAGGATTTGAACAACAATTGTCACCTCCTGCAAAAATTGATGGGATAGCAATTTGAAATTTACCAAAGAATGTTAAACTGCAGTGAACATTACTTAATGTAAATACACAAAATTTGTTGTCTAAGATGCACAAACTGTAGAAATTTTTGAAATATTAATTATCTGTTTTGAAAAAAGAGAAGTGACTCAAGAGTACAACATGAAAAAAGATAGATAGAACTAAAATCCAATTGAATGTTCTGAAGGACGTAGTATGAGTCAAGTAATTTTATTTAAGAAAAGAATTTTAAAGGCACTGTCATTTTTCATACGCTACAACTCATTTGCTTCTGTTCTTAGAGAGAGAGAGAGAGAGAGAGAGAGAGAGAGAGAGAGAGAGAGAGAGAGAGAGAGAGAGAGAGAGGAGGGGGGGGGGGGGCACTAAAGCCAGAACTAACTACATAACTATACTCACAAGACTAGCATCATCAATAATTATCAGAATATATTTTATCATACGACCGTGGGTCACCATGTTGACAGAATCTTATTTTCAGGATAAAGAATGACCCTCAACCTCATGCAGAACATAGAAAATAGAATAACTAAACAAATTATTAAAAACCCTCCTATTTCAAGTTATCTAGAAAACTCACCAAAAAAAGGAACACACGGAGGATTAATCGAACGAAGTTTCTCTTGATATTTTCGAAAATGATCACTATTAAGCTCTCTTGCATCCTCAAGAGCTTTCTCCAAACGAGCCGATATGGCCTGCAAGGGATAATATTTCAGTAATGTTAGATTTATAAACCCAAGAGTAACCTCTTAAACAGAACTTTGATATAATGAAAATGTGAAGTGCTGACAGGGAAATATAGCCAATAATGACATATTTTCTGTTGACTTTTGTTTCAGGTTTTTCGTTCAACAATTTTTAAACGATTTTCCTAATAATCTTGTAAGAGAAGGAAAATTAGGATAAAAATTCTGTGTAGTCACACATCTTTGTACAGTGGTAGGAGGGAGTGCCATGAACAACATACTAAAAATCCTGTGGAAGATGGGGTGTGGTGTTTAAACACAGAAATGGCCCTATTCATTTCTTCTATGGAACTAATAGTTTCTGTGTTGCAGGGGATGGAAAAACCACAAATTATTAACAACATCAATATTATGAAAAGGTAGCAGCTACTCACCATATAGCAGAGGTGCTGAGTCACAGATAGGCACAACAAAAAGACTGTCAGAAAGTGAGCTGTCAGCCAATGAGGCCTTCATTGAAAATAGACACCATACACACAGACACACACTGACAAATGCAATTCACACACACATGACCACAGTCTATGGCTGCTGAGTCTGGCTTCAACAGCCAGAGAATGTTGTCATGTGGGTGTGGGTTGCGTTTGCACCCGTGTCTGAGTGTGTGTTATATTGTTTATTTTCAACGAAGGCCTGTTGGGCTGAAAACTCACTTTCTGGCAGTCTTTTTGTCATGCTTATCTGTGACTCAGCATCTCCACTATATGGTCAGTAGCAACTACATTCCATCCTGCATTTTCCATTGTTAGATTATTAACAATAGCATTTTAATAGCATAAAATTGATGTATATTAGTAAAAGAAGTGGTTTAAGCACAAATATTAAATGTGTGTACCATACCGTAGTGCAAGAGACCTGTTTTCAGAGATGAATTATGTTCTGAAGGTGTAATGCATTGTAGAACAGGATCAGTGTGAAGGTTAGAAGCGTGAGGGTAGACATGTTGCCATACTGAGCTCACGAACTTCCCTCCTTCATAGACCTGCACACTAAAGAGCGAGCAGTGGTTCCCTACTCTTATCAACCCCAGTACATCACAAGATGCAACTGCAGGGTGTTGCACAAAATTATACCAATCCTTCCGTAATGCACCTTACGAGTCACTGACAATGCAGTACACAGACACGCCCAAGGAGTGAAGAGCACGGTCTGGGAGGGTGTGCAGCAACCAGAGACTGCCAGAGGCAGCATCAGAAGGTAGGGTGTGGAGAAAAAAATGGGGAGTGGAAAAAGAGAGGAACAGGGAAGGTAAAACGGCAGGTGGGTACAATGGCAGAGAGTGGCACACAAAAGGAGTGAGGGAATGTCAAAAGGGTGGAGGGTGTGGGTCCAGTAGGTTACCACAGGTTGAGGCAGGGATAATTTTGGGAGCAGAGAATGTGCTGTAAGGATAACTCCCACATGCGAAGTTCAGAAAAGCTGGTGGTGGAGGGGAGAATCCAGATGGCTCAGGTAGTGAAGCAGCCACTGAAATCAAGCATGTTTTGTGGCAGTGGGTGCTCTACATTGCTCTTGGCCACAGTTTGGGAAATTTGCCATTTATCCCGGTGGACAGATAGTTGGTAGTTATCCCAATGGTTGCAGCACAGCTAGTATGCAGCATCGCTGATTTCACAGGTGACCCGACCTATGACAGGGTGGGATAAGCCCGCGATAGGACTGCAATAGGAAGTGCCAAGTGGGTAGATTGGGCAGTGGTTGGCAAGGGGTTGAGACTGGGAGAAGCATAGGTATGGACTAGGATATTGTAGAGGTTGGGTGGACGAGGGAATTTCAAGGTATGATGATAGACGAGTCTTTTTTTTTTTTTTTTCTTCCTCCATTGTGCCTGTCTGCTACTTAATGCCTCCTTCATGTGGTGAGTAGCTACCTATCCCTTCCACATGGTTGTTGTTTCATATCTGTATTCCATATCGGTGAAAAATAAAACAGCCCACCAACCCAGATGTGTGTGCACACTTCACTGTCAGTGATCCACGAGGCAAGCAGCAGAAGTGTTGGAACAACTTTGTAAAACCAATTCTCGCTTCTTGTGACGTACGGTAGACTATGGGGTCTTTCTTCAGTTTGCAGACCCACTAAGGAGGGACCACAATCCAGCAACTGCCTTTCTTAAAACCTCCACCCTCTACCCTCTACCCTCCATGACCCCCCCCCCCCCCCCCCATCACATCCACAGAATACAACGATTTATCCCTTAGTATGGTTATGCCACACTTGGATGATATACAACTTAAATATTTGTCCTTAACTTACTTTATTTAAGAATGAACATTAATTTTACACCATTAAGATACCAGTTTTAATAACCTACAGTCCTTCCATCCACTGCAATATATAGGGGAGGGGGTAAAAAAGGAATTGGACCTTTTTGTGGGGAATTTAATGTAGAATAATTTTGTATTGTGAAATATTTTCGCTAGAAGCGATAGTTTTTTGAGTTATCCGAGGAGAAGATAAAAAGTGATTAACCCCCTCTTCCCCCCATCCATCCAGCCACTCAGGAGTTTAGCAGGTCGTTCACGGTCCTCTCTCCTACCTCTGTACAATAGTTTGCAATTACACAAATTTTTCCCCTAGTCAAGCTTTTATTGGTCTCCGTCAACAGCACTATAATATTGCCAGTACGAGTGGCTGCCACCGTCAAAGGTTCACCCTAAATTGCTGTTGGTGGACCACAGTCGAGCCCATAACCAGAAATTATTTGGAACCATCATGCCTTTGTCTCAGGACCTTTTCCTGCTCACTACAGCCATAGTTTTCTCTATGCTACCTTCAATAGTTTTTAGCCACTGTGTGGCAATCCAGGATCGATTTACATTGAGTTTTCTTATTTCTTGTTAAAAACTGTTATGAATCTCAATGGCTCCCCTAAACAAAGAGGCATGGTAGCCATTCTACACAGCATGATTCTGTATGTTGGTGAATTTTATTACTTGGCTGATCTCACACAGAGCATACTCCACCACAGCTGATTTCTTCACCTGTTCCAACCTGCAGTACCATTTAAGTTCAATGAACCAGGTACTGATGGATCGTCCTGTCATTTCGACACAGACTTTTAAACATGTGTTCCCGACATTGCAAGTGGGCAACATTTGTCTTTTCCAAACAGAATTACTCACATACTGCAAAATCAAATTAGGAAGATCGAAGAGTGCCTCAGACCAGAAAAGAAACCACTCACAATGCTGCAGGTGTTTGGCACACCACACGCAGAGTACGTGTGGAAAAGTTTACATCATAATGTCTGAACGATCCATCAGTTCCAAGATCAGTGTACAGAAACAGTACTGTAGTTTCAGGCAGGTAGAGAAATCAGCGTTGGAGGAGTACATGCTGTGAGACTGATCATGCAAAAGTATTCCCTGATACATTGGTTCTCTCTGCAAAGACCTACCCTATCTGCTTGTTCAGAAAAGTGTTTTAAATTCATAAACATGACAATACTTTTAACAAGAAAGAAGTAAGACTCAAGATAAACAGATCCTGTAGTCTTGTGCTGTGGCTATCAATCACTGCAGATAACAGGAGAACCACAGTTAAAATGGCCAGGAAAATGCCTGGAGAAGTTTGTGTGACAGATATACATAATCTCCAGTCACAGGCTCAAGTCCTCTCAACTACTGGTAATGGAGGGCAAATGTTTGGCAATGCCAGCCACTTGTGCTGACAAAACATAAAAAAAACATCACTAACAGCAATTCTGTACATATATTATAATGTTAAGTCACGCTACCATACAGAATACAAAACAATACCATACCTGGAAAGTAAATTTAAGCCTGAAGACTGATGCAGAGCCCATTGCTGACACAACAGCCAATACACCATTAAAATTGTTCAGTTCCTGTAAAACTAACATAATCTCAATTATCCGAGATACTATTGCAACTCTTTCTTCAAAGTTTTCTGCTTCCACAATATTTTTTTCTAGCCATCGTGTGAACTGCAAACAAGCAAAAATATTACTAGTTACAATGTACAACTTTTGCATTTCATCTATTTTATTGTAGTTCAGTTTCTACACCTCCCTTTAATATTGCAAATTACAAAACTGAAAGAAGTTACTCATGCCAGCTGACACAATAGAGGTTAGGGTGTAGCAGACAGCACTACATGATTTAAGATGAAAGACAAGGAGGTGAAAGTGTACAACGCATTTCTTCTCAATTACAAATATATCACTTGAAACAAACAATGGTGTCCTAACACAAAAACAAAAGAGTAAGTTACAACAACTGACAAAGTGCATATTGCTCAGTCAGTCAATGAGATACCAACTGACAAGGTAAAAGAAATGAAAATTTTTGAATATTCTCTTCCACATGAAAGCCACTGTGCCGTCCATATATTGTACTACAGAAAATATATTACTGCAGATCTGCATCTGAGCTGTAAGTGGAAGCCAGGAAAATCCCTCCAATACACAGTTTTTTTGCAAAATCGTACATGGTTAATATTTTTGTATTCATTAATCCACTAAGTAAGAATATTGCAAGTAAGAAAGGTGTTACTCACCATATAGCACAGATACTAGGTTGCAGATAGGCACAACAAAAGCACTGTCACAAATAACGCTTTAGGCCAGTAAAGCCTTCGTCAAATATAGAAACACACACACACACACACACACACACACACACACACACACACACACACACACACACCAATGCAAATGCAACTCACACACAACAGTGGTCTCAGACAACTGAGGCCACACTGTGAGCAACAGCACTAGTGCATGATGGGAGTGGCAACTGGGTGGGGGTAAGGGAGAAGCTGTGGCAGGGAGGGGTAGGGGAATTAGGGTAGGGGTGGTGGACAGTAAAGTGCTGCAGGTTAGATGAAGGGCTGGTGAGAGGTAGGGAGGGGAAGAGAGCGGTACGCAGAAGAAAAGGAGAGAATTAAAAAGACTGAGTGCGGAGGTGGAATCAGGGCTGCATAGTGCTGGAATGGGAACAGGGAAGGGGCTGGGTGGGTGAGGACAAATACCGATGGAGGTTGAGGCCAGAAGGGTTACGGTGGCGTAGGATAATTGCAGGGAAAGCTCCCACCTGCGTAATTCAGAAAGCTGGTGTTGCTGGGAAGGATTCATATGGCACAGGGTGTGAAGCAGTCATTTAAGTGAAGGAGTCATGTTTTGCAGCGTGCTCAGCAACAGGGTGGTCCACTTGTTTCTTGGCCACAGTTTGTTGGCGGCCATTCATGTGGACAGACACTTTGTTGGCTGTCATGCCCATATAGAACGCAGCACAGTGGTTGCAGCTTAGCTTGTAGATCACATGACTGGTTTCACAGGTAGCCCTGCCTTTGATGGGATAGGTTATGTTTCTGACTGGACTGGATTAGGTGGTGGTGGGAGGCTGTATGAGACAGTCTTGCATCCGGTCTATTACAGGGGTATGAGCCATGAGGTAAGGGGTCAGGAGCAGAGTTGCGTACGGATGGACGAGTATAGTGAGTAGGTTCAGTGGATAGTGGAATACCACTGCGGGAGGGGTGGGAAGGATAGTGGGCAGGACAATTCTCATTTCAGTGCATGAGAAGAGGTAATTGTAACCCTGTCAGAGAATGTAATTAAGTTGCTCCAATCCTGGGTGGTACTGAGTTACGAAGGGAATGCTCCTCTATGGCTGGACAGTGGGACTTCGGGAGATGGAGGGAGACTGGAAAGATAAGGCACGGGAAATTTGTTTTTGTAGTCACAGCCACAACACCATGTAATGTTGGCGAAAACTCTGCCTATGTTTTGAAAAATCAGAGAAAGTGCAGTTTCGAATGACCATAGCTCACAAAATCTGCATATTCACTTTGCCAACAACATATGAGAATGCATCACAATATCAAAACCATGAGAAGTTAAAATTGTGTAGTAGAATAGCTACCAAAATAAATGTCCAATAGTATCACGTAAATTAGAAAATAAAAAACAACCCACTGAAGATAGCACAAAATGTGCTGAAACATGTCCAAGGGTGGAACAAAACAGGAAAAAGGTGTCTCGCATAAGGTGAAATTCCTCTTTCATTTCACAACAAGGACAGACATAACGAGAACTGCAACACCACAAGATGACTACCGAGGAAAGTGGCTTATTGGGTTGAGTAGGACAACGTGATGCAAATGGGAAAGAAGCTGTTGAAGATCTGGAGGAATGTAGATAGGTTCCGGGTAATATGTTGAAGGTGTTGGTCTACCACCACATCCAGTGTTTTTATTTCTCTCGTTTTCCAATCCCCACATCTCACCAACCCTCCATCTAACATGCAGCACTTCCACTGTCCGCCACCTCTATTCTACTATCCCTTCCCCTCCCAACCCAGCCTCCTTACCCTCACCCTGTTGCCATTCCCATCGTGCACTGGTTCTGCTGTTCGCAGCGTGGCCTCAGTTACCTGAGACCCAGTCGAGCATGTGTGTGTGTGTGTGTGTGTGTGTGTGTGTGTGTGTGTGTGTGTGTGTGTGTGTGAGAGAGAGAGAGAGAGAGAGAGAGAGAGAGAGAGAGAGAGAGAGAGAGAGAGAGAACTTAGAACAACTTAAACCTAACTAACCTAAGGACATCATCACACAATACCCAGCCATCACGAGGCAGAGAAAATCCCTGACCCCGCCGGGAATCGAACCTGGGAACCTGTGCGTGGGAAGCTAGGACGCTACCGCATGACCACAAGATGCGGGCGATCCGTAATTAACGACCATGGGGCACCGTGTTTTAATACAATGTCTTCCGCGATGAATTTGGCTACCTCTGGTACTTCGGCTGTTTTCACGGCTTTTGTAGTGGCATAGTATGTCAGATAATCAGTGCAAACAATAATCCATCTATTGCCACTAGCAGAGGTTGGAAATCGTCTGCGGAGGTCAATCTCGACACGCCGGAAAGGCCTTTCGACTGGTGGAATTGGTATGAGTCGGCCAGGTGGTTTCTGAGGAACTGCTTTTTTCTCTGGCACTTTAGACAGTGTGACGCGTAGTGACGGACGCTCCAAAATAAACCTTGCCAATCCTATCGTATGTCTTAATAAATCGTAGATGTGCGGCCTTAGGTGTGTCATGGAATTTCTGCACAACATCTAAGCTTTATTTGTGACAGTCTTTTAGTTGTGCCTATCTGCGAATCAGCATCTACGCTATATGGTGAGTAGCAACTTTCCTTCTCGTAACATTGTTAGACTCCGTCCTCAATTTTCCACTGTTTAATCCACCAAGTGTTTTAAGTGTATGACAAAATCTCAGGAAGCTCTCTGCATATAATGGAGTTTAATGTTCCCGAGGAGGAGGAATTGCTGGGAGATCTTTTCAGTTTCATATGAGAACTTAGCTTTCAGGGTGTTCATGATGTGGATACAAAGGCAACACAGCCTCATTTAAAATGAAACATGTCAGTAGGTGGCAATTTGAGTGTTATGGATAGTAAGTGGAAGTGTGTCTAATGGCTGAAAATCATTAACACAACTCCCTTTGCTATTTTACTTCATTATTTGTTTTGCCTGTAAAACTGTTTTGCTAATAGCACATGCAAGTCAAAAGGGAAAAGATGAGAATCTACAGCCTCACCAATAAACATGTCATTACAGATAATGTAGAAGCTGACTGTATGTAAATCAGCCTCATTCAAGGAACTATCTCAGTGTCCACTTCGAATACAGGTATCACAGCGAAACTCTGAAAATTCTACAACAAGAAGATTGAAAGGGATTCTGATCCCCAGTCCTCGAGGATATGAGTATAAAAATTAGTGTCACCTCACCTGAAAGAAAGTCTGAAGAATTATTATCTCTTGGAATTGTATAAACATATTTAGTCTGTTCTAGGCTCTTTAGCTCTTCTACTTCAGTCCCAAACCCATTCCAGTTTCAATGAAGTACCTCTGCCCTTTGTCAGTAATTCCTCCCCCCAACTCCTCATCGTATCTTCGTTGGGGGAACACTACAACAGGAAGGGCAAGGAAAAGAACAACTTAATTCTGGTTATAATACTTTGATTTCCAAAACTGTTGCTTACATCAAAATTTTTTAAGTGTTTCGTGATTCAATAGCTACTTTTCCAAGTTTCAATTTACTTTCCTTATCGGAATCACAGTGTGTCATTAATGCAGCAAAGACACAGTATCTAATTTCACTTTTTGTCTGGTCATTATAGACTGGTGGATATCAGTCTTGTTTAGATTCATTAGAAATTCAATGCCGATTTGGAAATAAATGTAGTTATATGTACAGTTGCAGACTCACTTCTCTTACAGTGCAGACACTGTAATGGGTTAACTGGCTATGAACGTAAATAAATGAGAATGTGGACAGCCTGAGAGGAGAGGAGGGATGCAAGGGGAGCCCTTTCACAGGTCTGCCAGCCTGAACCCTTGTTCTGTGCTTCTGTAAACATATAACTGACACAAAGTCATAGTGATGGCCATTCTTTCTGGCGTCTGGTGTTACGAGAGTTGTACTCAAACCCTGTGATGGACGGGTGTTAGTTTTTTCCCTCATTCTGAAATAAAAACAGGAAACAATGAGCAATGCTCAATCCAAAGCAAAGCGGAGTACCCAAAGCATTCAGTAACAGCTACAGTGCAACCATTTTCTGGTGGTGTAAATGTACCAGTTCGGGCATACCTCTACCAGTACCTTACATAATTCTAGTTCAAAACTCCCCTCTCTAAAACTGCCAAGTAGAAGCATCAACATAATATTACTATTTGTATTCAGTCATTGACTTCACAAATGTTTAGACTAGTGTGGAAAGGACCTCTGTTCTGCAGTTCATTAGCTGCATAGTTCAGCACACAGTGTCTCCTCTTACTTTAATTTTCTTCCTGTACTCTGGACTCTACACTAGATTGTGACATACATGGTCAAACAATGCCTACAGCCAAGAATATGTCTTTCTGAGCAAGGAGTGGTTTACTGTACTTTCTGACCATTACATACTAATGTAATGTTCATATTACCGGCATTTAAAACACACACGAGTTTTTAAGAGCCTTATAAGCTTGGTGTAATGCGGCTTACAGTAAACCAATAATAGTGACATAGTTAAAGTCAATTCAAAGGCTATAGTTGTCCCCAGCACCAATCTATACTTTTCCCCTGTATTTCCTACTTGAGTGACACATTCTAGCACCTACTCATTTTGCAACCCACTGTAGCACATCAGAATACTTTCGATGAAATTATATGTCCGTGTTTTGCATAACTCCCATTACAAAACTGGGCAGCACATGGACATAGTGCCAAAATTATTTAATAGACAATTAAGATCTCTTTCTTTACAGTTCAAGGACTTTATGAAATCTTACATTTGTCGTATGTTTGATCATGCGAAGAAGGTTCGGGGAAGTCTGTTCTTTTTCCTTTTTGGTCCACACACTTCCAACAAGTTCTGATGGTTTTACTGCCCTGTAGAGTTCGAACTCCAACAATGTCAGCTGACGAGCAATTTCTATTGGATGTAGCTGCAAAGAAACAAAAAGTCAGTAAATAATTCTGTTCTGCGAGTCAAATAACAAATGTTTCTAAAAGTAGTGAAATGCTTATTTACAGTCAGAATATTCCATTCTTCTTCAGGGCAGCGGATATGCCATTCAGTCGGAGGTGGCGAACGGTCAAAAGCAAATCTAATTTCTCTCTGCTGTTCAGCTGGATCAGACTGAAATATACCAATTTACACGTATTTTTTCACAATAATTTCAAAATATTTACAACATTTTTTTCACAATAATTTCAAAATATCTTCATTAGACATATTTTACTGCCTACCTTTCGCTGCACAATTTTCAACACTGAATCGACCCACTTCCTCATTGATTTTCCATTTACTGTATTTAAAAAATTGTTAAGTTGCTCTAACAATGCTGGATCCCTTTCAAAGTCATAAAAATGGTGATCTACCCAATGTCTTAGTACGTTTAGCACCCTGCAAGCAGAATCTCACAGTTTTAAGATATTTTATAAAAAAAATTATCATATTCAGTAAAATTTAAGGCTAACTTTGAATTAAAACGGAAATCCAATGAAATGTGACTCTTACCTGAACTGTACTGGCTGACAGTACTCTTTTCGATACCTTTTCCAGTCTTCTCGCTGCGAATTTTTTAGCGTTTTATCTGATTCTAATGAATCTTTATTATCCTCGTACACGATGGATGGATCGGGAATGTTAAATCTCTCTACCAGGAGACCAAGGAGTTCCTGAAGTTATCATTTGACATTACTGACAAAATCTGTTAACTCCAACACTATTTCCAGTAAAAAACAAAATGCTCACCTGTGGCGAACAGAAGCTTCTGTAGGTTGTGAGAAAAGTGCGTACAAACATGGGATCAGCATATATATGATAAGTTAGCCTCTCGACCAATTTATACAGTGTGGCTCCCTATAAATAATATGATTCATCATATATTTGTTCATTAACAAGGGATATTTAACAATAATAGTTTTGCTAACAAATATTTGGCACTGCTGTGAGAAATCAGTCGCATCATCTGACAAACAAATTGCCAAACCTTCACATAACAATCACAACCTCTAATAACCTTCAAAAACTGAAGAACACAAAATACTATATTCATAATGAGAATGTGAATCTCATGATACACATAAATCAATATAAAGACAAGAGGGTCACATTACAGAAGGTTCTTGCAATAGACAATCAATCAATCAATCAATCAACCAACCCCACTCCACACACACACACACACACACACACACACACACACACACACACGTCCTAATGGCATAACCTTATAAAATAATTTGGATAATGTTACAGCTGCTTAGAATTGTACTACAACTACATATGGTAAACACAGAGTTTAGCACATTTCTACACTACTCTGACATGTAACTAGCAACTGATGCCAAAAAAATACAATGTTATTGAGTTCATATTTTTAGACTTAAAAATAGCAATTATGGCAGCAAAGACCAAGAATGGGGACCATATGGTTTTAAAAAACCCTTAGAAAAGTAGTTTTTCTTTGTTAGATAAAACAAGCTATAACAACATTCACTTACATATTGTGAGTATAATGTAGTAGGAAAACTAACAACAAAGATGCAATTTGCTCTTTTTTGTGTGGGCTTGAATAATAAGTGTGGCAGATTTTTCTAGAAACAGCCAGATATCGCCTTTAAAATATTTTTGTACAAAAAATAATAAAAATGAAGGAAACAACTATTATTTTGAATAACTGTGCAACAGAGCTTAAAACAAGATGTTAACCTTAATAAGTGGGACACCAGCATTTTCTCTTTCTTCAAGGACAATGTTGTCCTTGCAATCACTTTCAGCAAACCTGTAAATATCTGGTGAAGGTAGTCGCAAGGGATGTTTCTTCTCTTCATCCAAGAGTATGCTATCCAATGTGCGTTCCAACATGCTGCAGATAATAAGAGTTACAATAAGAATTTATCATAATAATAAAGATAAAATGCTCATCATCATTAGTTTAATGAAATGATTGTACAATAACCTATTCAAGTTTAAAATGCAGCAACTATATTATTGTTCTAAAATTATCACTATGCTCTGTTCTTTTATTTCTTAGATAAAGCATATGGTTTTACAAAGTTAAAGCATAAGGTTTTACGAAGTTAAATAACTAATTTGCTAGGAGCACATGCAGTAGTTAATATAACAAAATATGTTTGGAGCTAAAAACAGGAGGTCCCTTAAACACCCAGTGGCCTTGATCTTATGATCCCTTTAGTGTGTATAATGTAATAATTATTTTTCACCAATCAAATACATTTCCTTTGTATTTGAAATAACTAAAATTTTTGGTGTTCTATATGGGAGGAGCAGTGAAGTGACACAGGTCAGGCAGCACAGAGTCATGCCACAGACTAAATGCTTGTCCTATTGCCACACATTAATGATGTTATGACTTATACGTAGTTAAGCTTAAGGCTGCTGGAAGCCAGTAAGGACACTCCAAGACAGGAAATCAGAGACAACGCATAAAGCAAGCAAAAGTGGCAGTGTTTAGGCTACCAGAGGTCAAAACCAATGCTAGAGTCCTGTGAATTGCAGATGCTCTGGCCAGCTGTCGCAGGGGAGAAGTTTCACTCCAGAGAATTAACTGGTAACTTCATCCACCACCTAAACGCCATTGTAAGGCATCACAATAGAAGATGGTCACAAAAAGGCACATCTTAGGAGATACAGCAAGCTTGATACCTGCTCCCAAGAATCACAATGTCAGTGGATTTACAGTGGTCGGAGTGCTACACCAGCAGTCTCCACTTACAAAAGGCCTCTGGGTGGGGCCAAGTGATTAAACACTGTTGTTGCTGGCCACAGCAAGGAGGGCAGTGATGTTAAGCTTTCAGCTCAAGCTGTTGCTACCAAACCTGGTGTTTGTTTATTTATTTATTGTTCCATGGGACCAAATTAAGGAGAAGTCTCCATGGTCATGGAACGAGTCAATACATGAAATTATAACACAATAGTAGAAACAGAAAAAATGAAATATAAAAAACATACTCAGGCGACAAGTTGTAAGTTTAAATAAAGAAAATCAACAATGTAACACTGGAATTTGCTTAATTTTTCAGCTCTTCCAGGAGCTCCTCGACAGACTAGAAGGAGTGAGCCATGAGGAAACACTTCATTTTAGACTTAAAAGAGTCTGGGCTACTGCTAAGATTTTTGAGTTCTTGTGGTAGCTTATTGAAAATGGATGCAGCAGAATACTGCACTCCTTTCTGCACAAGAGTCAAGGAAATGCATTGCACATGCAGATTTGATTTCTGCCTAGTATTAACTGAGTGAAAGCTGCTAACTGTTGGGAACAGGCTAATATCGCTAACAACAAACGACATTAAAGAAAATATATACTGTGAGGGCAATGTCAAAATTCCCAAACTATTGAACAGGGGTCGACAAGAGGTTCTTGAACTTACACCACATATAGCTCAAACAGCCCATTTTTGAGCCAAAAATACCCTTTTTGAATCAGAAGAATTACCCCAAAAAATAATATCATACGACATAAGTGAATGAAATTATGCCAAGCAGACTACTTTTCATGTTGAACTGTCATTTATTTCAGATACTGTTCTAATGGCAAATAAAGCAGCATTTAATTTCTGAACAGGATACTGGACATGGGCTTTCCACAACAGCTTACTATCTATCCGAACGCCTAGGAACTTTAACTGTTCCGCCTCGCTTATAATATGCCCATTCTGTCTGATCAAAATATCAGTTCTTAATGAATTGAGAGTTAGAAACTGTAAAAACTAGGTCTTACTGTGATTTAGCATCAAATTAATTTCCACAAGCCACGAACTTATATCATGAACTACATTATTTGATACTGTTTCAATATTACACACAAGATCCTTCACTACAAAGCTGGTGTCATCAGCAAACAGAAATATTTTTGAATCACCTGTAACACTAGAACGCATATCATTTATATAAATAAGAAACAGCAGTGGCCCCAGCACCGATCCTTGGGCAATGCCCCACTCAACAGTGCCCCATTGGGACTGAACATCACTACCACTCTCAATATTGCGGAGAATTACCTTCTGCTTTCTGTTCTTAAAGTAAGAGGCGAACCAATTGTAAGCTACTCCCCTTACTCCATAATGGTCCAACTTCTGCAGTAATACTTTGTGGTCAACACAGTCAA
The DNA here is from genome assembly GCF_023897955.1 of Schistocerca gregaria. NCBI lineage: Eukaryota > Metazoa > Arthropoda > Insecta > Orthoptera > Acrididae > Schistocerca > Schistocerca gregaria. The sequence goes on along the minus strand of NC_064927.1, from coordinate 69,040,271 downwards.
AAGCCTTCGTTAAATCAAAGAAAACACCTAGCGTTCACAACCTCTTATTTAATCCGTCCAAAACCTCACAGAGAAAAGTGAATATAGCATTTTCAGTTGTTAAGCCATTTCTAAAACCAAACTGTACATTTGACTGCAAATTATGTGAATTTAAATTCTCCAGTAACCTTGTATTTACAACCTTCTCGATAACTTTAGCAAACATCGAGGGCATAGAAAAAGGTATAAAATTGTCAACATTATCCCTGTCTCCCTTTTTATAAACGGGCTTCACTACCGAGTACTTTAATCGGTCAGGAAACCGACAACTCCTAAAGGGAAAGTTACAGATATGGCTAAGTACTGGGCTAGCATACATAGAACAATACTTCAGCATTCTGCTAGATACCCCGTCATATCCATGAGAGTTCTTGGTCTTTAGTGATTTAATTATTAACTCAATCTCCCTCTCAGTATCATGAAGGAGCATTTCAGGTAACAGTCTCGGAACACTTTTTTCTAAGAGCGCTATATGATTCCCTGTTGGGACTAGGTTTCTATTTAGTTCACCTGCTATATTCAGAAAGTGATTATTAAATACTGTACATATATGCGACGTATCAGTAACACGGACATTACCACTACGCACTGATTCTATATCTTCGACCTGTCTCTGCAGACCAGCCACTTCCTTTACGACTGACCATATGGTTTTAATTTTATCCTGAGACTCTGCATACCACATACTTTTTGCCTTCCTAATAACATTTTTAAGCAGCTTACAATACTGTTTGTAATGGGCTGCTGCATTGAGATTTTGCCTGTTTCTAAAGTTTTGATATAATTGCCACTTTGTTCTACAAGATATTCTTATCCTTCCAGTCAGCCACCCAGGCTGCCTGTTTGTGCTAGTACCCTGTTTTGAACGTTCTAACGGAAAGCAACTTTCAAAGAGCACGAGAAAAGTCTTGAGAAAAGCATTCTATTTATCGTCTACTGTATCAGCGCTATAAACATCTTGCCACTCTTGTTCCTTGATAAGATTTACAAAGGTCTCTAGAGCAACTGGATCAGCTTTCCTAAACAGTTGATAACTATATTTAACATGTGTTGCAGCACAAAAATCTTTTAGAGTTAAAATTTGTGCATCATGATCTGAAAGGCCATTCACCTTTTTGCTAACAGAATGCCCTTCTAGTAATGAGGAATGAACAAAAATGTTGTCTATGGTTGTTCTACTGTTCCCTTGTACTCTCGTTAGAAAGAATAAGGTTTGCATAAGATTATATGAATTAAGGAGGTCTACCAGCATCCTTTTCCTTGCACAATCACTTATACAATTAATATTGAAGTCACCACATATAACTAACTTTTTGTATTTCCTATAAAGTGAACCAAGAACCTTCTCTAGCTTTAGCAAAAATGTTGTGAAATCAGAGTCTGGGGATCTATAACTGATAACAGTTAGAAGTTTAGCTCCATTAAATTTAACCACACCTGCACAACATTCATACACCTTTTCAGTGCAGTACTTTGAAACGTCAATTGACTCAAATGGGATGCCGTTTTCACATACATGACTACTCCCCCACACCGCAAAGAGCTCCTAGAAAAGCTGCCGGCCAACCTGTATCCTGCCAAAGGAAGCCTCTGAATTATCTCCTTATTTAAGAAGTGTTCAGATATACCAATAATCTAGTGTTAACGTAAAGTCCAGATACATTTCTACTTACAAAGTAGGAGAATGGGAGCACTAAGTGTGATCGGCCTGTGGTGCCCAGGAGATACAGAGCCACTAGTCAGATTGACTGAAGCCCATAAAGTACCGGTGGATTGGTGGCTCAACTATAAGAAGAGTGAAATACCAAATTTTTGTATTCAGACAGAGTTCTCAATCGGATCACTGGGGCAGCAACTCCATGTCAGTTGTTGCCAGCATCAGTAAGTTCTGACAAGCATGTTTTTTTTCCACTTGGAGTGCTGCTCTCTTCTCTGCTTCTGCTAGCATTCACCCCATAGGCTCAGGCACAAACTTCAGTTGTGCAACCAGTTGCACCCTTTGCTGTTTCTAATGTTTAGGATTAGCCTTCAGTATAGTTGTTTGTTTGATTGCAAACAGACACTGTTAACAGACCCACGAGTCTCCTCAAGTCTTCTGTTGCAAGCATCCTATAGAGACTTAAAAACCGCACCTCTAACAGGTACCTTGTGACACAGCTTTGTGCTGCTGCAAACAATCGACAACCTGCCTTCACTGGAAGTCAGGCTGCATTTGCTCCTAACCGCTCAGCAACAGCAGACTGACCTGTAACCCTGTCTTCCCTGTATCCTGTGTTGGGATGTGACATACATAAACACTGTCTCGTGCCAGGTGTGGAATATCCTTAATAATTTTTGGGATTGATAGGAGTTCAGTCTGATATCAAGACTGAGTTGGCAGCTTATGAGAAGCAGCACCTGCACTCCAGTGAGGACAGACAGAGCAAATAAAGTAGAAGAAAGAAACAGAGACTGGCACAAAATTCCCGACATGTCCAGGGCAGCCTTATCTATATATGACTTCATTACAATGTAGAGGAGCTGCAGGAATGCTTGGGTGGCAACAGGATGGAGCGGTTCTACGAGCCACGCCAACAACAGGAGCTGGTAGCACGGGGCACGTGGAGTCCCCGCGAGCTTCAGCAACATTTGCAGTGGCAGCCAGTGAGCAGCCGGCAACGGGCAACTGGCTGGCACAGCAAAGCGGAAGACAACACGAAGCCACGAGCGTTGCAAGGCCACACTTGCTCATCTCACCTTAGTGCAGTGCTTTCAGCGGTGGTGCTATCTTGAATCGACTCATCTCACCTTTACACTGTTCATCAGTAGTCAAAGTAAGTCATAGCCGCACCTAACAACACAGTTGCACATAGTGTAGCAGCTGCAACTACCATCACTAATAGTGATGCCCCTAAAGTCATTGAACAGGCCTTTGATACTATGGAATCAGCATTAAATGAGCTCATAAAAATGTAGACATAGCCTTTGAACTATTGCATGAAGCAGACATGTAATATTGTTGAAGTTCATAAAAACTGGTATTCAGGGTCCTCAACAAAGTAAACTGTTGCTGTATGAATTATCTTCCACAAGGGAAGAAATAAGAAATATCTTGCTGGAAAATTATGCATGTGAGTGTATTTTGTACTTTTACTCTTGGAAATGTTTTCTAGTAGGCAATCAAAGCAGCAAACAATTGCAGATTAGGCCAGTATAGTAGATTCACTTCAACATCAATTTTGTGAGGCTGTTGATGTTGCAGTGCCAGCATCAGAAATGGCTGGATATTTGTCATAAATAGGCAAATTGAGCAGTGCTGTATTCATTTCGGGGATCTATGATGAGCACATTCAGACAATTGTGCACGTTAAGGACGAAATCATCACACTAACTGAGGCTGTTGAGGTAGCTCTGACAGAAGAGTTGGCATTTATGTCCACCAAAGAAAAAGGATTTGGTGAAGAAGTCATCAGGACAAAACGGGGTAGGTCACCCATAACTGTTTCTCAAGTGGATGTGCAGGGCACACATCTAAGATTGCAGAAGTAATGTTAAGTGTAAAATCTGTGGGAAATCAGGGCATTTAATGTAAGACTGACTACTTGAGAAAAAAAATTCTTAAAATAGAATCGGTTCAAGTGTGTCGAGAGTCAGAGGTCCAAAAGTCAGTCCGATGCAAAGTTTTCAATTTACTGGGACACTGAATTCCTTACAAGAAAGCAAAGCCAATTGTGTGTTTCACATCATAGGGCAGGACATGTGGTTAGAGAGTGTACTGGGACCACTAAGAAGCACAAAAATGAAAGAAAAGCATAAAATTACAGCTCCCTTACATTCAATTGAGAAAAATATTTAATGTCAATTGTGAAAGTACAAACGATTTGTAGAACTGAACTGCCCACCGAGTACAGAAAATCCATTAAAATTGCTTCTAGATAATGCAGCACAGATTAGCTTGTTCAATAGCACCTGTGAAGTCAGGTCTGGTGAACTGGTGAAGACCTGAGGGAGGTGTAAAGGTTTTACATGTCTGGTCATACATACATATGGAACGACAGTTTTAGATCTTTAAATAGATCAGGAATTAAGAGTGAAGCATAAGTTTTATCCGGTAGGAGGGGAATCAGATTTTCCCTGCATCAGTTTAATTGGTAGAGACTTCTTTACAAAGCATGGTGTAGTAATTGATTACACCAATGGAGCTCTGCAGATCGAGGGTAGGCTCATTACATTTTCTAGAGATAGAATTACAAGATGCAAGTACACAGGAACAGGGACTTAGAAAGCCACAAACAGATTTTGAAACTGCAGAATGTGAATACAGTAAGAGTTCATAGTTCTCTGAGAAGCTCAGGAGAGCCAGTAAACCAAAGTACGCAAAGGAAGTGATGAAGTAAACAAAGTACCGGTAGACAGACAAATCATCGACAGGAAACAGGCTCTACAGAAGATAGGCCAGATGGATAAAATAAAATAAGGTTTTGTGAGGAGATGTTTTTGAAGACAAAGGTTCCAGATACTACCCTAAGATATGGCACTGCTGAAAAACAAGACTTGCAGGGAGGCATGTCCTCACAGAGGCCCTAGAGAGAGAGTAGTAAAAGGATCATTTAATAAGTGTGTTACACACATGAGGAGGCAGTTTCTATTGAGATGCCTTGCATTAATGTACAAGAATTTCTGCCAAGTTTGAAGCAGACTGTACGCTAGGTAGACTAGGTCAAAATTGAGAAAAAAATCCAGAGTCAGTTTGTTATGAGAAAACTTTCAGTTAGAGCATTTAAATGCCATAAAAAAATAGAAGTGTGTTCTATGCAAAATGATATATTTCATTTGCCAAGAGATGGATTGATATATACAGAGACAATTTGGCATCAAATAAAACTGATTCCTGAAGCAGAGGGACAATTACTTTGCTCGCATCCTTACACAATACCAGAAGCGCAGAAGGAAGCATTACAACATGAGATAAATCAGATGCTGGAGGATGACAATAGTACCTACAGCAAGCGCCTGGAATTTCCCGTTATTCCCGATTCCCAAAAAGATTGAGGCATCTAGTAAAAAGAAATGGAGAGTGGTAGCTGATTACAGGAAACTAAAAGATATTACTGTCAACACTGTCCTCCCACTCATACATATAGATGAAATTTTGGACAAACTGGGTAATGTAAAATATTTTTCAATGCTTAATTTGGCTAAGGAATATTATGCGAGGGTTGGAACTTAAATATTGGCAACTATTTATTCATAACTGATATGAAAGAGTTACATGTTTGCACCTGTTCCTGTCCTTCAAAGTAGTCACCAACCTTGTATAGAACCCGTTGCCAGCAATACGGAAGGTGTAGTATACCGTTAGCAGAGCCTGTTCTTTTGCCAGTGGAAAAGGAGTGGTCTACTGCCTGTCGAATCTCTGGAACAGTTCTGAAGCAAATGCCACGAAGTGGTTTCTTCATCTCCAGAATCAAATCAAAGTCACGAGGACTTAAGACCGGGGAATATGGTGGATGGTACAGTACTTCCCAGTCCCATCGACCGAACAGGGCAGCCACAGCTTGCACTGTATGCACCCCCACATTGTCCTGCAAAATGATGGGTGGGTTGCACAGAAAATGTCACCGCTTCTTTCGCAAAGCTGGTCACAGGTGATTCTCCAAAAACGAACAGTAATACTGTGCATTGACAGTCTGCCATGGAGGAATGTAATGCATTAGGATAACACCATCACAGTCATACACAAGAATCACCATAACTTTAGCCCACTCCATTCGCACCATCAACAGAACAGGCTCTGCTAACGGTATACTATGCCTTCCGCATCACTGGCAATGGGTTCTACACAGTGCTGGTGAATACTTTGAAGGACAATAACAAGGGCAAACATGTAACTCTTGTATCAGTTGTGAGTAAATAGTAGCCACTAAGTTCCAACCCTCATTACCTGGCAGTGCCAGGAGAAGCTGCCCGATCATTCGAGGGCATCGACATTGAGTCATTGAAAATCTCTGAAAGACAACAGCAGTGATCAACAAATAGCAAGACAACATGACATTTCTTGAGTGAAAACCAAATCGGGATCCTTAGCAATAGTGATATCAAGAACCAAACAAAGTTGAATATAATAAACTGATGAGAACGCAGTGAAAACACGTCTGAGGAATGAGCCCCAATGCTGCAACGGTGGCGATGATGAGTTTGTAGGGCGCCCAACTGTACCCGTACCAAGTCCCAATTTTTGCACAGTCCAAGTTTTAAACTATCAAATCGAGCCACTATCATGAAATGATGATGATGATGATGATGATGATGATGACAATACAAATACTCAGTTCCCGGGCAGAGAAAATCCCCAACCCGGCCGGGAATCGAACCCGGGACCCAGTGATCCAGAGGCAGCAGTGCTAGCCACTACACCACAAGCTGCAGACCCAGTGCTGCAAGCTTTATAGTGCACCTGCAGGTGTTGATAGGCTGGAAAATGAGGCATGGCTCGCACTTAGGTCCTTGCATTCTGGCAGTCTCTTAACTCATCGGGCTGTGATACCAAATTACTCAACCCCCGCCCCCGCTCCCCTCCCCGCCCCTCCCAAAATGGGCATGTGGGGCCTAAAGTGCCTTGGATGGAGTTTCGGAAGGAGCAGCAGAGGAGCTCGCCAGCTGGCAGAAGGATGTGGGATGTTGCGCAATGCTCTGGGAAATGGTGGTGTGGGAGATGACTATTCAGGGAACGGATGCTGCAATGAGGTCTCATCCTCCAAACCTGCATCCACGGGAACCACTGATGGTGCCCTAGAGCCCAACTTGTACTCATGTCATTGACGGGTTTACAAGAGCAGGCACTCCAACTCTGAGTGACCCACTAATGACAGCGGAGGGAGGAAGCGGGGTTAGATTTGGTTGGTGTGCTGACTCCAAACACTGTAGAGCATCAATCATCATAAGATGCTGCCCATGTGTGGCCACCACTGTATGTGGGGTCCACGAAGGTCTTGCTCCATAGGAACATACACGGACCACTGAACCTGTAGGGTATCATCCAGTGTATCTGGTCTGGGTTCCGAAGACTGTGGTGTCAGAAGGTAGAGAAAAGTATGTCGTATGTGGCTGTTGCCCAAGGAGGAGCTCTGCCAGACTGTGGTCATGGATGGAGATGGTCATGCAGGTGCTCAGGAACAATACGAGTGCTGCTGCTGCGGTGGTGGTGGTGGTGGTGGTGGTGGTGGTGGTGGTGGTGGATGTGCCGACTGCTTTCAACATTTGTTGTTAAACGTATGCATGATCTGCTCTGCTCTGCCGTTGAAGTAGGGGCCTAAGGCCGGCTTAGAAGGTGTTTAATGCTACTGGCAGTGCACAACCACTTAAATGCCATTGCTGTGACGCTGGCGCCCATTGTTGGACATGAGGGTGCAGGGAAGCTCTTCGATGGCTAGAATTTGGGCAAGCGCATTGCGCATGGTGACCGTAATGGCAAACACCATGCTAACCACATAGGGGAAGTCAGAATAAGCATCCACAACAACAACTGCATAGTGCCCAAAAAAGGGACCAGCAAGGTACAGGTGAGTGCAGTACCAAGGGTGACAAGGAGTGGGCTGAGGAGGAGAAGCTTGATGTTGAGCGCACACAAAACAGCTGTGAACCTTGGCCTCCACGTCTTTGCTCAGTCCTAGCCAGTACGCATGTCACCTGACAAGGGCTTTCATCTGCAGCATACTCCAATGCTCATAATGGAGGAGTTCCAAGGTATGAGGGAATGAAGCAGTCAGGATGACAACACAGTGAGTATCCACCTCCACATCCAAAATGAGAATATCGGAGACAAACAGAGAAATAACAAGAAAGGTGAGACCAGGCTAGAAGTTCTGGGGCAGCAAATTTGGAAAAATATGTGAGCCACCCACAAAGCAACTTAAGGAAGGGTCATGGCACATGCCTGAAGCGATGCGAGTAGCTGTATGGGAAATATATCCAAGGTACAAGGACATTTTATGTCAATGCGAGAACAAGAAATCTCCTGTGGGTCAAATGCAGGGTCTGGTCCAGAGGGTAGACGAGAGAGCACATCCTCATTTAAATGTTGCACAGCAGGCTTTTACTTAATACTGTAACTGTATGGACAACATCCCAATGCTGGAGACTGAGTAGTCTGCCCTGGAAGCCAAGATTGTGGCCCAAAGAGTGCTACCAACAGTTTATGACCAGTAATGAGGATAAACCTAGCATCAACGAGTTACGTGGCATTTCTTAGCAACAAATATGATCACTAAAGCCTCTTTGTCCATCTGTAAGTAGTGTTTCTGAGCACGTGCCAGTGTCTTCAAGGCATAGGCGAGGGGATGGTCAGTACCATCATCGTTAATAACCAGTGCCATAGAGGGAAGTATCAGTAGCCAAAACAAGGCTATGTGAAGGAGAAAATGGCATGAGGCAGGGTGCCAAGCAAAACGTGCTTCAGCTAGGTGAAAGTGCTCTTTGAGAGGGGGGGGGGGGGGGGGGGGAAGGGGGGAACTTACCATAATAACTCACCTAACTCAACAAAACCTGCACACACTTAAAGTAGTAGATGAGTTTTGATATTTGGGGAAAGAAATAACTGATGATGGTCGAAGTAGAGAGGATATAAAATGTAGACTGGCTGTCGCAAGGGAAGCGTTTCTGAAAAAGAGAAATTTGTTAACATCGAGTATGGATTAAAGTGTCAGGAAGCGTTTTCTGAAAGTATTTGTATGGATTGGTTTTGGATTTGTTCTGCTTTCTGGCACAAAAAACAACTTGGGTCACACGCACCCAAGTCAAAACTAGAGTACATTGAAGACAGAGAGGAGTTAAAAAATAACTATATGTCAGTCCCAACTGACAGAAAAGAAGACAGCAAAGAACAGGCACGTGGAAAAAGGGATAAAAAAGACACCATACAGAAATAGAGGTCCAAAACTAAAAATTAAATGACCTTCACCATACTGCTTTGGCGGATATAAAGAAACGCGGTCGACAGCCCAACGCATCATTGTTAAAATGGCCGATAAATCGGGCGGCAAACCCAAGCGGGAACATAAACGGTTAAAAAATGGTCATTCAATAAGGAAGAGGCAGACAGTTAAAACTTGGTCGCAATGTGTACAAAGTGGTGGGATAGTGCCAGTTAGCAAATGATGATGGCTAAAAAGGCAGTGCCCAATATGCAGCCTAGTTAAAATTACCTCCTCCTGGTGGGAGGGTCGAGAGGAAGTCATGCAAGCCACTGGGAGAGGGTCCTTATTCCCGTGCAGGGAGGACCACTGGCGATGCCAAAGGGACATCACCTCCTGACAAATGGCGACACAGAGATCACTGGAAGGAATATATGTACTCACGGGCTAAGGTATGAGGACTGTAGCCTTGGCAGCAGCGTCAGCAGCTGCATTTCCTGGAAGACCGATATGGCCAGGAACCCATTAAAACATCAAACTGGCTCCATGAAGAGTGAGCAAGTGACAGTTTTCCTGGACCAACTGCACTAAGGGCAGGGAGGTGTACAGCGCACATAGACTTTAAAGGGCGCAGAGTGAGTCTGAGCGAAGAAATGAAAAGGCTGTGTCACCGGATGTACTCTGCAGTGTGATACAAGGCCAAGAGCTGAGCTGTAAATACTCAGCAGTGTGCCGGAAGCAGATATCGAAAGACACAGGTACCAATGATAAAGGCACATCCGACCCCAAGGTCAGTCTGAGAGCTATCAGTGTATACAGAGATACTATGGTGAAATTCCATGCGAATGTTTTGACACTGAAGGCAATACATCGAGGCTGGAGTAGTGTCCTTAGGAAGCAAATGAAGGTCAAGGTTAACATGAGCCACTTCAAGAGGCCAAGGTGGTGAAGGGTTCAAACCAAATGCGGGAAGTTACAGGTAGTGTGGAGTTAAGCCGCTGTATCAAGTGCTGAAAGTGCACTCCAGGAGGTAACAGAGAATAGGGACACGCCCCATACTGACAAACAAAGCAATCAACAAAGAACGAGGCATAGGACGGGTGGCAACGCATGGCAGACAAGTGGCATGCATACCTGATGAGGAGAAAGTAACAGTGGTAGGACAGTAGTAGTTCAGCAGCTTCAGCATACAGACTCTCAACCGGGCTAGTATAAAAGTCCCCCGTGGCCAAGCAGATGCCACGATGGTGGATAGTGTTGAGATGGCGTAAGAGAGATGGGTGTGCAGATGCATAAACAAAGGACCCAGAGTCGAGTTTCGAACGGACAAGGGACCGTTGAAAACTGAGGAGGGTGGTTCAATTGGCACCCCAGAAAGTACCTTTGATGACACGTAGGTCATTGAGGAACCGTGTAAAGCGGGCTGACAAGTAAGACATGTGGGAGGACCAAGAGTTTTTCCTGAGCCTCAGGAATTTCGTAGTTTCAACTAACGGAAGGGCAACAGGCCCAAGATGTAAAAATGGTGGGAGAAACCACTTGCGTCACTACAAATTCATACAGACTGTTTTGTCAGTGGATAAGCAAAAGCCATTGTCAATGCTCCAGGAGCAAAGACGATCAAGGCATCGCTGAAGACGCTGCTCAGTGAGACAGGACCATGGAGAACTGCAATAGATGGCAAAATCATCAACAAAAAGGGAGACAAAGATGCCCAGCAGGAGACAAGCCGCTATAGAGTTAATGGTATTAGCAAAAAGGATGACACTCAGGAAAAAAACCTGAGGCACATCGTTTTCCAGGATAAAGGTGTCTGACAAGCGGAACCCACACACACCTTGAAAACTCCATCTTTTAAAAATTCCTGAAGGAAACATGCGAGGCAGCCACGGAACCATCACGTGTAAAGAGTACACAGGATACCACTTCTCCAGCAGGTGTCATAGGCCATCTCCAAATCGAAAAACACAGCCGCAGTCTGGGATTTCCGCAGAAAACCATTCATGACATGGGTGGACAAAGTAACGAAATAGTCAACTGTAGAACGCCATGCTCTAAATCCACATTGTGCATTCGGGCTAGACTCTAGCCACCACACCAGCTGGGCATGAATCATACAGCCCATCACCTTGTAAATGCGCTGGTAAGAGAGATGGGGAGGTATCTAGAAGGAAGGTTTTTGTCCTTACTGGGCTTAGGTATGGGTATGACGGTGGCTTCACGTCAGTGCCCAGCAAATGTGCCCTCTCCCCAGATGTGGTTGTGCAAGAGAAAGGTGCTGCAACATATGAATGTGGATGGCATCTGGCCCTGGGATGGAGAATCAGCATGAACTGAGAGCATGATCTAGCTCCCTCATAGTGGAGGCAGGGTGATAGTGGGAAGAGCTCGAAAGTTCGAAAAATGGTGATCCAAGGTGTTGGAGATAACAACATGGTCCATAATAACATCGTCTGCTACTGTCAGGCCAGAAATTGGGGAATGGATCTTGTTACTAGAGAGCCATCGTAGGTTGGCCCATACGACAGATGAAGAGGTGGAACTGTTAAAAGAACTAGTGAATGAAATCCAGCTACCTCTTTTGCTATCCTGAAGAACACAACGATACTTTTCACACGCGTTTATAATGAATGCAGTTTCCCATCGTAGGATGACGATTAAAAATGCGGAGAGCACTCTCCGTGCGCAAATTGCGTGACAGCACGACTCAGTCCACCAAGGGACTGGGGCATGACTTAGTACAGAGGAAGTGCAAGGAATGAAATGCTTTGCGGCTGTAAGGATAATGTTTCTAAGATATTCCACTTGGTTATCACAACTGGGGATATCTCGTTCTTTTAAGGTCATCAGGGAGGAGTAAAGCTGCCAGTCAGCGTCAGTAAGCTGCCGTTTGCACGTGCATGTGGATGGGGCAGGAGACAGGAAACGGACAGCACACAGGAAGTGGTCCCTCAAGACGATGGGCATGCTGGGCAGTGCAAAAGGATAGGTCCTAATGGGAACAGGTGTGCGAGGAGCTGGAAAGGAAAGTGGGTGGTCCAGTGTTAAGGCAGAAGAGGTTAAGTTCGTTAAGAAGGTCAACCAAGAGGGCATCTCTCTGACAGGTCCTCAGAGAACCCCAAAGGGGATGATGTGCATTAAAGTCACCAGTAGCAAAAATGAGGGAGGTAGCTGCCCAATAAATGGTACAGAGGGAAAAAGTCAGGTGGGGAAGGAAAAGGCAAACTGCAACAGCTTGGAGATGGGTAATCAGACAGATGGGTTGACTATGAATGTCATTCTGTATGAGCAGCATGGTGCCTCCATGAAATGGAATGCCGACCTCAGGGGGAAGGTCAAAACGAAGCAGTACGAAGAAGTACTGTGAAAGCTCAAAGCGGTTGTGAGGGCGCAATTTCATTTCCTGAAGGCAGAGTACAAGGGGCTGCTGTGATGCTAAAAGCAGTCGTAAATCATCTTTGTAGGACTGATGGTTGTGAATGTTCCATTGGAGAACAGTCATGATGAGGAAGAGATATAGGGGTGTCAACTCGGCAGCTGCCAAGTGATGGCCGGTGTAAAGTCGCTACTACAGGGCACAGAAGCAGAGTCCACAGAGGCATCGGCTTGCTTGTGCGGTTGGTCCATGGAGTTCAATGCTGAAAAATTGTTGGCAGTGCACCGGTGATACAGAGGCCGGCCGGGCTAACGTACCACAGGGCGACACCACCTAAGAGGATCTTTGAGTTGGCAAAGAAGACCGTTTGTCTCTGGTGGACTTCTTTGAGCCTTTACGGTTAGAGGAAGACTCTGGTGTCATTTGGCTCGAGGAACAGAGGAAGTCTACATGAGAATACTACTCTGTCATTTCCAGCCCACTGGTTGTGTGGCTGTTGGCTTCGCCTCTTGAGGTGAGAGTTTGACATTTTGTTGCACATCTGGACAGAGGGATTTCACAACCTCAGAGCTGAATTTGAGGTTGCATGTCTGTGTGGCCTTCATGGTGCAAGGGGTAACAAGAACATAGCTATAGATGCCAGATGGGAGAAAAACAGGGTTTGCAACTAGCCAGTAGCTTGTGAGCTACTGGGTGAGGTACTTTTTCCTTTATCCAGATCTCTTGGACATACCGCTCATCAAGATGCATTGGACAATCCCAAGTGGAGGTGGCATGGCCACCATTGCAGTTGATACAGAGGGGAGGAGGAGGCAGACAATCACCCTCAAGTGCATCCCTACCACAGGTTACATTTGGCTGGGTGTCGCTAAGACATTCTAGTGTGGTCGAAACGATGACACCAGCAGCAGTGCATCAGGTTCGTAATGTACACCCGGACTGTGATAATTTCATAGCCTGCTTTGATCTTGTACGGCACCACCACTCTTATCAAAGGTGAGGAAAAGAGTGTGGGTAGGCACTAAGGAGGAATTTACTTTTTTCATTACATGATGGATGGCAATGACACCCTGTTTAGAGACGTAAGATTGGATTTCGGCCTCTGTTAAACTGTCAAGCAACCTGGTGTAAATTACACCATGGGAAGAATTAAGCCTGGTGTAAATTACACCATGGGAAGAAATCACAGTTCTATGGGCCTTGACATGAACAGGGTAGCCGTGGAGAAGCGAGGCAGCAAGCAGTAGTTGTGCTTCAGAGCAGACGCAGTCTCCAAAAGCAAAGTGCCAATCTGTAAACAAGAGCAGTAATTCATAGGGCTGATTGCGTTCACATTTTGTAGGCTTTGATTGGGAAGATGAAGGACTCATTGCGAGAAAATTCCCCACGATTGGCAGCATCTCATATGCCGCGCTCCTTCCAACTTTGGGCTCTCTTCACAAGTGGGTGCACCCACCTTAGGTGATAGTTCACACCCCCCAAACACCTGACAGAGGGACCAATTGGCAATTTGAGAAAGTTGCAGGTCAGGCAATCGCCCCTCCCTGGGCCTGACCTGTACCAGGGGGTATATGCGAACCCTGCCTGTCGACCTGGGTCTGGGAATTACGTGGTACCCAGTCACCCGTTACGTGTCACGACGCGTGCGCTGGCCTTCAGGAGTGCACAGGGAGGAAAGAGAGAGAGAGAGAGAGAGAGAGAGAGAGAGAGAGAGAGAGAGAGAGAGAGACCCTCAAATGCCGAAGTGGAGGAATGAGAGGAGAAGGGAAACAGAGAAAGGAAAAAATAATGAAAAACAAAGGTGTGGCTGTTCTTACATCAGCGACAGGAATTCCCAATAACATCCCAGACGTGCTCCCCAAGTGAGGGGAAAAAGAATAGCAAGAGGATAGCCATGTAGCAAGGAAGGGAAAAAATGCTTCAAAGGCTGGGGCACCGTGGTAGCCAATCACGAACCTGCCAAAGAAAAGCTTTTGAATAGTAGTGCTACAGAAGAAGGCTGAAGGTTAGATGGGTATATCACAGGTACTGAATATAATTGGGGAGAAGAGAAATATATGGTACAACCTGACTAGAAGGGATCAGCTTGTAGGACATATTCTGAGGCATCCAGGGATGACCAATTTAGTATTGGAGGGAAAGGTGGGGGATAAAAATTGTAGAGGGAGGCCAAAAGATGAATACACTTAGCAGATTCAGAACGATGTACGTTGCAGTAGTTACTTAGTGATGAAGAGGCTCACACAGGATAGAGTAGTAAGTAGAGCTGCATCAAACAAGTCTTTGGACTTAAGACCACCACTGCAACAACAGTTTGACAGAAATGAAAACATCTCCACAAATGTGAGGGCAACTAGATTTGAGAGGACATACAACTTCTTTAGTAAGAAAAATGTCTCAGAGAAGCCCAAGAAAGAAAGTGCAACCACTGGAGTGCATAATTATAAACCCAAAAAGCAGCAAAGTGCAGTTTCATCCACTGAAAATACATGTCCCAATCTTCGTTGGTGTCATTAAACAGTGGAAATGCAAGCGAGCAGGACTTCGCCTGGGAAGCAACCACTGCCTGAACAGGCTCCTGCTTGGCAAGGAGGCGGTGGCCAACCAGCAAACGGTGTTGATGGTGAGTCAATGAAAAACAACAACAGTGAAACGTGAACAACAAGGAAACACGACAGGGCGATAAGTCTGGAGTGGCAACCAAATCAAGAACCTCAGACATATCAATATCAAGAGCCGAACAATGCTGCATATAATGAACAAACGAGAGCGCAATTGGAAAATGATTGCAGTCTGTCCTCCCATTTAACAAAGTTCAAACTAAAATCGGAGGAGTATGCTTATGAAATTGAATATAAAAAGGGCAAAGACAACTGTGTAGCAAGTGCGTTGTCAAGGATAAAGGGAGTATAGTCTACTGATACTGAAAGTGGGGCAAATAAAATCAAGGAAAGGCTGACAGTCAAGAAAGATGAACAGCAGGATATAATTGCTGATGAAAAGGCGAAAGTTTTGCAGGAATTCGATGACACACCCGTAGGTGGTCAACAAGAGATCGTGAAGACTTAAGATCACATTACAAAACAAAAACAAAAAAACAACTAAATGTGGTCCAGTATGAGTAAGGATATTGAGGACTATATCAGAAAATGTATTAGTTGCAAAAATAATAATAATAATAATAATAATAATAATAATCTAGGTAATGCAAAATAAGATGAAAATGCCATTGGTTATACCACCAACATCAGAAGGGATGTTTAACAGGTCTGTTATTGACATTGTCAGCCTCCTGAGGGTAACAGAAATGATACACATATACTAACATTCCAGGATGCTCTAACAAGTTTCACTGTAGCAGATTCGACAGAAAAGCAGGACCCAGATACAGTGGCTTGTGGCCTGGTGGAAAGAATCATTCTAAGATTTAGGATACCCTCAGTAATATTCAGTGACAATGCTTATAATTATTAGAGAGACACACTAAAGACAGCATGTAGACTGTTAAGGATTGATAGAATACAGACCACCTTTTATCGTCAACAGTCGAATGAAGTATTGAAAAGATCGCTCCGAACTATAACAGAATTTCTGAGACACTATATCAATAGGGCAAAATCAAATTGACGTGTATGGCTTTTATTCGCAGTGTTTGTGTGCAATACCACACGCCACAGTGCCACCATTATACACCACGATTTATTTTCAGTACAGTATGTAATATACCAGGTACATTGCAAAGATACTGCCGGGACCATGCAAAAATGAGTAACGACCAACTGTTGTGGAAAGAGAGAATCTGTGGTCACAAAATTTCTATGTAAAAGCTTGTTTTAAAGTCCATGTATGAACACGAAACATGTGAAGCTGGGGTGTAGCAATAGGTGAGGGAAATTTCCAAGGACAGTCAATGGATTGTCAATAACAGCCAACCAGCTGCAAAATACAGGTTTATTAAACCTTGACCATGGTTTTGACAATTTTAAAACTGTCTTCTTCAGAAGCTAATTCACCTATTGACAAATATTACATTGTATGTGAAACAGACATGGTATTATTACAATAAGCAAAATTACAGGTAATGTTAACAAATAATTTTAGTGAAGCATACTCACGTAGAATCAAATATTATCTATACCCGATGAGGAAGAAATTGACTGTCTAGTACCCATGCGTGTCATCCACTTAATCACCATTTAAAATACACAACTGAAAAGTAGTAGCTATCTACTGTTGGGCTTTGTCAGAAACCTATTTCAAATAGTACACATTTGACAGTAGATCCAACAACATGTAGCATGCTGTTTGCAAGATTTCTATATATTTGACATGACGGCATTGGATTGTACAGTGCTAGTGACACGTGCCGACTTGCTGAAGGGTAGTGGCACTAACCTAAAGTCGCCTCTGGTAAGTCGCACATGCGCGCGCGCGCACACACACACACACACACACACACACACACACACACACACACACACACACACACACACACACACAGAGTCCTGTATGCCTGTAGCTACAATGAATAGTGTGTGCGATTTCACAAGTATGTATCCATTCTTAGAACTAACATATTAACTAAAAGTTTATAAAGAGGTAGAGGTGGGGGGGGGGGGGGGGGGAGGGGGAAGTGTACCCCTAAATTCATATGGCTTATACAGTGCTTGGTAAACACAGCAAACTCTTTACAATAAGTGCAAAAGTCACAAGAAGTGCTTGTATGTGAATATGCAACTGGAACAAGCACGAATGTCAAAGCAAAAATGCTTCAAGGAAATAATATCAATGCATGAGAGGCCCAATACTTGACATATTAATTCGACTCCTGATGTGAAGAAATAATGTGAAAGAACACACTGCTCTGGAGAGGACAAATGCAACTTGGGGAAGAGAAGGGGAAGGGGGAGGTTAGATCATCGCTTGTGAAGCACAATGCTAAAGGAAGTGGTAGTACTGAACAAATACTCTTGATGGGAGGCTGTTACAAAATACCCAGTAAAATAACGAATAAATGAAGCCTCACTAAGCAGTGTATGTATGCCTAGATATCATGATTTTATAGGTATGATGAAACACACTAAAAATAAAAAAAGGTGGGGGGGAGGGATGGGTCTAAGGTGGCTCATTATTAACATGTTGAACTGCAACTTAACTGTATTTGATTATATGTTACTATGCTTCACTAAAATTATCTGTAAACATTTCCTGCAATTTTGTCTATTGCAGTGATATCATCTTTGTTCCACACATGATGTCATAATATTTGTTAATAGGTACAATAAGCTTCTTTAGAAGATAGTTTTAAAATCGTCAAAACCACTGTCAAGGTCTACTAAACCTATATTTTTCTACTGTTTGCCAACTATTTCCAATCCATTGAAGCTCTTGCGCACACACTTGCTGAAGGCAGCCATATTTAAAATTTTAAAACTCACAAAAACTGTATTAAGAAGTTTGTGAAATTAAATGACAATATTTGGACTCCATTGACTCAGGACAATGGTTATTTGTTGCTCCAAAAGAGAAAGGCTTGACAATTTTGTGTAATGATGAATAGCCAATAGGCGTAATGGTTTAAGGTACAGGGAAACTTACATTTTATGGAAAACGTAAAGGGTATGGAACACAGGTGTTCATACATTCCAAACAAATAATAAGAATTACTGTGACCAGTGAAAACACAGTGCCAGCTTTAAACATTGAGACTGATTGTTATACTGTAAACAAGGAAAAGAGGAAAATTTCTGAATTAAGGTTAAACATGTTGGTGGAACAGGTAATGCAAAATTTAGATGACCCTAAAGTAGGAGGTCATAAAATAGTAGAAACAGAAGATAAAATAGCTTGCCAAGAGCAGCATAGTCTCTCAGAAATACCCTAGTATCATTATTCGTTCTGGTCTTACCTAGGAGTTGTAATACTTGCCATTGCATTTATATGCCTTTTGTGCAGATACTGTGTTATATATATTGTTTTAAATACATGTGGAAAGGCATGTATGATGACTGCTGTGGTAGTGGGCGCGCACGTACGTGTGTGTGTGTGTGTGTGTGTGTGTGTGTGTGTGTGTGTGTGTGTAGACGACCATAGTAAATGCATGTAACGGGTCAGAGATGACACGAATTCACAGTAGACAGGCTCTTCCGTCAAGCAGAGGAAATCGTGAAGAGTGAGATGAAACATCCATTACATTTGAATACAATGAGGAAAGAGCCTCATTACCTATGCCTGCTCCATAAAGAGATCAAACATAATGCAAAACTCCCTCAGCACATAAGAAATTACAATTAAGAATTACATAATGAAAATATAAGCAAGAATCATGTAATTGTATGTGTTCTTGTCAAGATGCATTACTGTAATGATGATATGTAATGTTCTGTACTGATATGTTTATATACATGTTATGTAAAGAAACATGAACAAATAAATATTGATTATGAAGAGAAAGAAAGAAAAAGGAAAAAAAGAAGAGGAGAAAAGGAAAGAGTGTGTGTGTGTGTGTGTGTGTGTGTGTGTGTGTGTGACACACAGAGAGAGAGAGAGAGAGAGAGAGAGAGAGAGAGAGAGAGAATATTTTTTTCTTGTTGTGTATTTTGGATCTGTTAGTGTGAAAATCGAAAGTTATGTAACCAATGATTTAAACTGAACGAATGGTTCACATTTATGCTTCTGTCTGTACCAATCTATGTGTAAAGAGGTGCAGTGAGAAATGAAACAATGTTATCTACTGATGTTTAGATGTGTGCAAAAGTGAGCTGAAAAATGAACTTTACAAAGCTAAAAATGTAAAAAACGGGTAAAATGATTAACCAAGAATATATATAACACCATTTATAGAACTAGGATGCTTTTACCACAACAGAAGTCAGATTACAAATTTGTTGCCAAGGTAATGATTTGTACGTTATTAAGCTTAAGGATCCTGGAAGCCAGCAAGGGCACTCCAAGATAGGAAATCTGAGACAATTCAGAATGCAGGCAAAAGTGGCAGCATTTAGGTTACCGGAGGTCAACAGTAATGCTAGAGCCATGCAAACTGCAGATCTTCTGGCCACCTGTACCAGGGGAGAAATTTCAATTCAGAGCATTACTCGGCAACTCCACCCACCACCTGGTTACTGTTGTAAGGCATCACAATAAAAGTTGCTCACAAAAAGGCATGTCTTAAGTGGCAGCAAGCTTGATACTTGCCCCTGAGAAATGCAACGTCAGTGGGTTTACACCACTAAGAGTGCTTATAGCAGCGTCCTCACTTACAAATGGCCTCTGACCAGGACCAAGTGACATAAAACACTGTTGTTGCTGGCCAAAAGAGGTAGGGGGTGTCGTTTAGCTTTCAACTTAAGCTGTTGCTACCAAACATCGTGTTTTTTAATGTGAAGTCCAGACTCATCTCTACCTACCAAGTAGGGGAACAAGAGGAATCTAAATATGTTTGGTCAGAGGCACCCGGGAGATGCAGAGCTTCTAGTGAGATTGGCTGATGCCTGTTAAGTTCCGGTGGATTAGTGGTCCGACTTTAGGAAAGGTGAAATAGTACAATTCCACAATCCTTTGAAGTCCTACATTTTGGTATTGAGACAGAATCCTCAGTCAGATCATTAGGGCACCAACTCTGCATCGCTCATTGTCAGTCTCAGTAAGCACTGATAAGTCTGCTTTTGGAGTGCTGCTCTCTTCACTGCTTCTGTTAGTGCTCACCCCACATGCTGAGGCACTCTGTTGTGCAACCAGCTGCACCCTTTGCCTTTTCTAATGTTCAGAGTTAATCTTCATCTTCATCTACATCTACATGACTACTCTGCAACTCACATTTAAGTGCTTGGCAGAGGGTTCATCGAACCACAATCATACTATCTCTCTACTATTCCACTCCCGAACAGCGAGCGGGAAAAACGAACACCTAAACCTTTCTGTTCGAGCTCTGATTTCTCTTATTTTATTTTGATGATCATTCTTACCTATGTAGGCTGGGCTCAACAAAATATTTTCGCATTCGGAAGAGAAAGTTGGTGACAAATTTCGTAAAAAGGTCTCGCCGCGACGAAAAACTTCTATGCTGTAATGACTTCCATCCCAACTCGTGTATCATATCTGCCACACTCTCTCCCCTATAACGTGATAATACAAAACAAGCTGCCCTTTTTTGCACCCTTTCGATGTCCTCCGTCAATCCCACCTGCTAAGGATCCCACACCGCACATCAATATTCTAACAGAGGACGAACGAGTTTAGTGTAAGCTGTCTCTTTAGTGGACTTGTTGCATCTTCTAAGTGTCCTGCCAATGAAACGCAACCTTTGGCTCGCCTTCCCGACAATATTATCTATGTGGTCCTTCCAACTGAAGTTGTTCGTAATTTTAACACCCAGGTACTTAGTTGAATTGACAGCCTTGAGAATTGTACTATTTGTCGAGTAATCGAATTCAAACAGATTTCTTTTGGAACTCATGTGGATCATCTCACACTTTTCGTTATTTAGCGTCAACTGCCACCTGACACACCATACAGCAATCTTTTCTAAATCGCTTTGCAACTGATACTGGTCTTCGGATGACCTTACTAGACGGTAAATTACAGCATCATCTGCGAACAGTCTAAGAGAACTGCTCAGATTGTCACCCAGATCATTTATATAGATCAGGAACAGTAGAGGTCCCAGGACGCTTCCCTGGGGAACACCTGATATCACTTCCGTTTTACTCGATTATTTGCCGTCTATTACTACAAACTGCGATCTTCCTGACAGGAAATCACGAACCCACTCGCACAACTGAGACGATACCCCATAGCTCCGCAGCTTGATTAGAAGTCGCTTGTGAGGAACGGTGTCAAAAGCTTTCCGGAAATCTATAAATACGGAATCAACTTGAGATCCCCTGTCGATAGCGGCCATTACTTCGTGCGAAAAAAGAGCTAGCTGCGTTGCACAAGAGCGATGTTTTCTGAAGCCATGCTGATTACGTGTCAATAGATCGTTCCCTTCGAGGTGATTCATAATGTTTGAATACAGTATATGCTCCAAAACCCTACTGCAAACCGACGTCAATGATATAGGTCTGTAGTTAAATGGATTACTCCCACTACATTTCTTGAACACTGGTGCGACCTGCACAATTTTCCAATCTGTAGGTACACATCTATCGGTGAGCGAGCGGTTGTATACGAGTGCTAAGTAGGGAGCTATAGTATCAGCGTAATCTGAAAGGAACCTAATCGGTATACAATCTGGACCTGAAGACTTGCCCGTATCAAGCGATTTGAGTTGTTTCGCAACCCCTAAGGTATCTACTTCTAAGAAACTCATGCTAGCAGATGTTCGTGTTTCAAATTCTGGAATATTCCATTCGTCTTCCCTGGTGAAGGAATTTCGGAAAACTGCATTCAATAACTCCGCTTTAGCGGTACAGTCATCGGTAACAGTACCATCGGCACTGCGCAGTGAAGGTATTGACTGCGTCTTGCCGCTTGTGTACTTTACATACGACCAGAATTTCTTCGGATTTTCTACCAAATTTCGAGACAATGTTTTGTTGTGGAACCTATTAAAGGCATCTCGCATCGAAGTACGTGCCAAATTTCGAGCGTCTGTAAATTTTAGCCCATCTTCGGGTTTTCGCGTTCTTCTGAACTTCGCATGCTTTTTCCGTTGCCTCTGCAACAGCGTTCGGACCTTTTTTGTGTACCACGGGGGATCCGTTCCATCTCTTACCAATTTATGAGGTATGAATATCTCAATTGCTGTTGCTACTATATCTTTGAATTTGAGCCACATCTCATCTACATTTGCATAGTCAGTTCGGAAGGAATGGAAGTTGTCTTTTAGGAAGGCTTCTAGTGGCACTTTATCCGCTTTTTTAAATAAAATTATTTTGCGTTTGTTTCTGATGGATTTGGAAGAAATGGTATTGAGCCTAGCTACAATGACCTTGTGATCACTAATCCCTGTATCAGTCATGATGCTCTCTATCAGCTCTGGATTGTTTGTGGCTAAGAGGTCAAGTGTGTTTTCGCAACCATTTACAATTCGCGTGGGTTCGTGGACTAACTGCTCGAAATAATTTTCGGAGAATGCATTTAGGACAATCTCGGAAGACGTTTTCTGCCTACCACCGGTTTTGAACAAGTATTTTTGCCAACATACCGAGGGTAGGTTGAAGTCCCCACCAACTATAACCGTATGAGTGGGGTATTTATTTGTTACGAGACTCAAACTTTCTCTGAACTGTTCCGCAACTGTATCATCGGAGTCTGGGGGTCGGCAGAGGAGCCAATTATTAACTTAATTCGGCTTTTAAGTATAACCTCCACCCATACCAATTCGCACGGAGTATCTACTTCGACTTCACTACAAGATAAACCACTACTGACAGACACAAACACTCCACCACCAATTCTGCCTAATCTATCTTTCCTGAACACCATCTGAGACTTTGTAAAAATTTCTGCAGAACTTATTTCAGGCTTTAGCCAGCTTTCTGTACCTATAACGATATCAGCTTCTGTGCTTTCTATTAGCGCTTGAAGCTCAGGGACTTTTCCAGCGCAACTACAACAATTTACAACTATAATTCAGACTGTTCCTTGATCCAAGCACGTCCTGTAATTGCCAAGCACCCTTTGACATTGCAGCCCATCCCGCACTTTCCCGAGGCCTTCTAACCTAAAAAACCGCCCAGTCCACGCCACACAGCCTCCGCTACCCGTGTAGCCGCCAGCTGAGTGTAGTGAACTCCTGACCTATTCAGCGGAACCCGAAACCCCACCACCCTATGGCGCAAGTCAAGGAATCTGCAGCCAATACGGTCGCAAAACCGTCTGAGCCTCTGAGTCAAGCAGTATATTGCTCCCTCCTACGTATATCTCGCGAAGAGACCATGAGGATAAAATCAGAGAGATTAGAGCCCACACAGAAGCATACCGACAATCCTTCTTTCCACGTACAATACGAGACTGGAATAGAAGGGAGAACCGATAGAGGTACTCAGGGTACCCTCCGCCACACACCGTCAGGTGGCTTGCGGAGTACGGATGTAGATGTAGATGTAGATTCAGACCCTCCACCCGGCTCTGCACCAAAGGTCCGCAGTCGGTTCTGTCAACGATGCTGCAGATGGTGAGCTCTGCCTTCATCTCGTAAGCAAGACTGGCAGCCTTCACCAAATCAGATAGCCGCTGGAATCCATAGAGAATTTCCTCAGATCCAAAGCAACACACGTCATTAGTGCCGACATGTGCCACCACCTGCAGCTGGCTGCACCCTGTGCTCTTCATGGCATCCGGAAGGACCCTTTCCACATCAGGAATGACTCCTCCCGGAATGCACACTGAGTGCACACTGGATTTCTTCCCTCCTTAGCCGCCGTATCCCTAAGGGGCCCCATTACGCGCCTAACATTGGAGCTCCCAACTACCAACTTCAGTGGAGCAATTAGTCTGATTGCAAATAAACAATGTTAATCAGACCCACCAAGCATCCTCAGATCACCTGCTGAGAGCCTCCTATGGGGTCTTAAAACCCGCACCTCTCATAGGTACCTTGTGACAGTGCTTCACACTGTTGCAAACAATCAACCTGCCTTAACTGGAAGTTTGTCTTTCTGCATTTTCTACTAACTGCTCAGAAATTGCAGATTGACTTGTAACCCCCTGTCTTTCCTCTATCCTGTGTTAGGACATGACACTTTACACAAATAAAGCAAAGTGGATAGTGATCCAGTGTATAAGTACACTAATGGATGGGATAGCAATGACTCAAATCTGACGAATGGATACAACATGCCCTGAACTTTGAATTCTAGTATATTCTGTTCTGCTGTGTGCTATATTATACAGTCAGTTGTACTATCTGAACAAGGTGCAAAGGAGAAAGCTACTAAATAAGCTACCAGCATTTTTGTAAAATATTTTATTAGGCATGCGCACTTTATGCAGCATTAACACAGAGTAATTCAGACACGTTATGATAGTTCAAACTGGTATGTTTTTTTCGTCAACTCTCAGCTCCTATTTTGATTATATGTCTTGTGCTGCAGTCTCAGTATGATATCACACTCTGTATCAGCATTAACATGCAGAAACAAGCACAATACACAAATTCCTCAAACAGGAATTTTAGTGTGGACTGCGTTTTATGACAAAAATCACAAAATTTTAATGCAATCTGAGACTAGAAGCTGCTAACTGAACCAACTAAACATTCCACTTTCGTAGGATGAAATTGGTAACAGACATTTCACACTTTTTGTATAATATCCATGTAGTGCTTATTATCAGACACTTTATTAACTCTAAATCAACATTAGTTTTCATTCAGTGCAACAAACAGTGACACTAGATACTTCCAGTTACTTTGATACAGAAAGACTAAAGACAGCAGCAGAGGTAAGAGCTTCTACCAACATCACTCAATATCCAATCACATACATTAGGTTTTGTTCATTATTACCTACCTTTTGGTATTGAGCATGACCAAATCTGCCATCCAGTTGTTCTTATCTTCAACGGACTTTGCAACAAGAGTAACACTGGGCTGAACTCTTGGTGCAATGTCAAATGCATTCTTCAGCTCTGTTTCAAACAAACATACACCCACAATATACAAAAACAACAATGTTAATCACACATTTAAAATCCCCCCCCCCTCTCTCTCTCTCTCTCTCTCTCTCTCTCTCTCTCTCTCTCTCTATCTGTGTGTGTGTGTGTGTGTGTGTCTCCACATACACAATTTTGTGACAGTACAGGAAACTTCACTATCTGAAATTATTGAAATGAAAGCATTTACCAGATACTTATGATGAAAAATAATTTCACACTTTCATTAATACACAATTCTAAATTTAGAAATGAAAATGAACGTGTACAATGGCTGCATAAATTAAAAATTTCAATTACAAGACACACATTTGACTCAATCATGAATTGAAAAATCGGACGCCTTTGTTGACAAAACAACAAAATTGAATAAAATGAAATTTTGATTATGCTGGCATATGGTAGTGGGGAGGGGGGGGGGGGGTGAGGAGGAGGCTGGGGTAGGGAGCATGTGGGGACAGTAAAGTGCTGTTAGTGGGAGTGTCCAGGGACAAGGTGGGGAGAGAATAGGACAAGCAGGAGGTAAAAAGATCTGTTGGTGGCTGGGTGGGTGGGGGGAATAAGGAGGGAGGTAGAAAGACTGTGGGTGCACTTGTGGAATGAAGGCTGTGGAGTCAGAACAAGGAAGGGGATAGGTGAGTGAAGGACAATGACTAATGAAGGTTGAGGCCAGGAGGGTTATGAGAATGTAGGATATATTGCAAGGAGAGTTCCCAGCTGCACAATTCCGAAAAGCTGGTGTTGGTAGAAAGAATTCAGATGGCACAGGCTGTGGAGCAGTCATTAAAATGAAGAACGCTGTGTTGGACAGTGTGCTCAGCAATCAGGCGGCCCAACAAAACAACTGAGTACTTTGTGTACTCTAGTATTGTTGTTCTGAACCGCAAGGATTCCCTGGTCGAAGGACTCTGCCAGCTGTCCGATTAGCCCACCTACAAAGCCTGCCACAGTGACCTCATTACAGAAATCC
Source organism: Schistocerca gregaria (assembly GCF_023897955.1). Taxonomy (NCBI): domain Eukaryota; kingdom Metazoa; phylum Arthropoda; class Insecta; order Orthoptera; family Acrididae; genus Schistocerca; species Schistocerca gregaria. Next base: position 69,014,395 of record NC_064927.1, on the reverse strand, counting down.
AGCAGAATCTAAACCTACAACCTCCTTCCTAGCCACCATGACTAACTACATCTTAACTGACAATTACTTCTCCTTTGAAGGCATGACCTACAAACAAAACTGGGGTATGGCAATAGGTACCCAAATGGGACCATCCAATGCCACCCTACTCATGGGCCATCTAGAGGGCTCCTCCCTCACCATCCATAATCCCAAATCTCTCTCTCTCTGTTCTGATCATGAATGACATCATCATGAACTGAATCGAGGGTGAGAACACCTTATTCACATTCCTCTAGAACCTCAACAGCTTCTTCCCCATCCACTTCACCTCCTTCTCCTCTACCTAACATACCACCTTCCTCAATTCTGACCTCAGCCCCAAAGATGGCTACATCAGTACCTCAGCCCATATCAAATCTACTAACCATCAGCAATACCTCCACTTCGACAGCTGCCATTGATTCCATACCAAGAAGTCCCTTCCATAGAGCCCAGCCACCCATGACCATCGCATCTGTAGTGATGAGCAGCCCCTCTCGAATGATACCCCAGGTCTCGCTAAGGCCCTCCCAATCTCCAGTCTCCTGATCCAAACACACACCACCTCCCAAAATCCCACAGTCCAAATACAGAGAAACACTCCCCTCATAGGCTGGTACCACCTAGGACTGTATAAACTGAATCACATTCTCTACCAGGCAGTATCCTTGTCCATCCCTTTGCCTCATAGTTCATATCCCTGTAACAGACATAGATGCATGGCCTGTCCCACTCATCCTCCCACCACCACCTACTCCGGTCTGATCACAAGCAGTAACTATCCCACCAAAGGCAGGGCTACCTGTGAAACCAGTCATGCGATCCTCAAAGCTAAGCTACAACTGTGCTTCATCCTACATGGATATGGCAACCAACAAGCTATCTGTCACATGAATGTGACCAGGCAACAGCTGGACCATCCAGCCTCTTAGCATCTGCACAACACAACATTCTTCATTTTAACGACTGCTTCATAGCATGTGCCACTTGTATCCTTCGTACCAACTCCAGCTTTACTGAATTCTGCAGGTGGCAACTCTACCTGTAATACAGCCTACGGTCTCATAATTCTCCCTGTCTCAATCTTCATTAGTCATTCATTGTCCTTCGCCCACCTATCCCCTTCCCTGTTCCGACTCCACAGCCTTCTATTCCGCAAGTGCACCCACAGTCTTTTTACCCTCCCCCCATACCCCACCCACTCTGTCTAACTTCATACTTGCACCTAGCTACCCTATGCTCTCTCCACCTTGCCCCTGTATGCTTCCACAAACAGCACTTTACTAACTTTACTAGCCCCTCCCCACCTTAGCCTCCTCCTTCCCCCCCCCTTCCCCCACCACCACCCAGACTGCTGCTCTCATCATGTGCAGTTGCTCACAGACAAGACCTGGCACCCTAAAGCCAGTGGTTGTGTGTGTGTGTGTGTGTGGGGGGGGGGGGGGGGGGGGCTGTTTTGGAAGAAGGCCTTCTGGCTGAAAGCTTATGTGTTTAGCAGTCTCTTGTTGCGCTTGTCTGTAACTCAACATCTCCGCTATATGATGAGTACCGATCTATCACTTTATGAAGCTTTATTACGTAACTCTGTCATCTATAAAATGGCCGAACTTATCATAACAAATGGAAATTGAAAACAACCTAATGTTCATAATGGACGGTGCTTACAGAAAGATGAAATTGAGGTGTTAATGTAAACAAAGCTTTGTAACCTCTAGAGTCCATAGATTGAGAAAAAATGCAAAAACTGCAATAACTTAAGAAACTGACATGAAAGTTAAGCCTATCAAACTGCTACATATGAATGTATGAAGCTCGAGACTGCTATTGTTGTTTATATGTGGCATATAACAAGCTTGCAAATGGGTTGACAGTTTCAGCCCTGTCCCTCATCCCTCATCCCTCATCCCTCGCGCACGAGCGGATGCAGACACACACATTCACCATAGATAAGTCTCTACTAAGGACAAGCATAAGGATATGCAAATTTCCTGCCCTTGCTCAAGCTATTGGAGATGTGATATATTTGAGTATTGTGAATAGAGGAATTCATAACACATGGCAGCCAGTTATATAAATACCATTCAAGACTGAAGGAAGCAAGTTCAGGGACCACAACAACTTTTAACTAACGACTGATCTTTTCTTTGATATCTCCATTACCTCATAAGGTAACCACAAACATTTTAATTTGACAAGGACCAAAACACTTTATCAATCATCTGTGACAGGAAGACCATGCACCGCCACCGCCACCGCCACCGCCACCACTCGTAAACTGAACAAGCCTCCTGGACTTGCTCAATTGAGGAATTACTATGTGATACATTCAAAGTGTCTGACGATGACTTGATAAGCTAAAAGTGTTAATGGTACCATTTTTGTAGCCTCATAATACACAAGCATTCAATAATGCCACCCATGTTACAGCATACCAGTTTCTGTCTCTGTGGAGCATATGTGGCACACTGGAAAAGGGTAAAAACAGACCACAACAGTGACAGCACTGGATTCTGAATATTACGAGACCATATGCCAGGTGTGTGGCACAATGTACCATATTGTGATACGTTTTACACCACAGGCTCGGGGTACAGTCTCTTAGGGCTTTTCGTAGTGCTACAGCCTATACGATTAGGCACTGGAACCTATCCTGTGCCATTTGGTTGTAGTCGTCCACAGTGAAATGCCTAAAGATGGAGGCTTGACCTTTCAACACTGGTAAATAAATATTTAATAGTAGAGGTGAATTTATTAAGAGAAGACGAGTGGTGCTTACCAGCCACACATATTCACCTTCTTGCAATAACTTGTGGCTTCCAAAGAAGAAAATTAATTTCATGCCCAACAGAGCTTATGGGACTTTCTGAAACAACTCAGCAGATTCACTCTTCTCATTCTGTTGTTGCCAAAGATAGTGACAGATTGTGGTTTCAGACTAAACATCGATGAACTACATTAAAAAGACAATGGATTGAGAGTTTACTAAAACGTTACTTTGATATGTCCTATGTTTGTGGTCAAGACAGCCATCATGACACCCCTAGTGCTGGATAATGTAATTTTTAGTATTTTGAGCAGAAGTGCAAGTGGTGTCTAGTGGGATGTCTTCATTTTAGCTACATCATAAAAATGATGAATTGGTGATGTTTAACAACTCACGAGCCTTTTTACAGTTCTATCAAATGTAATGACCCCCATTTCATGTGCAGAGTGAGATACCCTTCAACTGACTTCAACATGCACCAAAATCATAAACTGAAATGTGAATGGTTGCTCGCGTACACACACACACACACACACACACACACACACACACACACACACACACACAATTTACATCTGATTGTAAATCAGAACATGTGTTACGACTAGAAGTAAACCTATATTTCTGGTAATAAAACAGTACTCTCCTGTGGTTGTATACATCTTTAAAAATATAATTTAGGATGGAATAATACTATAATTTAGACTACTACAGATTCAAGTTATATACAGGGTGTTACAAAAGGGTATGGCCAAACTTTCAGGAAACATTCCTCACACACAAAGAAAGAAAATATGTTACGTGGACATGTGTCCGGAAACGCTTAATTTCCTTGTTAGAGCTCATTTTAGTTTCATCAGTATGTACTGTACTTCCTCGATTCACCGCCAGTTGGCTCAATTGAAGGTAATGTTGAATTTGATGCTTGTGTGGACATGCGACTCATTGCTCTACAGTACTAGCATCAAACACATCAGTATGTAGCATCAACAGGTTACTGTTCATCACGAATTTGGTTTTACAGTCAGTGAAATGTTTACAAATGCGGAGTTGGCAGATGCCCATTTGATGTATGGATTAGCACGGGTCAATAGGCGTGGCGCGGTACGTTTGTATCGAGGTAATGTTGACCACGTCACTGTATAGAGTGCTACGGGAGAACCAGTTGTTTCCGTACCATGTACAGCGTGTTCAGGCACTATCAGCAGCTGATTTGCCTCCACGGGTACACTTCTGCAAATGGTTCATCCAACCATGTGTCAATCGTAAAATTTGAAATTTTCCCGGCGAATCAATTGTTCAAATAGATTTCGGGCTTGCAGCCGGTCGTCGTAAACTTCTTCGCACGATATTTCGGCTGGGTCCAACTGCCAGCCATCTTCAGGTGAGCCGAACGAGGACTGACGAAGACATTCTCCGTTCCGTCTTATATAGTGCGCTGATAGTACTGCCACGCATGCGTTGCAGTCGTGGAGACAGAAGAACCACACCGCCCAGCAACAGCGCCCTCGCTGGTGGAACTGCGAAACTCAGGTGCCATCGGTATTGTCGCTGACCGCAGGTATCTATGTCTTCTGGCGTCTTCGTCTCGAGAAAATTTCTGTGATGACGGGATTCCATGCATTATTCAATTGGTAACCACTGTCCCGGTTCAATAAATTTCCAGCACTGCGTATTTCAACGGATTCTTTAATAATGGAGTCCCAAAAAGTTGTTGCTGTGGCCAAAATCGAAGTTTTGTCGTACTCCATTGAATGTCCGTTAGAAATACAATGTTCCGCAATTGCAGATTTACTGGGTTGCAGTAGACGGGTGCAACATTGATGTTCTGTACAACGCTCTTCCACAGTACGTGTAGTCTGTCCTATATAGGCCATACCACACTGACACGGTATTTTCACAAAAGTACCTCTTGGGGATTCCTTGTTTCTAATTGGTCAACAGTTTGAATCGGACATCACTGCTTTGTTTCGACATGCTCTTTCCTCAACTTATTTTATGTTTAACCAGGAATTTTTAGAACAGTCTCACGGTGTCGCCATGGGCAGCCCTCTGTCCCCTCTGGTGGCTAACCTTTTCAATGGAGTACGACAAAACTTCGATTTTGGCCACAGCAACAACTTTTTGGGACTCCATTATTAAAGAATCCGTTGAAATACGCAGTGATGGAAATTTATTGAACCGGGACAGTGGTTACCAATTGAATAATGCATGGAATCCCGTCATCACAGAAATTTTCTCGAGACGAAGACGCCAGAAGACATCGATACCTGCGGCCAGCGACAATACCGATGGCACCCGAGTTTCGCAGTTCCACCAACGAGGGCGCTGTTCCTGGGTGGTGTGGTTCTTCTGTTTCCGCGACTGCAACGCATGCGCGGCAGTACTATCAGCGCACTATATAAGACGGAACGGAGAACGTCTTCGTCAGTCTTTGTTCGCCTCACCTGAAGATGGCTGGCAGTTGTCCAGCCGAAATATCGTGCAAAGAAGTTTACGACGACCGGCTGCAAGCCCGAAATCTATTTGAACATGTGTCAATCATTGTTTCAGTGCAAATGTTCTCTTTACGGATGAGGCTTCATTCCAATGTGATCAAATTGTAAATTTTCACAATCAACATGTGGGCTGACGACAATCCGCACGCAATTGTGCAATCAAGTCATCAACACAGATTTTCTGTGAATGTTTGGGCAGGCATTGTTGAAGATGTTTTGATTGGGCCCCATGTTCTTACACCTATACTCAATGGAGCACATAATGATGATTTCATACGGGATACTCTACCTGTGCCTCCCCCCATGAACCATGGACCTTGCTGTTGGTGTGGAGGCTTGCGTGCCTCAACGATACAGATAGCCGTACCGCAGGTACAATCACAACGGAGGGGTATCTGTTGAGAGGCCAGACAAACGTGTGGTTCCTGAAGAGGGGCAGCACCCTTTTCAGTAGTTGCAGGGGCAACAGTCTGGATGATTGACTGATCTGGCCTTGTAACAATAATCAAAACGGCCTTGCTGTGCTGGTACTGCGAACGGCTGAAAGCAAGGGGAAACTACAGCCGTAATCTTTCCCGAGGGGATGCAGCTTTACTGTATGATTAAATGATGATGGCGTCCTCTTGGGTAAAATATTCCGGAGGTAAAATAGTCCCCATTCGGATCTCCGGGCGGGGACTACTCAAGAGGATGTCGTTATCAGGAGAAAGAAAACTGGCGTTCTAGGGATCGGATCGTGGAATGTCAGATCCCTTAATCGGGCAGGTAGGTTAGAAAATTTAAAAAGGGAAATGGATAGGTCAAAGTTAGATATAGTGGGAATTAGTGAAGTTTGGTGGAAGGAGGAACAAGACTTTTGGTCAGGTGAATACAGGGTTATAAATACAAAATCAAATAGGGGTATGCAGGAGTAGGTTTAATAATGAATGGAAAAATAGGAATGCGGGTAAGCTACTACAAACAGCATAGTGAACGCATTATTGTGGCCAAGATAGATACGACGACCACACCTACTACAGTAGTACAAGTTTATATGCCAACTAGCTCTGCAGATGACGAAGAAATTGAAGAAATGTATGATCAAATAAAAGAAATTATTCAGATAGTGAAGGGTGACGAAAATTTAATAGTCATGGGTGACTGGAATTCGGTAGTAGGAAAAAGGAGAGAAGGAAACGTAGTAGGTGAATATGGACTAGGGCAAAGAAATGAAAGAGGAAGCCACCTGGTAGAATTTTGCACAGAGCACAACTTAAGCATAGCTAACACTTGGCTTAAGAGTCATGAAAGAAGGTTGTATACATGGAAGAAGCCTGGAGATACTGACAGGTTTCAGATAGATTATATAATGGTAAGACAGAGATTTAGGAACCAGGTTTTAAATTGTAAGACATTTCCAGGGGCAGATGTGGACTCTGACCACAATCTATTGGTTATGACCTGTAGATTAAAACTAAAGAAACTGCAAAAATGTGGGAATTTAAGGAGATGGTACCTGGATAAACTAAAAGAACCAGAGGTTGTACAGAGTTTCAGGGAGAGCATAAGGGAGCAATTGACAGGAATGGGGGAAAGAAATACGGTAGAAGAATAATGGGCAGCTTTGAGGGATGAAGTAGTGAAGGCAGCAGAGGATCAAATAGGTAATAGGATGAAGGCTAGTAGAAATCCTTGGGTAACAGAAGAAATATTGAATTTAATTGATGAAAGGAGACAATATAAAAATGCAGTAAATGAAGCAGGCAAAAAGGAATACAAACGTCTCAAAAATGAGATCGACACGAAGTGCAAAATGGCTAAGCAGGGATGGCTAGAGGACAAAGGTAAGGATGTAGAGGCTTATCTCACTAGGGATAAGATAGATACTGCCTACAGGAAAATTAAAGAGACCTTTGGAGAAAAGAGACCCACTTGTATGAACATCAAGATCTCAGATGGAAACCCAGTTCTAAGCAAAGAAGGGAAAGCAGAAAGGTGGAAGGAGTATATAGAGGGTCTATACAAGGGCAATGTACTTGAAGACAATATTATGGAAATGGAAGAGAATGTAGATGGAAATGAAATTGGAGATACGATACTGCGTGAAGAGTTTGGCAGAGCACTGAAAGACCTGAGTCGAAACAAGGCCCCCGGAGTAGACAACATTCCATTGAAACTACTGACAGCCTTGGGAGAGCCAGTCCTGACAAAACTCTACTATCTGGTGAGCAAGATGTATGAGACAGGCTAAATACCCTCAGACTTCAAGAAGAATATAATAATTCCAATCCCAAAGAAAGCAGGTGTTGACAGATGGGAAAATTACCGAACAATCAGTCTAATAAGACACAGCTGCAAAATACTAACACGAATTCTTTACAGACGAATGGAAAAACTAGTAGAAGCCGACCTCGGGGGAAGATCAGTTTGGATTCCGTAGAAATACTGGAACACGTGAGGCAATACTGACCTTACGCCTTATCTTAGAAGAAAGATTAAGGAAAGGCAAACCTACGTTTCTAGCATTTGTAGACTTAGAGAAAACTTTTGACAATGTTGACTGGAATACTCTCTTTGAAATTCTAAAGGTGGCAGGGGTAAAATGCAGGGAGCGAAAGGCTATTTACAACTTGTACAGAAACCAGACGGCAGTTATAAGAGTCGAGGGACATGACAGGGAAGCAGTTGTTGGGAAGGGAGTAAGACATGGTTGTAGCCTCTCCCCGATGTTATTCAATCTGTATATTGAGCAAGTAGTGAAGGAAACAAAAGAAAAATTCGGAGTAGGTATTAAAATCCATGGAGAAGAAATAAAGACCTTGCGGTTCGCCGATGACATTGTAATTCTGTCAGAGACGGCAAAGGACTTGGAAGAGCAGTTGAACGGAATGGACAGTGTCTTGAAAGGAGGATATAAGATGAACATCAACAAAAGCAAAACGAGGATAACGGAATGTAGTTGAATTAAGTCGGGTGATGCTAAGGTAATTAGATTAGGAAATAACACACTTAAAGTAGTAAAGGAGTTTTGCTATTTGGGGAGTAAAATAACTGATGATGGTCGAAGTAGAGAGGATATCAAATGTAAACTGGCAATGGCAAGGAAAGCGTTTCTGAAGAAGAGAAATTTGTTAACATCGAGTATAGATTTAAGTGTCAGGAAGTCATTTCTGAAAGTACTTGTGTAGAGTGTAGCCATGTATGGAAGTGAAACATGGACGATAACTAGTTTGGACAAGAAGAGAATAGAAGCTTTCGAAATGTGGTGCTACAGAAGAATGCTGAAGATTAAATGGGTAGATCACATAACTAATGAGGAAGTATTGAATAGGATTGGAGAGAAGAGGAGTTTGTGGCACAACTTGACAAGAAGAAGGGATCGGTTGGTAGGACATGTTCTAAGGCACCAAGGGATCACCAATTTAGTATCAGAGGGCAGTGTGATGGGTAAAAATCATAGAGGGAGACCAAGAGATGACTACACTAAGCAGATTCAGAAGGATGTAGGTTGCAGTAGGTACTGGGAGATGAAGAAGCTTGCACAAGATAGAGTAGCATGGAGAGCTGCATCAAACCAGTCTCAGGACTGAAGACCACAACAACAACAACTGTACCTGTGCTGCTAGACATATTCCTTTACAAGTATGACACAACATGTGGTTCATGCACGATGGATCTCCTGCACATTTCAGTTGAAGTGTTCGGACGCTTCTCAATAACAGATTCGGTGACAGATGGATTGATAGAGGCGGACCAATTCCATGGCCTCCATGCTCTCCAGACCTCAACCCTCTTGACTTCCATTTATGGGGGCATTTGAAAGCTCTTGTCTACGCAACCCTGGTACCAAATGTAGAGACTCTTCGTGCTCGTACTGTGGATGTCTGTGATACAATACGCCATTCTCCAGGGCTGCATCAGTGCATCAGAGATTCCATGCGACGGAGGGTGGATGCATGTATCCTCGCTAACGGAGGTCATTTTGAACATTTCCTGTAACAACGTGTTTGAAGTCACGCTGGTACGTTCTGTTACTGTGTGTTTTCCTTCCATGATTAATGTGATTTGAAGAGAAGTAATAAAATGAGCTCTAACATGGAAAGTAAGCATTTCTGGACACATGTCCACATAACATATTTTCTTTCTTTGTGTGTGAGGAATGTTTCCTGTAAGTATGGCCATACCTATTTGTAACACCCTGTACAAATGTTCGATACAAACACAAAATAATGCACATGGTGTGTACTTTAACATTTGTGTACTTTATACAATAATGTCTGCTTGTGTCTGTGTATGTGCGGATGGATATGTGTGCGTGTGCGCGCGCGAGTGTACACCTGTCCTTTTTTCCCCCCCTAAGGTAAGTCTTCCCGCTCCCGGGATTGGAATGACTCCTTACCCTCTCCCTTAAAACCCACAACCTTTCGTCTTTCCCTTTCCTTCCCTCTTTCCTGAAGAAGCAACCGTCGGCTGCGAAAGCTAGAAATTCTGTGTGTGTGTTTGTGTGCTTTATTTATTGTGCCTGTCTACCGGCGCTTTCCCGCTTGGTAAGTCTTGGAATCTTTGTTTCTTTATATATTATACAATAATGTGTAATTTTTCTCTTCAGAAACCATCATCACTTAGACACTCGTAGCCTTAGTACTTTGAATCAATCATGACAAGTACAAGTTTCTCAGTTTTCCACCAATCATCCACCTAATGCCTTTCTCCACTTCATACAGTCCTGTAAACTACTATTTCTCAATCTCTTTCTTACACCAGTTAAACTTTGAAGTGGTAGTACAAGTTAGAATTCCTTGAATTTTTTCTGAACTTGCTTGAAAATTGATATATTAACTCCTGAATAGAAAAAAATGGTAGATTTTTCTGGGTCTAACTGATATAACCACTTTTGCAATACTGTCCTTCAAAATCGCAATAAAATCATGTCATATATTATTCTTACCTTCAGTATCCTCTCTGTCAACAATTTCCACTTTACGGATAAAGAAGCGTTCCTTGAGGCGAAACTCGCCTCCGACAGGACCCGTAACAGATACAGATGTGCGTTTACTGTTGGGCTTGCACAATACCATCAAGCCATCGAAGAGAAAAACACGCCTTTCAGTCAGTCTTCGACCACTACCAACTTTTCCCAACACATCCTCTGTAAGAGAAGAGAGAAGAAAAAGTAAGCACGGGCAAATAACACTGTCAATCTGATTTGCCTTACAAAGTTAAATGTTGTCACAATAACCACGTCACAATGTTTTCTACAGAGCTCTGTGCTATAAATGAAATGATAAACTTCTAAGAACTAAAACATACTTGAAAACTATGTTTACAAATAACATAAAATGACTTTCATAAAGACCTCCAAATCAGTATGATTTGCTAGTAAGACAAAAGACAGTTGGCATTTAATATTACATCACAAGCACTGGTGACAGAGCACTGTTCTGTCAAATGTGAACACGAAAACCGAGTATGTGCTATGAAGAAATCATCCAAACATCCACCTGACAGCTATAAGTGTCAGTTTCTTTCCTTCCCATTTCCACCACAAGGTGGAAGGAACATAGAAAGGGTGACCAGAAGCGATGGAAAAAACTCAATATGTTACACTGTTTCCAAGTTAATTAGCACTGATGTTAGACAGTCTCATCATTGTGTATACAAATTCAAGCAGACTGTCAGATATGGTGCTATCAAATGCATTCTTCATTTGATTCCCAAAAACCAAATAAGAAAGTGACAGAAAAACTGGACACAAGATAGTAGTAAGGAATGACCCCAAGCAAAAAGGCTCAGCAGCCTCGTGGGCTATCAATTATGATAAGAGAACACTAATTGTATTTGGCGGGCCACCTGAATTTGTGCACGCAACAGTCCGATTGGCTAACTTCAACACTAATTAACTTGGAAACAATGTTTTCCCTTGACATTTATTTCTCAGCACTACCTACCAACCAACACCCTTACAGCTTTTGAAGACAATAATATAGAAAGGAAAGGGACAGTAGAAGAAGATGAGATAGTAGGTGTTACATTGCGAGAAGAATATGATAGAGTGCTAAAATGCCTAAATGAAAATTGGGCATCTGCAGTTGATGGCATTACCTCAGTGTTATGGAGATCCTTCGAAGAACATACTATGACAAAAGTATTTCACCAGGTATGCAAGATATACGAGACATGTGAAAGAACCTAAAATGGGAAGAAGAATGTAATAATTCCATTTCCAAAGAAGACAAGTACTCGCACATGTGATCAACACTAAACGTCCAGTTTAAGTGATATTTGCAAAATACTGACAGTAATTACTTACAGAAGAATGGAATGACTCATAGAAGCCAACCTTGTACAAGATGAGTTCAGGTTAAGGAGAAATGTAGGCCTTACTATGACTTATCTTAGAAGTCAGATTGAATAGAAGCAGGTTTGTAGCCTATACATGATATTCGTCAATCTGCACACTGACCAAACTGTGATGGAAAGCAAGGAGAAATTTGGATAGTTCATGGAGAACAAATGACAACTCTGAAGTTTGCCGAAGAAATTACGTCAGAAATGGGATAGGACTTGGACAAGCAGTTGAACGGAATGGATAGTGTCTTAAAGGAATTTGTAAAATATGAGTGATGCAATCTAATCAAATTAAATCTGGGGATGTTAGGGGGTGGGAGAGTGGGGGATGATGATTGTGGTGACAATATTGGTTCAACGGCACTGAATGACCTGTGCAGAATCTATATTATTAAGTGACTACCACTAGAATCTGGTACTAGTTACTGACTGCCTACCTAATTGGCTTCCACGGGCCACAAAAATTTGATTTTCTACATTTAGCATAATTATTGACCAAATTTAAAAGGTTGTAATAATTTACACATTAAGAGATATAATCTTACATTAAAGGTTTAACACAATAATACAAGTGGTACAGAAGAAACTGTGTGTGTGTGTGTGTGTGTGTGTGTGTGTGTGTGTGTGTGTGTGTGTTAAGGCAGAATAGGTTATGGCATCCAAATACCTAGACTTTATTCATCCAATGTTTGAGAATGAGAGGTCTTGGAGCCTTACAACAAACTTTACACATAATTTCACCGGCACCCCCTTCACAAAACTTTTATTCACTGACACCCCCCACCCCAAAAACAGCAAAAACGTTTATCACTTACTACACTTTTACTGTCTATGCAATAAAACTGTAGCATCAGATATGACATTTTAATTTATTACTTCTTTACTATTAACTCTATTCACAACACACTTTGCAGACAGTATCTAAATATATCACAGAATGTACCTGCTAAATTATATCATTGTGTCTCACATAGTTCAGTAGCTATAACATCATAAAAATTGAGATGAATAACTAGTTTTCCTTAAAATGGAGTGGCAAATTACCCACGTCATATTCATTCTGTGTTTCATAATAAGAGCACTTAGTGACTTCCTATGAACTTAACGCATAATTTCAAACCTTCCCTAAATTACTACTTGCTTATATGCTTAACATCACATATTTGACACATTTACTTATTTGTCAAGTGTAATCAGATGTCTGAGGCTGTTGTCTGGTTGTAAATTCACTTCTAAAGAATTAGGGGTTATTGGTATGAACTAAATGCTTTGTGGAAATGAACTATTTCCTCATAGCCAATCTTCTTGGGACATGGACCAATGGACACACGTTAGAGACTTGGAAGACAGACAGATATTAACACAGAACATGGTTGTTCACCGACATATTAAAGTGGGTACTAAAAATCTCTCATTGGAGCATCTATGTCTACATGCACTTGTGCCCTTTCCTCACACACAGTTAAAATGATAATAGAGCCACCAGTGCAGAAAACACTCAATAAAATAAGAATAAACTGAAGAAAATGTCCAATATTGCCCTGGTATCTGTGACTGGTTGGACACCAATAAAAACTAGGAAAAAGCCAACTACCATGAGAACAAATAAATGCAGTTAGGGACTTTGCAAACAAGCAAAATGTAACTAACTCTCCAAGTTTTCCCCCAATTATTACTGTTTTCCTCAAAAAGAACGTACCTTCGGTAGTTAGAATAAGATTGCAAAATTATGATATGTCTGCTTATATCATGAGGTAAACTGTTTCTATCACAACTAGCTAACATTTCACTGAGAAAATAGGAAATTTTGCTATGATATCTTGTGTTGTTGCAGAGAACAGGAACCGATATCTATGGACCAAACAACTGCATCTACATCTACATCCATACTCCGCAAGCCACCTGACAGTGTGTGGCGGAGGGTACCCTGAGTACCTCTATAGGTTCTCCCTTCTATTCCAGTCTCGTATTGTACGTGGAAAGAAGGATTGTTGGTATGCTTCTGTGTAGGCTCTAATCTCTCTGATTTTATCCTCATGGTCTCTTCACGAGATATACGTAGGAGGGAGCAATATACTGCTTGACTCTTCGGTGAAGGTATGTTCTCGAAACTTTAACAAAAGCCCGTACCGTGCTACTGAGCCTCTCTCCTGCAGAGCCTGCCCGTCATTTTCCTCATTTTTCTTGTGTACGATTTCCTGAATATTTATGAATTTTTGCAGTCACAGAGCAGATTTCATGTCTATCATTTTGCTGTAATGATGGAACTTCTTAAACATTTCACTACTTTATGTACCTTTATTTGTGAAACAATGACTGAGGGCATGGGATATTTTGTCTTTTATCTTGACAACACGTTCCTATTTATGGATAATGTCATGTTTATTCCTAGCTCATGTGTAGTATACAATCTACACCATATGGCAAGAAAGAAGAAGAAACAGTTCAAGTATTTCAAATTTTGTCAATGGCAAAGAAACAGAAGAGAGCTTATGCTATGTTCCAACACTGAACACAAAAATAAACTTGTTTCACAATGAAATGAATGATAGTGGTCATTGTCAACAATGCTTGTGTTAAGAGATTGGGGTATTTACATACAATGGTATTATTACTGCTAAACTACTGACTGTCAGACTAGTGCAGATTGTGAGGGAGTTTTATGGTAAAATTTTGCTGTTACTAAATTAAATCAACATGCAGTTACGCAAATGTTACTGAGAAATGGCTTGTCTTTAGACCTGATAACCATTTTATTTTTATGGTTTGGAAAGGGTGGTAGGAGGTTCAGGAGAGTGCAGTTGGGTAGGTAGAGGTTGGGAGTGGTGGGCGGGTAGAGGCTGGGAATGGGTTATGGCAGAGGGAGTGATGGGTAGAGGTTGCGGGTGGTGGGATGATGGGGTATATGGCTTGGGAGTGGGTGGAGGAAACAGGTGATACCATGGGCTTTATATTGTTTCATCCTCTTATTTAAACAGCATGAACATTACACAAAGCAGTATACATGCATCCATAAAGTCATTTCCTCTGCACTTCAACCTTCAATGCTACCAAGCCAAGTCACATTTTATTAAATATCCAGTAAAACTGCAATTACGATGTACCTGTCTCTTCTGTTGAGTGCTCCAGTTAGTGACTGCACAATGAATTATGGGAATTGAATACGATGAATAGTGAGTAGGTTACTGGTAGCCAATCAGAATGCTTGTTGCAGTTTCCTGTGGTTTGTATATGAAGTTACCTATTATTTTATTGTATTAGGTTAGACTAACTTTACTGCCAAAATTTACAACAAAATCAGAAATAAAGACATAAAAACAGGTTACTGCAATGATGAACATATCTCAGGCTCAGTTACACTTCAATCTATTTCAGCAATTTTATTTCTGTGTCGAGATTTACTGGCTTCGCCTACTCACAATGAAATTGTCAATTTGCACCCTAATCTAGGCCTTGTGATTCATTACAAGTCAGTCAAAAACAAATGTAATCATATCATTTACTTCCCATCACTCATCACACAGTTCCCAACTGGAGTACTCGATGGAAGAGACAAGTATATGTAAATGCACTTCAACCAAATATCCATTTTCAACTATCTTACAATTGAACCAATAACTGGGTGGATTCACCACAAAATGGGTAATGGGCAATTTTCAGGTGCCTCACATTGCTAAAGTACTGCAATAATTATTGAAACCCTTTTTACTTTTAGCAGTGTTTTCTTATTTTTGACACTGACTGTAGACAGGAAATGAGAAAATAATAGAGTATATAGAATGCTCTGGCACATCAGAGTACATCATCAATACCTAAGAGACCTCTTAATTTGGGGTGAATACAAATACAGGACACACAAACCATGGGTCTTGCTGGGGTAGATGGCTTGAGTTCCTCTATAACACAGATAGTTGTGTCGAAGGTGTAACCACATTGAAAGGGTATCTCTAGGGAGGCCAGGCTAACCTATGGTTCCCAAAGGGTGCAGCAGTCTTTTCAGTAGCTGGAAAAGTAAAAGTCTGGGAGACTGACTGATCTGGCCTCTCTTGGACAGCACTATGTTGGTGCTAGGAACAGCTGAAAGTTAGAGGAAACTATAGCTATTATAAGGGGTGATTTTGTGATGGAGAAGGGCAAATGAATCAATTTGAGGTAAGAGAGACCAGTCAAGAACAAACAAGTTGAAAGTTATAAGCGAAAATCATTCTCCTGACTCTGGCAGTAGATCCCTTCTACTGCAAGCTCTTTGCTTTCCATATTTTTGGAGGAGATAGTATGGACCAAAACAAAATAAGTGTCAAACATGGGCTCTAAAATATTTATCTTAAGAATTATGAGCACCTGTTAAGTAGAAGGGATATGTTTCACAGTAGCAAAGGTGAAGTGGTGTTCATAGCTCTTAAGGTATGAACTTTAGATCTCATGTTTACTGGACTTTTTTTTCTATTTTGGTTGATACTACTTCCTCCTTAAATATGGAAAACAAAAAGCTTCAGTAGAACCAGTTTATTGTCAGAGGTATCAAAATGCTTTATGCTTATAATTTTTCACTTGTTTCCAGACCAGTGTTCCTTACCTCAGATTACTTCTTTTACCCTTTTACCCTTTCCATCACCCCTGAAAGTTTCTAACATTATCACATGAATGTAGATTTCCCATGAAGGGAGTCTGTCCTTTCCAGGGACACCCCTCCAGTGTGGTTGCACCTATGGTGCAACACCCCCACCTCAGTAAGATCCACGATTGGTGCATGCTGTAATCATATCTAACCCTCCTCCCCTTCACACACACACACACACACACACACACACACACACACACACACACACACACACGCGAGAATTTTTCAGGTCTTTAGGTATTGGTGATGTACTATTGTGTGCCACAGCATACCATGATCTCTATCCTACAGCTCCAGTGTGAGGCTTAATGACAAAGGTACCATCCAGGGTAAAATATTCCTCAATCGGTGATGTCAGCGTCGTCGTCATTCAACTTTAAACCCAGGATAGAGAACTTACAAAGGGAAATGGATGGGTAAAGTTAGATCTTTCGGGAATTTAGTGCAGTGCAAGTGCAAGTAAGAACAGGACTTTTGTTCAGGTCAGTACAATGTTATCAACACAAACGGGTAATACTAGATTAGGTATAATAATACATAAAGAAATAGGAATGCAGATAAGCTATGATGACCAGCTCGTTGAATGTATTTTTGTAACCAACATAGATATTAACATCCACAACAGTAGTTCATATTTATATACCTACAAGCTCTACGGGAAAGTTAAGAAAGTGTATTAAAAGATTAAAAAAGATTACTGAAATAGTTAAGGGAGATCAAAATGTAATTATGATTGGGGGCTGAAATTTGACAGTTCGAAGAAGACAAGAAGGAAAAATATTGGAACATTAACTGGGGGAGAGGATGATACAATTTAATCATTGCTAATACTTCATTTACAAATCTTGGAAGAAGGCTGTGCACAAAGAAGAGACATGGAGGCACTACAGGGTTCCATACAGTTAGAAACCAGGTTTTTAACTGCAAAACATTTCAGAGGTAGATATGGACTCTGAGCATAATTTACTGGTTATCAACAGCAAATTAAAAATAAGGAAATTGCAAAAAGCTAGGAATTTAAGGTGATGGGGTAATGTAAAGTTGAAGTAATCAGTAGCTGTTGAGAGTTTCAAATGGAGCATCAGGCATCAACTGATTGAAACAGAAGAAAGGCATACAATAGAAGACGAGTGGATACCTTTGAGAGATTAAGAGATGAAACAGTGACAACAGCACAGACTCAATTAGATAAAAAGATAAGGCCTCATACTTATTCTTTGATATCATAGGGGATATTTAATCTAACTAATATTAAATTACATTATTTATGTAATTTTTTGCATTTTTTCCACCACTATGGATCCTTGCTCCTTTCATCTGCATCAATACAGAAAAGTTTCCTTACCCCTAGCCAGAAGCCAGTACCACATACCATTCCTGCGTTGTCGCTTGGCTCATGGAATCCCCCCAAAAGGCCTTACCATCAAATCACCCATCTCTAGCTACCACCCCTCCTTCCACAATGACCTCCCCTTTTTTAAATACTGCCAATCTTTAGTCCTCACCAACATAGTCCTGCAAAACCATATCAACCAAGCCCAAACCTCCTTGCAGTACCTTCCCTCCACCTGCAAAATTCTCCTGCTACGCAATCCCAAATTCCTGGAACCCATAACACATTGAAACTCTTGACCTCCAGAAACTAGAGCAACATGCACAACATCACATCAAGAAGCTCTCCACCCTATTCATTTCCTACTCCCACCCAAGAGTACCACTGTCCACCACCTCTACAACAACCTCCAAACCTCTACAATCTCCAAACCTCCACCACGTCCTCTCATAGCTGATCAACCCAGTCTCAAAGACCTACTACACTTATCCCACCCTCCAAAACACCCTCCCACCACCACACAGAATCCAGAACCTAAACAGATCCAAAACACAGTCATGAACCTCTCCCCCAGAAGCCTTAGCTCCACAGAAATGTCAGTCCTTTCCACAGGCCTCATCTTTTGCCCCACTCCCAAATTCAATCATGCAGGACTTATTTAAGAACTTCTCCTCTTCTTCCACTCCCTGTGGTGGAAACACTTTCACCACCAATCAGACTCAACCAAAGACCAATGTTGAACTCTGCCTAATTCAGTTCACCTTTCTATGCAATTATGATCCACCAATACTGCCACTAAATACTTTCCAGAATTTCTTAACCTTGAACCCTGCCTCCCTATCATTCCCCAGATCACTCAACATGCAAACTAATCTTACATCCACAGAAAGAACAGCAGTCCACCATCTAAAAACTGATCCTAACTTTATAATCCTGCCTGTGGCAAAGGCACCACCACTGCAGTTTTGAACTGCAGGGATTACCTGGCACAAGGACTCTGCAAGCTGTCAGATACATTCATCCATAAACCTTCCACAGTGACTCCACTCCAGAAATCCAGGAGGTGCTCATCACTCCTCAAATCCTTAGACCCATCCCAGAACCTCTCCACAGAGTCCATCTCTCTACTCACCCCTAACCACTTCCCACACTCCTACCTTCTACATGCTTCCCAAAATCCACAAACCTAACCACACAGGGCACCCCATTGTGGCTGGTTACTGTGCCCCCACTGATAGAATCTTTGCTCTCATAGACCAACACCTTCAACCTATTACCTCCTATATAAAAGATACTAGCCATTACCTCCACCAACTCTCCATAGTTCCTGTCCCTTTACCACCCAGAGCCCTGCTTGTCACTATTGATGGCACATACCTTCACACTAACATCCCTAATGCCAAAGGCCTTACCACTGCTGAATATTTCCTTTCTCAGCACCCGACGGATTCCAAACTAACAACCTCCTTCCCAGTCACACCATGAACAACTATATCTTCACCCACAATTACTTCTCCTTTGAAGGCATTGCCTACAAACAAATCCAAGATACACCTATGGGCACCTGCATGGCACCTATTCATGTGCCATCTAGAGGAACACCCAGAAACCTAAACCACTCACCTGGTTCAGATTCATTGATGACATCTTTGCAATCAGGATCGAGGGTGAGAACACCCTACCCACTTTCCTCCAGAACCTCAACAACTTCTCCCCCATTTG
The DNA here is from genome assembly GCF_023897955.1 of Schistocerca gregaria. Lineage (NCBI taxonomy): Eukaryota > Metazoa > Arthropoda > Insecta > Orthoptera > Acrididae > Schistocerca > Schistocerca gregaria. Next base: position 68,995,109 of record NC_064927.1, on the reverse strand, counting down.
CTTCACCTGGTCCTACTCAACCCAATAAGCCACCTTCATAGATGTTGACCTCCACCTTAAAGATGGCTACATTTACATCTACATTTATACTCTGCAAGCCACCCAACGGAATGTGGCGGAGAGCACTTTACGTGCCACTACATTACCTCCCTTTCTTGTTCCAGTCGCGTATGGTTCGCAGGAAGAACGACTGTTGGAAAGCCTCCGTGCGTGCTCAAATCTCTCTAATTTTACATTCGTGTTGTCCTCGGGAGGTTTAAGTAGGAGGAAGCAATATACTCAATACCTCATCCAGAAACGCACCCTCTCAAAACCTGGACAGCAAGCTACACCATGATGCAGAGCGCCTCTCTTGCTGAATCTGCCACTTGAGTTTGCTAAACATCTCCATAACCCTATCACGCTTACCAAATAACCCTGTGACGAAACGCGCCACTCTTCTTTGGATCTTCTCTATCCCTTCCGTCAACCCGATCTGGTACGGATCCCACACTGATGAGCAATACTCAAGTATGGGTCGAACGAGTGTTTTGTAAGCCACGTCCTTTGTTGATGGACTACATTTTCTAAGGACTCTCCCAATGAATCTCAAACTGGTAACCGCCTTACGAACAATTAATTTTATATGATCATTCCACTTCAAATTGTTCCGCACGCATACACCCAGATATTTTACAGAAGTAACTGCTACCAGTGTTTGTTCCGCTATCATGTAATCATACAATAAAGGATCCTTCTTTCTATGTATTCGCAATACATTACATTTGTTTATGTTAAGTGTAAGTTGCCACTCTCTGCACCAAGTGCCTATCCACTGCAGATCTTCCTGCACTTCGCTACAATTTTCTAGTGCTGCAACTTCTCTGTATACTACAGCATCATCCGCGAAAAGCCACATGGAACTTCCGACACTATCTACTAGGTCATTTATTTATATTGCGAAAAGCAATGGTCCCATAACACTCCCCTGTGGCACGCCAGAGGTTACTTTAACGTCTGTAGAAGTCTCTCCATTGAGAACAACATGCTGTGTTCTGTTTGCTAAAAACTCTTCAATCCAGCCACACAGCTTGTCTGATATTACTTAGGCTCTTACTTTGTTTATCAGGCGACAGTGCGGAACTGTATCAAACGTACAGGGTGCGTTCCGAAAGTAATGCAATTATTTTTTTTAAAAGTAATTTATTGAACAGATTTGCACAAACACTTAAAATTCTTCAAAGTACTGTCCTTGGGCCTCTACACATTTTTTCCAGCGACTCTGCCATGACCGGTACGCGCCCTGGAAGGCGTCTTCTGGGACCTCTCGCAAGGTCTTCGTCACGGCGGATTGGATCTCGTCTATGGACGAAAAACGGGTTCCTTTCAGGGCTGACTTAATCCTAGGAAACAAAAAGAAGTCAGCTGGGGCGAGGTCAGGACTATAGGGGGGGGGGGGGGGGTGCAGCATTGGCACCTGGTGTTTGGCCAGGAACTCGCGGACTCGTAGCGCGTTGTGGCAAGGTGCGTTGACGTGATGGAGTTGCCAGGTAGCGGAGATGTCCTTTCTCGTCCTGACGACCCTTTTGCGGAGTCTTTCCAGCACATCCACGTAGTAGGCAGCGTTAACTGTCTGTCCTTGAGGAACAAACTCCTTATGGACCACTCCTTTGCTGTCGAAAAATACAATGAGCATTGTTTTCACTTCTGATTTGCTCATTCTTGCCTTTTTGGGCTTGGGGGACTGATCAGTGTGCCACTCAGAGCTTTGGCGTTTTGTTTCTGGGTCGTATTCAAAAACCCAGGTTTCATCACCAGTGATGACGTTGTCCAAATAATCAGGTTCAATTTCAACACGTTGCAAAAGTTCACTTAAAATTTCCGCTCGGTTGGTGCGTCTGACAACACCTTGGGCACGAGCTTGGCGCACACTTTCCTCATCGCTAAATCTTCAGTAACAACGTGAAAAACAACAGTAGACGACAAGTTCAGTTCATTGGCAACCATCCTGATACTCAATCGACGGTCAGAGTCCAACAGTTGTCGCACACGAGCCACATTGTTGTCGGTTTTGCTGGTTGACGGCCGCCCAGAGCGTTGTTCGTCGTGAACCTCTTCCCGGCCTTCCTTAAAGGCCTTTAACCACCTCGAAACTTGTGAGTAGGACAGAGCAGAGTCCCCGTAAGCCTCACGAATCATTTTGGTAGTCTCCTCAAAACATTTGTTCAGTTTAGCACAAAACAAAACTTAATCGCGTAACGTTGCTCGATCATCGATTCCATTTTTTCCGTGACACGGTCGGCGCGCAGAGGTTTACAATAACAGACGTCCTGCTGCTTCCACAGCTCGGAGAGCACTGAAACCGGTTTCGCGGCAAAGCTTAGCGTCCCCCCCACCTACTCCGACTACTAGGAGCGGCGCGGGAAATTCAATTGCATTACTTTCGGAACGTACCCTGTATTCCGGAAGTCAAGGAAAATTGCATCTACCTGGGAGCCTGTATTTAATATTTTCTGGGTCTCATGATTAAATAAAGCGAGTTGGGTCTCACACGATTGCTGTTTCCAGAACCCGTGTTGATTCCTACCGAGTAGATTCTGGGTTTCCAGAAATGACATGATACGTGAGCAAAAAACATGTTCTAAAATTCTACGACAGATCAATGTCAGAGATATAGGCCTATAGTTTTGCACATCTGCTCGACAACCCTTCTTAAAAACTGTAACTACCTGTGCTCTTTTCCAATCATCTGGAACCTTCTGTTCCTCTAGAGACTTGCAGTACACAGCTGTTAGAAGGGGGGCCAAGTTCTTTCACGTACTCTGTGTAGAATCGAGTTAGTATCCCATCAGGTCCAGCGGACTTTCCTCTGTTGAGTGATTTCAGTTGCTTTTCTATTCCCTGCACACTTATTTCAATTTCAGGCATTTTTTCGTTTGTGCGAGGATTTAGAGAAGGAACTGCAGTGTGGTCTTCCTCTGTGAAACAACTTTGGAAAAAGGTGTTTAATATTTCAGCTTTACGCGTGTCACCTTGTGTTTCAATGCCATTATCATCCCAGAGTGTCTGGATCTACTGTTTCGATCCACTTACTGATTTAACGTAAAACCAGAACTTCCTAGGATTTTCTGTCAAGTCGGTACATAGAATTTTACTTTCAAATTAACTGCAACACTTCACGCATAGCTCTCCTTATGCTAACTTTGACATTGTTTAGCTTCTGTTTGTCTGAGAGATTTTGGCTGCGTTTAAATTTGCAGTGAAGCTCTCTGTGCTTCTGCAGTAGTTTCCTAACTTCGTTGTTGAACCACGGTGTGTTTTTCCCGTCTCTCACAGTTTTACTCGGCACGTTCCTCTCTAAAACACATTTTATGATTGCCTTTAACTTTTTCCATAAACACTCAACATTGTCAGTGTCAGAACAGAAATTTTCATTTTGATCTGTTAGGTAGTCTGAAATCTGCCTCCTATTACTTTTGCTAAACAGATAAACCTTCCTCCTTTTTTTATATTCCTATTTACTCCCATATTCAGGGATGCTGCAATGGCCTTATGATCACTGATTCCCTGTTCTGCGCTTACAGAGTCAAAATTTTCGGGTCTGTTTGTTATCACTAGGTCCAAGATGTTATATCTACGAGTCGGTTTTCTGTTTAATTGCTCGAGGTAATTTTCAAATAGTGCACTCGGTATAATATCACTCGATGCTCTGTCCCTACCACCCGTCCTAAACATGTGAGTGTCCCAGTCTATATCTGGTAAATTGAAATCTCCACCTAATACTATAACATGCTGAGGAAATTTATGTGAAATGTATTTCAGATTTTCTCTCAGTTGTTCTGCCACTAATGCTGCTGAGTCGGGAGGTCGGTAAAGGGAGCCAATTATTAACCTAGCTTGGTTGTGGAGTATAACCTCCACCCATAATAATCACAGTAACTATCAACTTCTATTTCACTACAGGATAAACATACCACTAACAGCGACAAACACGCCACCACTGGTTGCATGCAATCTATCCTTTCTGAACACCGTCAGTGCCTTTGTAAAAATTTCAGCAGAATTTATCTCTGGCTTCAGCCAGCTTTCCGTACCTATAATGATTTCAGCTTCAGTGCTTTCTATCAGTGCTTGAAGTTCCGGTACTTTTCCAACGCAGCTTCGACAGTTTACAATTAAAATACCAATTCCTGCTTGGTCCCCGTATCTCCTGACTTCGCCCCGCACCCTTTGAGGCTGTTGCCCTTTGTGTACTTGCCCAAAGCCAACTAACCTAAAAAAAAAAAATGCCCAGTCCATGCCACACAACCCCGGCTACACGTGTATCTGCCTGCTGTGTGTAGTGGACTCCTGACCTATCCAGCAAAACCCCACCACCCTATGGTGCAAGTTGAGGAATCTGCAGCCCACACGGTCGCAGAATCGTCTCAGCCTCTGATTCAGACCCTCCACTCGACTCTGTACCAAAGGTCCACAGTGAGTCCTGTCAACTATGGTGCAGATGGTGAGCTCTGCTTTCATCCCACTAGCAAGACTGGCAGTCTTCACAAAATCAGATAGCAGCCGGAAGCCAGAGAGGATTTCCTCCGATACATAGCAACACAAATCACTGGTGCCGACATGAGTGACCACTGCAGATGGGTGCACCCAGTACCCTTCATGGTATCCGGAAGGACCCTTTTCACATCTGGAATGACTCCCCCTGGTATGCACACAGAGTTCACAGTGGTTTTCTTCCCCTCCCTTGCAGCCACATCAGTACCTCCGTACATGTCAAACCTACTAACCATCAGAAACACCTCTACTTCAACATATGCCACCAATTCCATACCAAGAAATCCCTTCCATTCACCCTAGCCACCTGTGGCCATCGCATCTGTAGTGACGAGTGGTCCCTCTCGAAATATACAGACGGTCTCCAGAAGCCTTCACAGACCGTAAATATCCTCCCAACCTTGTACAAAAAGAAAAATCTACCATGCCTTTTCTTTCCCGCCATCACCTTCCAAAAGGCCCATAGTCCAGCCACGGAGTAACGTTCCCCTCGTAACTCAGTACCACCCAGGACTGGAGAACTGAATTACATTTTCCGCCAGGGTTTCGACTACCTCTTGTCATGCCCTGCCCACTATCCCTCCCACCCCTCCCACAGTGTTATTCTGCCGTTTCCTGAACCTACGCAATATACTAGTCCATCCTTACACAGCCCCTGTTCCCAATCCCTTACCTCATGGCACATACTCCTGTAATAGATATAGATGCAAGACCTGTCCCATACATTCTCCCACCACCACCATCTCCAGTCCACTCACAAAATACAGGGCTACCTGTAAAACCAGTCATGTGATCTACAAGCTAGGCTGCAACCTTTGTGCTGCATTCTACATGGGCACGACAACCGACAAACTGTCTGTCCGCATGAATGACCACCGACAAACTGTGGCCAAGAAACTTGACTGCTTCACTGCCTGTGCCATACAGATCCTTCCCACTAACACCAGCTTTTCTGAATTGCACAGGTGGGAACTTTCCCTGCAATATATCCAATGTTCCTGTAACCCCCCTGGCCTCAGCATTCATTAGTCATTGTCCTCACCCATCCAGCCCCTTCCCTATTCCCATTCTAGCACTATACAGCCTCCAATCCACAATTGCAACCAGTCTTTTTACTTCTCTCCTTGCCCACTCTCTACCCCTTCTCCCTCCCCACCTCACCCATGCCCACCATCTAACCTCCCTACTACACATAGTTGCCCTATCCTCTCTCCACCTCGTACCTGCACACTCCCCAGCAGCACTGCACTGTCCACTACCCCTACTCTACTATCCTACCCCCTCCTCCCCCCAGCCTCCTCCTTACCCCCACCCAGTCACCATTCCCCTTACACACTGGTGCTGCTGCTTGTAGCTTGGCCTCAGTTGCCTGAGACTGCAGTCTCATCTGTGTAAGCTGTGAGTGAGTGAGTGAGTGAGTGAGTGAGTGAGTGGGGAGGGAGGGAGGGAGGGAGGGAGGGAGGGAGGGAGAATTTTTTATGTAACCTTTCTGGCTGAAGCTTTATTTGTGACAGTCTTTTTGTTGTGCCTATCAGCACCTCATCATCTTCGCTATACGAGGGCTGCTATATATATTTCTGGCCTAGGCAACACTAAGTGTTGCCAGGTGCAATCTGACATTTCCATTGGAAAGTTTGACATTTTTTTAGTTTAAATGTACTCAGAACTTTTTGACTTACGACAATTTTTTTTTCTTTTACAGGGACTTGAAGAAATCAATTTGGCACAAAAATGGAATTAACTCGTGAACATTTTCGTGCGATCATTTTTCACAACTTTCGACGTGGATTATCACGACAAGAGTGCATCGATGAACTTAAATCTTTGTATGGCGACGAAGCACCATCCTATAGCACTGTGAAAAACTGGTACAACGAATTCAATCGTGGCCGACGCTCGCTCAAAGACGAATTCCGTGAAGGTCGTCCAAAAACAGCCGTTGTGCCAGAAAACATCGATGCCGTACGTGAACTGATAATGCAAGACCGTCATGTGACATACCGTGAGATAGAGGCATGCCTAGGCATTTCTCCCACCAGCATACATTCAATATTGCATGAACACCTGGCCGTAAAAAAAGGTTTGTTCTCGTTGGATCCCGCACAATTTGATAATCGCTCAAAAGAAAGCTCGTGTGGATTGGTGTAAAGAAATGCTGAAAAAATACGATCGCGGTGCTTCAAAAGACGTTTATAAGATCGTCACAGGTGACGAATCATGGATCTATGCGTATGAGCCCGAAACAAAACAGCAATCGACCGTGTGGGTCTTCCAAGACGAGCCAAATCCAACGAAAGTTGTTCGTGGAAGAAGCACTTCGAAGCAAATGGTCGCCTGTTTCTTCGGCAAAACTGGTCATGTGGCGAATGTTCCGCTTGAGCAACGTAGGACGGTCAATTCTGAGTGGTACACCACCATTTGTTTGCCTGAAGTCTTCGGAGAAATTCGAAAAATGAACAAGAGAAGACGAATCATTGTGCACCATGACAATGCGAGCTGTCACACATCGGCTCAAACCAGCGCCTTTTTGACCGGCCAAAACGTCGAAGTGATGGGTCATCCGCCGTACAGCCCTGACTTGGCACCCAATGACTTCTTTTTATTCCCACACATCAAGAAAAAAATGTGTGGTCAACGATTTTCGTCGCCAGAAGATGCTGTTGCAGCATTCAAAAACCATGTTTTGGAGGTGTCTCAATCGGAGTGGAAAAAGTGCTTCGAAAATTGGTTTGAGCGCATGCAAAAGTGTATAAATCTTGATGGAGAATATTTTGAAAAACAATAAACCATTTTCGTTGATAAATATTCGTATTTTCATTATTAGGCCAGAAATATATATAGCAGCCCTCGTATGGTGGGTGGCAACTTTCCTTTTCATAATATTGTTAAATTCCATCCTGGATTTGCCATTGTTCAAATGCAAATACAAATGTATAAAAAATGAAACTGACAGGAGGTGCAAACTGGTAAAGCAGGAATGGATGTATATGAAATAAAGGATGCGTGACTAGGGAAACATAGAATTTGAGTTTCATTTCCTTCTTCGAGTACACTGATGGAACAGTGGAAGTCCAAGAAGCAGATACGACTACAAGGTAGAGTACATATTAGTAACATGGTGTTTAAAATCTTTCTGAAATTTTGTTGTATCAGAAAAAATTTACCTAATGTGCACTTATTTGGCCAAAACCAAATGTTACATCTTCCATTCCTTACCAATTTCTTGTGCAGAACAGGACTTGGTTCAGAAACTTTCACTCGATGAGCATGCCAAGATAGCCTTACAAAACAAATTTCCTTTTACCTTCACTGAGCAGATAACAGAAAATGCTATATGATGAGGTATATGTCACCAGCTCACATATAATTTTATATTTAAAAAAACGCATGCAATTATTTTGGTTTTTATTTTTATCACACACAATATCTTACCACGAATAAATTCATTGCAGCATTGGCCAATGTCCTTCCCTTCCCAACCGTCTATTGATTTTTGAAGCTCATTTGTCTTATCCAGAGCAATCTGTCTCCTCACTCTACCATGCATTCGAATTCCACTCTCTCTGTAAAAACACAGTTTGTAAATAAAAGTGCGGAACAATGAAACGTTTTTTTAGCACAGGGATTATAGTGTATACCTCTTTGGTAAGTTTCCAACTGTCTGTAGAAGTTCCGTTTGAAGTGGCTTCAACAGACCTTCCACCTGTTCCAAGCTCTCTCTGTCTTCATCAATGGGTGTCAATCTATGCAAAATCTGTAAATGAGCACAAGACAGTATACTAAAGATGTTACTGCTGTAGTATTGGTAATATAAATCATCACTGAGTTTGTAACTAATTAAACAATAATACAACAAAAATAATCAATTTTCAAAAATATAATTCGATAAAAAATGAATCTATTATGTAATGTCAGGAGGAAACATATATATCAAGGTACAGAGATCTGCAAGCTTTTGGAGCGAATGAATCCTCCTCATGGCAAAAGTGTTGAAGCAGAAGGAAAATGGGTGAAAGAAAAGGACTGGTCAGGTTTAGGAAATGGGAAGGGTTTGGGAAAGTTTCCAAAACCCCGAGTCAAGGGAGGCTTACCAGATGGGATGAGAAGGAAAGGCTGATAGTTGGGGAATGCACTGGAATCTTTGAAAACTTGACAGCTTAAAGGTGGAAGATAGGGTAATACACACAACAGAAATCACTGACAAAACATTACACACTGCTTAAAAAAAGTGGAAAGCTAAGTGCATTTTATATGGTAGAGGTGGGGTGCTGGGATAAATAGACTCATCAGAAAACAGAAGATGCAGAAAACTAAAAGAGAGAGAAGAAAGGAATAGTTACTGGGATGAATGTTGAGACTGAAGAAATTAACGTAAATTAAGGCCAGGTGGGTGGTGAGAACCAAAGAAACATTGTAACGCCAGTTCCCATATGTGGAGTCCAGAGAAGCTTGTGTCTGGGCAAAGAATCCAGATGAAACAGGCGGATCATGACTTTCTTGCTATAGAGCATGCTTTGCAACAGGGTATTGTTTGTTGCCAGTATAAACTCTCTGCCTATGGTTGTTCATCCTAACTGATAAATTTGTGATAGTCATGCCAATGTAAAAGGCCAAATGGTGTTTACATAACAGTTGGTAAATGACATGTCGTTTCACAAGTGGCTCTCCCATTGAGCATGTTTTGCTAGTTACAGGGCTGCTAAAGTAGTGACTGGAGGACACATCGGAGAAGTCTTACAGAAGCCATAGGGTGGGTAAATAGATGTAGGAGGAGCATAAGGTCTGGCAAGGATATTGCAGAGACTGGGAGGCCAGAGTGGATCTCATTTCAGAGCTCAATTTTAGGAAGTTATAGCCTTGTCAAAGTTTCCGATCAATACATTCAAGACCAGGATAGCACTGAGGGACAAGAGGTCTATTCCATAGTTGCTTTTTGGAGGGATCAGCAGTAACAGGATTAAATGTTATGGCTCTGGACATATCCGCCTGAACTAGGCTTATGGGATAATTACATCAAGTGAAGGTTGAGTTGAGTATGGTGGTGTATTGCTGTACAGAATCAGCATCTGAACAAGCATGTTTCCCTACAATCCCAAAGCTGTATGAGAGGGAACGTTTGACATGGAAAGGACAGAGACTGTGAAAGTGTAAGTACTGTTGTTTGTTAGCAGCTCACCCTTGGTGAAGGTGATGTAAACTTCAATGAAAGTCGTATGGAATTCGGAATAAGACCACATGAAATTTGATTAGGAGAATGTACTTAGAGATTCCAAGAATTATAACAGGTCAGCCTCACCATGAGACCATATGGCAAAGATGTCATCAACACATCTAAACCAAACCAGGGGCTGACAGTTTAGGGACTCTCATGGTAAGCAACCCATGAAAAGGTTGGCATAAGGAGGACATACCCTGGCTGTGCCCCTAATCTGTTTGTTTGTCTGCCCCTCAAAGATAAAAAATTATGGTGTGCAGGGAGGATATTATAGGTATGGTATCAGGTGTCTACTGAGTGTGGTAATGTTCAGTAACACACAGGCCACATTACATGGCACATGTCAGTGTAGAGGGAGGTGTCATCAATGTTAACAAGCAAGGTGTGTGGTGGGGCTGGGGTGGGGTGGGGACAGACTTCAGATGAGCTCAGAAATGGGTGGTGTCTTTAATAGAGGAGAGAAGATTTTGTACCATATGTTGCAAGTGTTGATCAACTAAGACAGATATACATTTGGTAAGTGCTTTGAAGTCAGTAACTATGTGACTGCCAAGGTGACACTGTTTGTGGATCTTAGGAAGAAGGTGAAAGGTGGGGCTGCGTGATTTGGGTAGGGCAATATGTTCTATGGGGTTTAAGGAGGGACTGTACGTCAATTTGAATCACAGGGATGGGATCTTGATGGCAGATACCATCGTAGATGTGTCAGACAGCTGGCATAGACCCTCACTTACATACTCCCACCAGTCATAGCACCACAGTGGTAGTCATCAACTGGTGACTACCATCCGCCTCCTAAGGGACACAGTGGTAGATACCTTGTCTGCTGGGAGCATAAGAATGGAGTCATCGACTGATCCTCTATGTACAGCATCGGTCATGAAGATCCCATCCTTGTCATACAAACTGACCTACAGTCCCTCCTTAAAACCTCATATCCCTTACAAGGACTAACACCTCAATCCACAGAACTTCTTACCCCCACCCAAAACACACATTTCCACCTTTGACCTTCTTCCTAAGATCCCCAAACCCAATCACCTTGCTGTCCCATGGTTGCTGGCTTCAAAGGACTTGTCAAACATATACCTGCCTTTGTTGATAAACCCTTCTTATTTTAAGACAGCAAGCATTTCCTAGATCGTGGCGCTGTCCCATTCTTACCACACACCTTGACTGTTACCATTGATGCCACCTTACTCTATACCAACATCATCCATGAACAAATTCTGCCTGCTACTGAACATTTCCTTACTCAATGCCCAGATGATACCAGGCCTATTGTGTCCTTCCTGCTCACCTTAACCAACTTTATACTTACCAGGAACTATTTTACCTTCAAGGGGCAGGCATATAAACAGATCAGTGGTATGGCCATGGGACCCATGATAGTATCTTCCATTGACAACCTTTTCATGGGTTGCTAGGACACGGCTTCCCAGAGTCCCTAAACCTTCAGCCTCTGGTTTGGTTTAGATGCACTGATGACATCACACTGATGAAAACATGTGTCCCAGCCATTACGTAAACACCATTTGCTCTTTTACATTGGTATGACTACCACCAATTTATCTGTTAGGACTAATGGGCATACACAGAGGGTGTATACTGGCAATGAACAATATCCTGTTGCAGAACATCAGAACATGCTCCTACAACATGGCAGTCATGAACTTGGTGCCTGTTTCACCACATGTGCTATCTGGATTCTTACCTCAGACACCAGTTTCTCAGGATTCCGCAGGTGGGAATTGGTGTTACAACAAGTTTTGGTTATCGCCACCCTCCTGGCCTTAATTTATGCTAATTTGTTCAGTCTCGCAATTTGTTCTCAGTAACTATGCCTTTTTTCGCTCCCTTTTAGTTTTCTGTGTCCTGAATTTTTTGACGAGGCTATTTCTCCCCACACCCCACGTCCACCACATACAATGCACTTAGCTTTCCACTCTTTTTAACTTATCCACAATATTCTGTCAGTATTCTCTGTCTTGCATTAACACCCCATCTTCCACTTTCAAGCTTTCGGGTTTTCAAATCTCATCCAAGGCAGTCCTCAATAATCAGTCTTTTCTTCTCATCCTGTTCAGCAAGTCTTCCCTAACCGGTATTCCAGTCACTATTCCGAACTCTCTCCATTTCCTAAACCTCATCAAGCCCTTATCCTTTGCCCCTCTTCCTACCCCTTCAACCCTTCTGCCAGAATGAGCCACTGGCTCCATAAGCTCGCAAAGTCCAATACCTTGATGTGTGTTTTCTCCTGTCACTGCTTGATGAATAGATTTTTTAACTATCTACTTACATTAACTAGTTATACAGTTTCACCTGCTGATAGACAGATGTGTGTTATGGACAGGATTCAGGCTCTGGTCAGAAAAATGAGTACAGCAGAAGCCTAACATAATACAGTTGTCAGGGTGCACACTTTGTCCCGGTGATATAGTGGAACTGTGGTATATTGAGAGTGAGCTGTCATATAACAAACTATGCAGTGAAAGATTAGTAAAGCACACAACACATTATAATACTGTGTCACATACTGTTTAGTACATAAATTTAAGGAATATTAGAAGTAAAGTATTTGAAACACTTACCAAATACACAAATTAGATAAATTTCAATCAAATAGCAACTAAAGAACACTACGGTAACTCCAAATAAAATACTGCACTGGACTACATTACATAAAATATATATTTATGACACTTTATGCATGTTCATTTCACCACTCCTCCTAAGTAGGGCAACCCCACATGAAGTAGTATAATTCTGAAAAAGTTCCCGTATAATTAACACCATCATGGATTTTGCAGAAATTTTGTGTGGGCATTCACACATGTTCATGAACATAAGCAGAGTTTTCTATCACTAATTCAATACTTTCGGAGACATAGTCATTCGTTTCAACCCATAGAGCAGCTACGATCCCAGCGAGTTTTTGGCAACTTTGAGGCATAACATCTCCAGCAACATTTTCTTGAAAGAAACAGAAGTAGGCTACCTTGTACAACTTTTTATGCTATCTTAAGCAAAATAATAAAAAAAAGATCTCCTGAGCAATTTTCGTATGGTTAATTTGAAGCTAAGTCAGCAGAAAACATAGACACTCAAAAAATGTGATGTTTAGCTTTTTACATCTCCAGCAGTAACTATAGAATAAACTTTGAAATTTGTACATAATCACTTATCAGTACATGGAATTACAATATTTGATTTCATTCTCCTACTGTTTTCCAGTTCTTTACAATTTGTGGGCAAAGTTCACACTCTTTCTAAAAATGCCAAAAAGCAGCAATTTTTGGTCCACTTCTACAAAAACAAGTCTTTTGCAAACTCTTTTTAAACAGTTTCCATTAGAAAGACCGTATTCTAAGCCACCAAAAAACTATATTTGGTTTTGCATTGCAAGCATACAAGACCCTAAAAAACAACAAGGTGAAGCAAAGTTGGCAGAAAAAATAGACGCTTGGAAAAAAATAAATAAATAAATAAAATTTAAAAAGTTATGTTTAACTTTTTTATCTACAGAAATAATTGTGGGATTAACCTGAAACTTTACACGTATTAACAATACACGATCTCAGAATATAAAATTTCACTCTCCTACAGCTTTTCAGGAACTTACAAATTGAGGGCAAATATAAAAATTTGTTTCTAAAAACACCAAAAATAGCGATTTCTGGTCTACTTTTACAAAATAAGTCTTTTCTACAAAGTCCTGTAAACCATTTTATTAGAAACACTATTTTCTAAACTACCTAAAACCGAGATTTGGTTTCAAAATGCGAGCATATAAGTTCCTACAAAACAACAAGATGGAAGTGCATTGACAATGGGACCATATACTGCTGGTACTAATCTGACATCTTTTATTAAGATCTTCAATTAGGAAAATTATTTTCATAACTACTGATGACAAGGAATTGAGCTTCACTGAGAAAAACTGCAAATATGGAGTCCTTTTTTGTTTTTTAGATATCCCTACAGTATTCAGCTCCACAAAATTCATTTTATAAAAAATGAAATGGAATATGGGATCCAACAAAAAGAATAATTTTCTCTTTTTTGCGGCTCTAATAATTTTAGGTAATAACATTTGAAAAGTGCAATTTTTTGGGTTCTATTTTATCGAAATTTCTTCCCAAACAATGCCATCAGGGATATCATCTGGCCAGCAGTACAGTTTCCCCTCAGAAATTAATGAAACATGTAAAAAATTCAAGTAGCTTGAAGTAAACATAAACTTAGGATCCTAAAAGAGATCTCTTCTAGCTTTGGTCTCTCACTCAAAGAAATTCATCAACAGTCTTGGAATCCTGTGTAAAGAAACCCTGGCCCGGCTTGCGAGCCTGTGGTACAAAAACCCACCTGGATGGCTGCTCTTGCAAAAACTATCGAATGTGGCCCCTATGGTAATGGGGATGCTTATTTTTTTCACTTTAAAAGGAATGAGCAGTGGTTAAGCCACTGTGGACAATAGCAACACATTTATACGATGTTTCATCAGGTTGCTAATGTTCCATAAAAATCATAAACTATGCTAACAATAAGTATTCTATACCTTCAACCGGAATTAAACTAGCACACCAACAGCAATGCACAATAAAGAGACATACTAATAATTCTCTATAGCATGATTCCATTCCAATGTCATAAAGACAGCTATGAACTTCACCAAAATTTACACAATGTGACAATGGCTAAAACCTGTGCTGCAGCTGTTATGCAACAATTTTACTATCATGGTTTCCATTGCCTTGGTAATGCACAGCTCAATTGTTAAGTTTACAACCAGTCTGAGTCTGTAGTTACAGCAGAAAAGAAAGGCTTAACTGTGTTGTAATGCATCATAAGAGAAAGAAATATGATTTTAGAAATTTTTAGAGTTATTTGGACTGTGTCACTTCCCAGTCATCAACACTTTTGATATTACCTTTCCAAGATAGTAGGCCTACTAAACAATCATAGAACATAATAAAAGGACGTCAGATTTAATTTGACTATCGGCAGTATATGGGACCATTTTCAATGCACCTCCACCTTGTCGTCCTTTTTTAGGGCGTTATATGCTCACATGGCAAAACCAAATCTAGTTTTTAGGGTTTCAAATATGGTCTTCCTCCAGAAAACAGTTTACAACAGTTTGCAGAATACTTTTTTGCAAAAGTGGACCAAAAATAACAATTTCTAGCATTTTTAGAAAAAAAATCGTCATGTTTACCCTCAATTTGTGACATACTGAATAGCAGTAGGAGAATGAAACTGTGTAATCTGATAAATGATTTATTGCATGAAAAGTTCTAAGCTTGTCCCACAATTTTTACACTTTTTTCAATCGTCAAGTCCTTTCGGCTGATTGCTTCAAATAATTTATTTCACTTAAAAGAGTTCAAAAAGTTGAACAAGATGGCACAGTTTTCTTTCTTTCAAGAAAGTACTGCCAGAGATATTATGTCACAAAGTTGCCAAAAAATCACAGGTGCACTGTTGATAGCTTCACAATGGGGTCAAAGAAACAACTGTATCTTTGGAAGCACTGAATTAGTGAGTGTGAAATTTGACCAAGGCTTATTGGAAATAAGTGTGAATGTTCAAACAAAATTTTGTCAAAATCTCTGTCATGTGGCAACTTCTAGACCACTCGGTATGGAATGATAAAGAAGTAAGTTAGCTTGATTTCTGGAGGATCATTTCACTGGTTTTCTTTTGTGTATATGTGGTCACTGTGGGACTCGTGTGACATCCAAATACACATATGAGTATCACTGAGAGCAGGGAAGTGTCCGTTTGGATGTCTGTGTTGTTGTGTTTATGAATGTGTGTACTTTTGCTAGAAAAAGAGCAAGTGCCCAAAAATGCTGCATCATGTTATGTGTTTCTGTTCTCCATGCATCAGTTCACTACAGGTGAGGTGAAACCAGACTGCAGTTATAAGAATCAAACAAAGTGAAAGGGAAATAATTTAGAAGAGAGTGAGACAAGATTGTAGCCTATCCCCGATGTTATTCAATCAGTACACTGAGCAAGTGAAAGTAAACCAAAGAACTATTTGGAGGAGGAATTAAAAGTTCAGGGAGAAGAATGAAAACTTTGTGGTTTGCAGATGGCAACATAATTTTGTCGGAGATGGTGAAGGACTTGTAAGAGTAGCTGAGTAGGGTGGTTGGTTGGTTTAAAAGAGGGGGCAAGGGACCAAACTGCTTGGTCATCGGTCCCTTGTTTCAAATAAAACAATGCCACAGGGGAGAACAGAGCAAACGAGACATAAAACGAAATGGAAGGAAAGGAAAAACCACAAGAAAAAAGAAAAGGTAAAAAGAAACACTAAACGGAACAAAAGAGGACAAGAAAACAACAGAGACGGGGGGGGGGGGGGGGGGGGGGGGGGGGGGGGAAGATGTTACAAAGGAGTAAAACAAGAAAGCAGATTACAGTGACTGGCCAACCATGAGAATAAAAAGGAGAAGCCAGTCACTCTGAAACACATTAAAATCACCACCCTAAAAGCACTAGGGTGGAGGACACAGAGGAACAAAGGACATGTGCGAAAACTTAGAACAAATGATAAAACCCAACCTCACGAACAAAACGTAAAACTAAAGATGAGGGATTAGAGCAGCTAAAAGTGGGCAGTCCAGCAAGAGATAGACGACACTCATTTGCAAGCACAGCAACACCAAGGTGGGTCCTCATGACAGAGGAGGTAAGCCATGCATTAGCCACATATGGTCGATGCGGAGCCGCCAGAGGACAACTGATTCCCTGCGAGAGGCCTGCATGGAAGACTTCCACACATTCGTAGTCTCCTTAATGACACACAGTTTGTTGCAAGTGTTGTTATGCCATTCCGTCTCCCAAAGCCAAAAAACCCTGCGGCGTAAGAGAAAATGCAGGTCAGGTTCAGATAAGCCAATCTCCATAACTGGTCTCCGTGTATACTGTTTAGCCAGCCTGTTGGCAAGTTCGTTGCCTGGGATTCCGATGTGACTTGGGGTCCAGACAAACACCATTGAGTGACTGGACCGTTCCAGGGCATAGATGGACTCCTGGATAGTAACTACCAAAGGATGACGAGGGTAGCACTGGCCGATAGCTTGTAGGCTGCTCTAGGAGTCAGTACACAGATGAAACGACTCCCCAGGGCATAAACGGATGTGCTTAAGAGCACGAGATACAGCCACCAGCTCTGCAGTGAAATCACTGCAGCCATCGGGCAATGAACGCTGTTCAATTTGTCCTCCATGGACATATGCGAAGCAGACATGACCATCAGCAATCGAGCTGTTTGTGTAAACCACTTCATGGCCTCGGTACATATCAAGAATCGACAGAAAGTGGCAGGAGAGAGCTGCGGAGTTAACTGAGGCCTTAGAGCCACGTGATAGTTCCAGGCGAAGCCACGGCCTGGGTGTACAGCATGGAGGTGTACGTGAATAGACCAAATATAGGTGGTAAGGGCAAGGACTCCAGTTCGGGAAGAAGGGATCGGATGCGAACTGCAATTGTAAGCCCTGATCTGGGCCGCTGATGTGGGAGAGGAACTGCCGTGGGTGGGAAAAGGAGACAAAAATTCGGATGCACAGGAGAACTACAAATATTGCAATGTAACTGGAGAGCAGTTGTGCATGCCTGACCTTCAATGGAGGGACCCCAGCCTCCACTAGGACGGTGGTCACTGGACTCGTCCTACAAGCTCCCATCGCTAGTCGAATGCCACAGTGGTGCAATGGGTGGAGTAAACGCAATGCCGAGGGCATGCCTAACCATAAACAACACTTCCATAGTCAAGACGGGATTGAACAAGGACTCTGTAGAGCTGCAGCAGCGTAGAGCGATCTGCACACTAGTTGGTGTTGCTCAGGCATCAGAGAGCTGAATGGTGCGGATAGAGTATTGAAAGGAGGATACAAGATGAACACCAACAAATGCAAAACAAAGATAATTGAATGTAGTCAGTTTAAATCAGACGGAGCTGAGAGAATTAGACTAGGAAATACGACAACAAAAGTACTCTACTAGTTTCGCTATTTGGACAGGAAAATAGCTGATGATGTGTGGAGCACAGAGAATATAAAATGCAGATTGGCAAAACCAAGATTTAAATTTAAGCATTGGAAACTGCAAGTAGGAACAACAACATGTAGGGAAAGACAAATTGCTACTTACTGTAACGTTATCATGCTAAGTTGCAGACAGGCACAGTTAAAAGACACTTACACATAAGCTTTTGGCCACAGCCTTTGTTGGAAAATGAGAAACACACCATTCATTCACACAAGTAAACACACCTTATGCACACGTGACTGCCAACTCCGACCAGAATTCAACTATCATGTGGAATGGTAGCAACAATCCGGAGAGGGTGGAGAAGGGGAAGGAATAGCACTTTACGCGTGGGGGAAGGGAGGAGACTGCCTGGCAGAGTATGCAGGGACCAGAATGTCAACACGCACAGTGTCAGGTTGTGGGGCAGGGAGGTGGAGAAAACGGAACAAAAAAAGGGAGGAGTGGGATAAGTTGTGCGGAAGCATCGGCAGAAAGTGGCAGAGAAAGGGTATAGGAGATAGGAATGGGAAAGAGAAGATACGACAGAGAGTGTGGAAACTGTTGGGTGGAGGGGCAGCATGTTACTGTAGGTTGAGCCTGGGATAATTATGGGAGTGGAGAATGTGCCGTAAAGATAACTCCCATCTGCACAGTTAAAGAAAAGCTGATGGCGGAGTAGAGAATCCAGATGAAGCAGCCACTGAAATCAAGCATATTATGTTCAGTTACATGTTGTGTCACAGGATGGTGTACCTTGCTCTTGGCCAGAGTTTGGGGCCGTGGCCATTCATCTTGCTGGACAGCTAGATGATAGTCATACCAATACAAAAAGGTGTGCAATGATAGAAGAAGAGCTGGTAAATGACAGGATTGCTTTCACAGGAGACCTGGCCCCCTGATGGGGTATGATAAACCTATGACAGTACTGGAATAGGAAGTTCTGGGTGGGTGGGTGGATTGGGGATGTCTTGCACCTGGGTCTTCTACAGGGATATAATCCTTGTGGCAAGGGGTCGGGATAGGGAGCAGCACAGGGATGGACTAGAATGGTGTGTAGGTTGGGTGGGCAAGGGAACATTTCTTTACAATGAGTGAGAAGGAACTCTGGTAGAATGCCCCTCATTTCAGGCCGTGATGATAGGTTATCACAGTCCTGGTGAAGGATGTCATTCAGTTATTCAAGTCTGGGATGGTACTGGATGACGAAGAGTGCATTTCCTATCCTAGCCCTGTCACAGGTTTATCCTACCTCATCAGGGGCTGGGCCACCTGTGAAAGCAGCCATGCCATTTACCAGCTCTATTGCAATCATTGCACAGCTTTTTATATTGGGATGACTACCAACTAGCTGTCCACCAGGATGAACAGCCCCCACCAAACTGTGGCCGAGAGCGAAGTAGACCACCCAGCAGCAGAACACACTACTGAACATAACATCCTGCATTTCAATAGCTGCTTCACTACCCAAGCAGATAGGTGTTATCTTTACAACCTCTTCTCCACTCCCATAATTACCCTGGCCTCAACCTATGGTAACATACTGTCTCCACACCGTTCATCCAACAGTTTCCACAGCCTCTGTCCTGTCACCTCCTGCCCATTCCAGTCTCCTCATTGTTTGCCGCCCTCTACCAATGCTGCAGCCCACATTTCCCTATTCCACCATATTTTTGCTTCATTTTACCCATCTCCCTACCCCACTACCTCCTGACACTGCACGTGTTGGCAGTCTAGTCCAGGCACACACTGCCAGACTGCACTCCTCCCTTCCGCCACCACACACTGCTATCCCTTCCTCTTATCTGCCCCCTCCAGATTGCTGCTACCATTCCACTGCCTCAGCAGCCAGAGATTGAGGTTACTGTGTGTGGATTGAGGTCACTGTGTGTGGATTGAGGTCAGTGTGTGTGTGTGTGTGTGTGTGTGTGTGTGTGTGTGTGTGTGTGTGTGTGTGTGTGTGTGTGTGTTGAATTCTGATGAAGGTCTTTCTGTACGAACGCTTACTTGTTTGATGTCCTTTTGTTGTGCCCATCTGAGACTCAGTATCTCTGCTATATGGTGACTAAAAATCTATTCTTTTTGAACAATGTGATATTTCTGTGGCTGTGTATACTAATAACTACTTCAATGAAAATTTCTCCCTTGTGTATCACACGACATTTATCAGAAAACACCTTATTGCTAACAAAATAAAGTACCTTTATATAGTCGAAGTACAGAAAACAGTGCCAAATAGGACCAAGCAGCAGCTTTGGAAGGTAATACTTCACAGCTTCTCTGAATCCATGGCCAGCCGACTGAAGAGCATCAGAGACTTCAGGCCGACTGCTGAGCTTCATTAGCGCCTCCCTGCTCTGTGGCTGTGTGATGTCACGAGCATACCTCCCATAGACATCAAATTCGGCAGCCTAATGTGCAACAGATGTCCAATAGAGCAATCCATTTTCAGAAATATTTAATATAATGCGTCTAAAGTTAAATAAGATGGTTCAGTAAAGAGGAGATGATTACAAAGTACCAACAAGCGAAAAATATAAAATGAGTGACCTGTACATCACAGCCTACCAAAAATCTAAGTTAAACAATGGAAAATGCACAATGGAATCTAACAGTTGTTACAGAAATCTAAGTTAGTAACAATTTGTGAAATCCCAGAGTACTTTCAGTTGGTAAAGCAGACAATCAATAGTGAACATAATTGGGATCAAATTTTCAAACAGAATTTGTTACTGTTCAAATATTCATTATCCAATTATGTATATTTCCCTTTAGGAGCCTTACCCCCAACTACTTTTCTGTGCCGAATGAAACTTTTCCTTTTACCCCAAATTCTGTCAAGTAATGTCATTTCTTTTAAAGTAATTTTTTAGATGCAAAAGGACACAGGATTGCAACCAGTACTTACCTCTCAGAGACATAATTCCACATAATGCCAACAGAAATATTTAAAAGTAGAAAAAATTACCAAATGTTTTAGATTGTGTATGAGGCAGTAATTTTGCTTTCTGAAAGTAAGAACTGGTCAACTAGGGTGTTTTCATGTAATTTTACAGTTTCGACGTGTGAATTTTACAACTGATAAAGTAATACCTTAGACCGTTGAAACAAAGTCACAAACATCAAATGATGATGTCATTTTTAGGGCAACAGCTGACTGATACCAATATTAATAATTAATGAGAATCACCACAGGTGTATCAATATGCATCTGTTATTCCATGACCGGTTTTGTCACTTAGACCACCACCAGGTTGTCAAGTTGCACCAGTGTCATGTTTTAGAAGGTCTACTTGTCTTATGTGACATCATAGGAAAAATATGAAAATGAAAATCATATAAAAATTCTGTCAACCACCTGGAAGTACCGTGACATGCAGTAAGTGCGTGTGACACAGCTGCTATTTTCACTCTACAGTCAAGATGGCGTAAGAAGATTCCCTACAGCTCACAGTGCTGGTGGCAGCTTTCAACTGCAAAAGTGCTAATGGCTTCAGGCAAAAACAGTAGGCGTTTATAGAGCTGTGACATCACAGCATTGCCACAGAGGCATTTATAAAATCATGTTACATTATCAGTCAACACAGGCTCACCATGTGCGTCCCACTGCAACTGTCAGGGATCCCTGTGTACTCAACTATTGTGTATACAGCACACCACGTCATACGTACTTACCACTTGCCACGCTTCATCTAGGTGGTCTGCAGAATGTTTAAATGATTGTATTTCCAGATTTTGCCTCTAACGTTGCATTAGGTAATAATACCGACAACTCGACAACCTGATGATGATCTAATGAATGAAACCAGTTATGTCACAATAAATGTGTATCAATACAGTTGCACTGCTTCTCATTAATAATCAATGATGGAAAAAATAAAACAATTTTTAAATGTTCATAACCATTACAAATGTATAAATGCATTGACTGAAATCCTACATCAGTGTGGCTGTAGCATTATCAGAGTCCTAATCCACCCAAAGACAGACCCAGAGAATATAACACACCTCAGTGCCCATACAGCGAAGATAAAAAGAGATTTTGATTCTGTTGGAGAAAAGCACAGTACCTTCTTTTGGTGGTATACCATTGAAATTAACATGTACTACCACATCTGTAACCTTCAGGATTAATGAAACTTTAAAATTCCTGTAAAATTATATGGGTAGTAATAGACATTATTTTTACCTCTGCTAATTCTTCAAAGCAGCTTCCAATCGCAGGTACTTGTTTCTCCTCACTGATCTCAACCATATCTTCCAATGAACCCAAGAAAGTTACAGTCAGTTCATAAATGTCCATTATATTACTAAACATTGCGTCGAGCTCCTTTGAAAAATAAATGATTAGTGTCACAACTATGTTTCATCTAAAGTTTTATCAGTGCAAAATGTTAGCAATGTGTAGAAGACTATAAAAATATATATTGCATCAAAATAACATCCCTATTCTTAAGAAAATAAATCCTTCTATTCAGACATTCTGAAGAAGACTAACACCACAAGCAAATTGAAAATGATTACCTTACTGTCAGAACTGACAAGTTTTGCAATTTCTTCACGGAATACTTTGATTATCATGTGTAAATCACGTAAATACTGCTTCTCATCATGAATTAAGTCTTTTACGACCTCTTCGTACGTGAGTGACGTGCGAGGCGTCAGAGGATCTACGTCATCAGCAACACCAGCAGAAACTCCATCGTCATCTTGGTAGAACATGTCCATCAGCACCTGAGAGAGCAAAATTTAAAAATAGATTCATATTTCAAATTTGTGCAACAGTGGGGTTTAAAAATAATACAAGAATTTAAGAGAAGAAATTAATGCAAAATCAAACAATGGAATTCACTTAGGAGTATCAACAGTGTACGGAAAGATAAATTGCTACTTACTGTAAAGAACACACATTAAGTTCACACAGGCACAATTAAAATACACTTATGCAAAGCTTTCAGTCACAGCCTTCATCAGCAAAAGAGAATCAGAGGAACACACACCATTCACACATACATGACTATCAATTCTGGCAGCTCAGGCAGTCATGTGTGCATGAGGTGTTCTACCTTGTGTGTATGAATGGTGTGTGTTTCTCTCTTGCTGATGAAGACTGTAGCAGACAGCTTAGTGTAAGTGTCTTAACTGTGCCTGTCTGCAACTTAATGTATCTTCTTTGCGATAAGTAGCAACCATTTTTTTCTACATTGTTAAACACAAAATGCAGTATGACTGTACAATGTACTTAACACAGAGACTTAAAAGTAGATTTAAAGCTCAGACATTAATGTACAAACTTCTGTGCAGGGACACAATTGAATATAGTATAGAGGTGAATTTGCACAAACTTTTTTTTAAAAGTAATAATAAAGAACATATCTAAGCTTGTCACCCCTATTACCCTGCACATATCTTGTTACCACAAATGAGACAGGAATCTTTCAGGGAGTGACAACAGCTGATACAAATTATTTCAAGCTACTTCCCAGAATGCACACATGGAAACTCCAATGAGCATGGTAATGGACAGAATGGATAGTAAATTTGAATTTTGGTTAAAAAAAATAAAAAATAGACTGTTCCTCATCACCTACTACCAAACAAGATGTGGGAGGTAACCAGACTCCCAAGCGCATGAAAATGTTTAATCCATTTTTGCTACATTTTTCTTCTGAACCTTTAAAGCTCATTGTAACACTGTCCTTTATTTCAAGTACTCATGATATTATAAATTGCTCTTGAAGAGCAAAAAGATTTTGCAGCTTGGGAAATTTAGTCCCTATCAGCAAACTGGACTAAACACTGCACAGCATCTAATCTCCATTTACATAATTTGGTGAACCAGTTTGCCTTAAAACATAATTCTTAATGTCAAACATTTAATATGGAATTTAACTTAATACCATTTTAAGACATCCACTGGCACACAATAGTAATCCCATTCTTGTAAACCACTTGGGTCATCACATCACAAGCATCTACAGACAAGCCTTCGTGTGGTCCACAACACTCCTTTCTCTCTCTGGAATCTCATTTCCGCATTCTTTTCAACCTTCTAGTTTCACCATCCACTTCAGTTGCCCACACCCAAGTAGGCCCTTTTTTTATATCTTTTACTGTCTCTTCCATTCCCTTAGCTCTCTTAAAGTGTCACTTCACACATGATCCATCCTAGAAACGCCATTGCTTGTTCTCGAGAGGTTCATTTTCTGCGAGAATAATCTGGGATATTTTAGTTAATAAGTCTTGGTTGTATAAGTGCTAATAGTTTCAACAACTGTTTGTAGGTACTGCAACACATTTTGTGTTTGTTGTTACATCTGAACTTCAGAGTACAGTGTGCACTTAGCACATTGCATATTTACCCTGACTGATCTTATTGTTTATATCACCAATATTCTCGTCATTTGGTGCCGAGATAGCCATAAAATACTGAAATACTTGGGGGGCTTTAATCTTCTCTGTTTCAATTTCCACCAGTGGAATTCCAAAAAGCATCTGCTTGAAATGTGGTTGACCATGGGATTATAATTTTCAACAAGTATGCAGGCAAGAATTCTTCCACTTGAATGTTATCACAATTACAACTGTGGTGACAGAAATTAAAATAACAGTCAGAGGTGAAAAAGTTGTCTTTCAAAGGTTTAACACACAAAGAAACAACAACATAACAATAAAATGCAAACTGTGCAAACATTATTATTTGGGAGTTATTTTTCTACAGCGTAGTGCTTGAGCATTTTAGATACATTTTACTGCCTTACAGATTAGTTTGAGAAAAAACAAACATTAACAGGCACTATCTATCAAAGACAGAAATTTACTTTTGTCAACAAACATGGATTACAAGGATGGAGGGAGGGATACGCCACCGAGAATCAGTAACATATCTGCAAAATAATTAGGAGGAACGACACAATTGCAGGTGCTACAGTCAGCACTTCCTGAAAAGATTGACACAATTAAAACTAAAAATGTTTGTGACAATTAAAAGCATTGTCTTAAAAGGAGTAATACAAAAAGGCACACAGTTAATAAAAATCTATGTTTTCACGATTTTAAAACAATTTATTGGGGAGAAATTAGGAAACAAGAAACAGCAGGTTGAATGTACAAATGTTAGAGCAGAAATGAATTTTCAATAAACACTTGATGAAGAGTGAATAAAATGATGGAATGAAATCTGAAATAGAGTGAGTGTGTGTGTGTGTGTGTGTGTGTGTGTGTGTGTGTGTGTGTGTGTGTGTACGCGCGCACGTGCATGCATCTACATCTGTACTCTTCTGCTAACTAAGAATGAGAACTGGATAAGCAAGAGTGGTAATTCATTGGGACTAACAAACAGCTAATTTATGGAGTCACGGGGAAGTACCACAATAAAACTGAAGACACCAATTCACACTCACGAATTCCAAGAAAGCATATTACAACGGATTAATGAATACTATGAAAATGTGTTTCAACCTGTACCATATCAACGACCGTGATATTTTTAATAATACAGGAAAAAATTCCAGATGCAAGTGTAGCAACTCAGCTTACCCTTCACATTCTGGTTCGCAAATGGCAACAAAGAGAATGTATGTAATCAAATAACTTATGATCACAGATGTGAATTCAAACTATTGTCCTTTTTAAATAATGAAAGAGAATGTCAAGGAAGTTATAAGAGGAGCTGAGGATCTAATATTGTACATTCGGATGGTTTAAAAACTGAAGGCAAAATTTGTTTCAATCTATATTTTTAGTTCCCTTCAGATCTTTCCATATTTCACAAATTGTTTATATGATTCATCCTAATGCCCAAGACTGGAGGAGTTGATTGGTTATTTATAATAATTTCTCATTGTTAGCATGTTACTAATGAATTTCTTTTGTTCTAATACTGGAGTCACGGTCCTCATCAGTTCGTTTGTTTTTTCAATGGATAATCTGCATGACTTGCAAAGTACATCTACTGTGAAACTGAAGCCAACGTGCCCAATAATGATGCAATGTAACAAAAGTATCTACAGGAAACCTTAGAAGTTTTACAACTCTCACAATACTTTTGACTTGTTTTGTTTAACTTCTTATCCATATACAAACCCAAACACATTAGAGATTCTGACTATCCACCTGCATTTCTCACCATGTACAACACTGACCAATGGTGTTGCACACACTGCTGTGCATAACTGAATATAATGTGATTACTTTAACTAAAGGGGCCCATTTGCAAAAACCATCTGACAATTCATTTAAGTATTTTACTGTTAAAAATGTCTATTGTGACAGACAAAAACGCATAATTCACATGTAACAAATTTAGTTCTGTTTCTTGTCTATTACATTGATTATCAATCATGTGTATAGATACTAATAATGGACCTAACTCAGGGCCATTCAGAATTGTTACAAATTTCTCTCTAGTAGGAAAGGAAAGGACCTTTTATTAGTTAACTGCTTTAACAAATTGTGTTGTACTGAGAAAGTATAACTGAAGGGAATAAATATGTGGACACAATACATGAACTCTCATGATGTTACAAATAAAATAAAATAAAAAATAAAAACAATGCACCACAAAGGAATTATCCAAATTGATCGGGATCTGGAAGATGCCATGTACATGTGCAGGTAAACAAATGATTACAGTTTCAGAAAAATTTTGCAATTTATTCACAAGAAAGAGCTTCACAAATTGGGGTAGTCATGAGCAGACTGGTCCACCTCTGGGCCTTATGCAAGCAGTTATGTGGATTGGTACTGATTGACAGAGTTATTGGATGTCCTCCACAAGGATATAGTGTCAAAGTCTGTCCAATTGGCACATTAGATACTTAAAATCCCGAACTGGTTAGAGGGCCATGCCCATAATATTAAAAACATTATCAGCAGGGGACAACTGGGGCAGATCTGGCAACTTGCTGGCCAAGGTAGGGTTTGGCCAGCAAGGAAACAAGCAGTAGAAACTCGCACCGTCAGCAGGTGGGCATTATCTTTAATGCACACCATAAAGCCCATAGCTTGCCATGAAAGGCAACAAAATTAGGCGTACAATACAGTCGACTTAGCACTGTGCTGGAAAGGTGCCGCAGATGGCAACAAAGGAGTCTTGTTCTGAAAAAAAATGGCACCCCAGACATCACTCCTCGCCGCACGGTGGGTGAAAGGAGGGATGGTATCCCACCACTGTCTGGGGGGTCTCCAGACACATAGTTGGCCTGGAGTCTCATTGCCTGGACTAGAATTGTCTTCAGTGATGAGTCCAGCTTCGAACTGAGTCCTGATGAGAAGCAAAGATGCGTCTGGAGATGCCCCGGACAGCGGTGTGATACCAACCTGTCACCCACCGTACAGCTCATTAACCGCAGTATGGAGTCCCATTTCACTTCATAGCAGGATCCTGTCAGTTGCCATCCACGGCATCCTTCCCAATGCAGTACAGCAACACATCGACAATACTCTAACCACTGTTTTGCTGTCTTCATGGCAAGCCATCCTGGGTGCCCCTTTCAGCAAGGTAACACTCGCTCACACACAGCGAGAGCTTCTACTGCTTCTATTCATACTTGTCAAACCCTTCCCTGGCCAGCAAATTTGCCAGTTCTCTTCCCAATTGAGGACATTTGGAGCATTATGGGTATGCCCCTCCAGACCATCTCGGTGTCTGACAATCTGATGCACCAACTGGACAGAATTTTGCACGATATCCCGCATGAGGACACACAGCAACTCTATCAATTAATGCAAATCTGAATAACTGCTTGTACAAGGGCCACAGGTGGACCAGTATATTACTGACTGTCTCGATCTGATGCCTTTTCTCTCTCGAATAAGTGTTCAATTTTTTCTGAAACAGAGATCATTTGTTTGGCAGTAAATGTACATCATATCTACTGATTTCCATCCCACTTGTATAATTCCCTTGTGGTAAGTCTTCTCTCTCTCTCTCTCTCTCTCTCTCTCTCTCTCTCTCTCTCTCTAAATATATATTCTACTTAATTTCTGTGCGCTGTTAATTCCAAAATGATTGCAGTGATTTTGCCGTTTTCCACCAGGATCACTACAGTTAAGATTTTATGCTGTGGAAAATAATGTGTTCATAAATCTATGCATTAACTTAACATACAAGTAATTTGTCTTTTCATGAAAGCAAATAAAATATATGCAATATGAAAACCAATAAAATATATAACATTGAAGAACAAAAATGACCACATAATTTCCTGAGAATGACTGCAGACAGCTTTTTTTTTTTAATAAAACAGGAACTGCATCTTGAGGTTAAATACAAGAAGAAATTATGGTTATATTGTCAGATGCAAACAAAATTTTTCACTCTACTGACATGCATGTTAACATGCATATAGCACTTTTCTTATTGACATCACTGAAAAATTTTTTTAATAAATATACTTATCTGACTTACAGTATATAAGAATTTTGTTTACTGATGTCTATATCCAGTAATAATAAAATACACACACACACACACACACACACACAATTTCATTACAAAAGGAAATTTATATGTTAGACATAAATCACAACAGACCTTTATAGATCCTTTTTTTGTAATGGTTTTGTTCATAATTGGTGACAGTACCTATTCAAGTTCTTCTAGACAAACATTTAATGCAATAAAAATTGATTTAAATATGACTAAGGAACCTACATGCTAAAGCAAAGTTCAGTAACTGATTTTTTAAATTGTATTTTATGACCATCATGCTTCAACTTAGTATTCTACAAATAATCTGTCTGCCCCTGAATATAAAATTACAGACATTTTGCATAGCTACTCATGCAATCAATGGAAATACTGTAATATGGATATTACACATAGAGAGAGAGAGGTTAACACACGATAAACAAATTAATGAGAAAGAAAGAGAAAGAAAGTTTGGGAGAATTGCTCAGAGATCTTTCATGTTTCAGGGCTACAAGTATTCAGAAGAGCAATTCACAGGTAATAAAGAATAGTTAAGGGAACAATGCCATTGAATGCTACATACCACTGGCTTTCTCAAATCAGAATGGATGCATGTAAAGCATATACATAGGAAGAGTCAATTATCATATTTGTAGAATGAGAAAGCATGATTAAAGAAAAAAATTAATAGAACATTATGTTTTGTGACTGGTAGACACTGGGTTATCAGTAAATGTCCAGAGGAGTATGCCATTAAGAGTTCTGTATGGCACAAATGTGTCTGAAACATCTCATGGACAACAAGAATTAATTATACCTTCCAAAAAAAATTCTAACTATGGTTAACTGTGAAAAAACTGAATTAAAGTATCTAATATTTGTTATGTATGCAAAAATTTAATAAATTTTAATTTTAGCAAAAGTGTCGTAGTTATTTAGCAAGGTTGATGAAATGGTTAAGGAACTAGATGCAACCAAATATAGTTTCGCGCGTACACATATCTGTAGGCAGTAAGCAGGAGTCTGCATGTTCTTTCATCCCAATACCCGACAACAGCACAACCAGACAAGCACGCACTCTCTCTCTCTCTCTCTCTCTCTCTCTCTCTCTCTCTCTCTCTCTCTCTCTCACACACACACACACACACACACACACACTTGATAATGATGTACAAGCAATACTGCACAAATTTGTATAATGCATTTTGAAGGAAAATATAAGTATTGGCTTTAGAAGCAGTATTTCAGGTACACTGAAAGATTTTAGCAACTAATAATTACAGTTGACATTCTTTCCATTTAGACACTAACTGAAGACCACAAGCTGAAATTGGAAACGTTTTGTCTTTACAATAGACATTTAATTTATGGACAGTTCTCTTTCTTTCTCAAAAGAACAAGTAATGTGACTGCACTAGTTGTAATAGCTACAATGGAAATGTAAAATTGCCAAATTTATTCGACAACACTAAAATACTAATTGTGAAAACTTACAACATTTAATGAAAACTGAGCCACTCTTTGTCATTACAGGGTGACCCAAAAGTCTGTTAACGTTCGAAAATTCAATACTTCACGGACTAATGTAGGTAGAGGGGTAAAAATTGACACACACACACTTGAAATGACACAGAGCTTTTTTTTTTTTTTTTTTTAACCAAGAAAAAGTGCACAGAAGTGGCCAACAGATGGTGCTTAGTATGATACAGCAGTAAACTGCATAAGAACTGATTTTTAGCAAAGGCAATGTTCTTTATAACAACTGCTCAACATGTCAGCAGTAATTCATGAACAATACCTGTAGTCAAGGGACGATATTGGGAACAGCACTATACAGCATATCAGTAGGTATAGCAAGAAATTCTCATCGGATGTTTTCTTTTAGCATCCCTAATCAGGTATAGCAACTGTGGGAAACTTGCAACTTTAGATAACCCCATAACCAATATCACACGGACGGTCTGAGGGACATGGGAGGCCAAGCACGTCAGAGCTGTGGCTCAGCAAGCGATCCTCGCCAAACAATGGGTGCAAGAGATCTTTCAAATGTGTAGCAATATTCAGAAAAGCTGAGTCATACAAAGACACAACAAAAAGATTGTTCAAAAGATAACTTTCCGACAGTCTTTTTGTTGTGCCTTTCTGCGACTCAGCATCTCCGCTATATTGTGAGTAGCAACTATTGTTTTTCATTATAGTGTTACATTCCATCCTAGATTTTCCATTGTTTGAATGTGCAAAAAAGTCATACCTTCCAGCTAGTGTTTATCAGCCTGGCTAGGGACAATTCAATTCTGTAACATAATGGCGTTTCACGCACTCGATCATGCCAACAGTTAGAAAATCAGCACCCTGCACTTCCTCCAAGGGAAAGGATCCACTCACGATTGATGTGATAAATCTGCACCACACCATGACTTTCACATGATGCAATGGGATTTCTACAACAGTTGTAGGATTTTCTGTAGCCCGAATTCTGCAGCTGTAGGTGCCGACAGAGTCTAGTAATGTGAAACGCGTTTCGTCGGTTCAGTGCTACCTGTTGGCTGTTTTTTGCACTTTTTCTGGCTTCAATGATACCCCCACATCATTTCAGGGTTGTGCAACCACAATTTACCTTTCTACCTAAATTATTCCATGAATTAGTTCACTATCAAATGTTAACAGGCATTTTGGTCATCTTGTAAAACATTATTAGTAAAACAATTATGATTCTTACGCAGAAAGCAATAAATGAAAGCTATGTATCAAGATTTTGTTGCAAAACAAGCCCAAGTTATTTCTGTGTGTGGAAACATATTTGCACCTTTGCCATGACGCTGGAGGTAACAAAGTTAAAAATTCAAGGGTCTATAAAATTGCATGTGGTTCCTGTGACAGGATCTACGTGGGTCAGACTGGGAAGGACTTCATGACAAAGTTTAGAGAACACATATACAGAAGTAACGACAGTGCGCTAGGCCACCATTTAAAAATGAAGGGCCACGTTTTACCCTCAATGAATAAGGTTTAAAAATCCCTCACATCGAGTCTAAGAGTAGGGAACTTGATGTCCGGGAGGAACTCTTAAGTGTATGTGCACCACAAATTAGATCCTAGCATGGTGATTAACAAGCAGATTTCCAGCAACCCGAATTAGTTTTTTCATATCTTTGATGATGTGTTACTTTAGTTATCTCATTTTCTCATTTGGGACGGCTGCCTTAAGGACTCTCATTTATCATGATTCTGTTTGTTTCACTGATTTATTAATGGATACTGTTTTTGGAGTGCCCATGGGATGCTTTGTAAAAATATGTACCTGGCTTTCCTAGTTTGCCTAACACTTGGAATTACATTGGCCGAAGCTTGTATCATGTTGTAATGTACAAATACAACTGATGACTGGGTACTGCTGCCCTCAGCACTGTGCGCTCCTCCTGCAACAGTTTCTTGGTGTTTTCTTTTTAATAAATATTAGATGGTTTGCTCATAACATTCAATCGCTGTTCTCATATTTTTGTTCACACCGATTTTACATGTGAGGATGTCCCACTAAGATTACTATTTGCCTATGTACTTTCGTGAGTTTTGATTATTGTCCAAAATATATTAGGTTTTTCATTCTTAAAAATGAGTGTGAGGACTTTGTTTATACTGTCCCAAGAGCAGCATGCTACTGTGCAGCAGTTTTTGGCAGCCTTTTTACTAATGGTTTTATGATTTATTCCTGGGGTTTTATTATAAGACTTCAAATTTGAATTCTTGTACTTGCGTAAGAATAAATTTTTGTAAAATATCCTCTTCCTCCATACGTTGTATCATACCTTCGAATCAAATAGTCTATATAAGCTACTGTTAGGATCTGTTATGCCATTTAATACATACACTATGTGATCAAAAGTATCCAGACACCGGGCTGAAAATGGCCTACAAGTTCGTGGTGCCCTCCATCGGTAATGCTGGAATTAAATACGGTGTTGGCCCACCCTTAGCCTTGATAACAGCTTCCACTCTCGCGGGCATACATTCTGTCAGGTGCTGGAAGGTTCCTAGGGGAATGGCAGCCCACTTTGCAGAGTGCTGCACTGAGGAGAGGTATCAATGTCAATCGGTGAGGCCTGGCACAAAGTCAGCATACCATACATCCCAAAGGTGTTTTATAGCATTCAAGACAGGACTCAATGCAGGCCAGTCAATTACAGGGATGTTATTGTCATGTAATCAACCAGCCACAGGCAATGCATTATGAACAGATGCTCGATCATGTTGAAAGATACAATCGCCATCCCCGAATTGCTTTTCAACAGTAGGGAGCAAGAAGGCACTTAAAACATCAATGTAGGCCTGTGCTGTGATAGTGCTACACAAAACAACAGGGGGTGCAAGCCCCCTCCATGAAAATCACGACCACACCATTACACCACCACCTCCAAAGTTTACTGTTGGCACTACACACAGTGGCAGATGACGTTCTCTGGGAATTTGCCATACCCACACACTGCCATCGGATCGCCACACTGTGTACCGTGATTTCGGCACTCCACACAACATTTGTCCACTGTTCAATCCAGTGCGATGTGTGCCTCATCAGCAGCTGCTCGACCATGAAATCGAAGTTTTCTCACCTTTCGTCTAACTGTCTTAGTACTTGCAATGGATCCTGATGCAGTTTGGAATTCCTGTGTGATGGTCTGGATAGATGTCAGCCTATTACACATTACGACCCTCTTCAACTAGCGGCGGTCTCTGTCAGTCAACAGACGAGGTCGGCCTGTACACTTTTGTGCTCTGTGTGTCCCTTGACATTTCCACTTCACTATCACATCAGAAATAGTCGACCTAGTGATGTTTAGTAGTGTGAAAATCTCGTGTACAGATGTATGACACGAGTGACACCCAATCACCTGACCACATTCAAAGGCCACGAGTTCTGTCGAATGCCCCATTCTGCTCTCTCACAATGTCTAATGACTACTGAGGTCGGTGATATGGGGTACCTGGCAGTAGGTGGGAGCACAATGCACCTAACACGAAAAATGTATGTTTTTGGTGGTGTCCGGATACCTTTGATCACATAGTGTAAGTATTTTAATGTATTTTACTGTAGAATAGAGGTTGTTCTTATTAATGCTATGATTTTTGATTATGTTCATTGTCACACGAGGGTAACTGTAGCCTTTTTGTTACTTTCTGTAATTTTTCTTGTATTTGACATCACTTGGATCACTAAGTTCATCACACCTTCCAGCGGGCTTTTAGTTTACTTTGCTCTGGCTAGCATGATTTGTTCACTCCAGTTTTCATTTTCAAGCATTGGACTTGACTGATTTTCTCTCGTGCACTATACGTCAGTGCTTCTACAATTTCCTCTGTTATTTACACTGGTAGGTATGCTGTAAATGTGTGTCATTTATTTTGACTTTCTGTAAGACTGTCTGATGATACGTCGCACCCGAAACACATACTAAAGAGTATGGATTAAATAAAATATTTCTAAGGAAAATTCAGGGACTGTTATTAGGGACCAATCAGCATTGCATATGTGTATTGGATCGACTTATATTTTCTTTTCTCCTTTCTTTCTTTGCAGTAAGTTTTCATTGTTTTCTCATGTTTTTCTCTACTTTCTTCTGTCCAGATTATGGCTGTCGTTTTCCTTGTGTTCCCCTGGAAATCCTAGAAACTTTTTACATTTGCTCTCAACCTCTCTCTCTCTCTCTCTCTCTCTCTCTCTCTCTCTCTCTCTCTCTCTCTCTCTTTCACACACACACACACACACACACACACACACAATTTCTTCCCCCATTATTTCTATTTCCCTCACGTCTGAATTAACTTTTTTTGATCTGCATCATTAACGTTTTTTGGTTTCTGTAAAAAGTTAAAATTCCTATTGTCATTATTATTATTATTATTATATTATTATTTAAGTGAGGGGCACTCAATATCACGGTCAACAGTGCCCTGACAAAAGTCAGCATGCTAATCTCATGGGTGGAGACGATGGCTGCTCCACATGCGGAGCAGTTTATAATGCTTTAAAGTCTGCCTCCCTTCCCACCAATTTAGGGATGAGACCTGACAAGTCACAAAATTTCACCACCCTTTTAACACTGGAAT
This sequence comes from Schistocerca gregaria, assembly GCF_023897955.1. Classification (NCBI taxonomy): domain Eukaryota; kingdom Metazoa; phylum Arthropoda; class Insecta; order Orthoptera; family Acrididae; genus Schistocerca; species Schistocerca gregaria. The sequence goes on along the minus strand of NC_064927.1, from coordinate 68,960,805 downwards.
CAGTACCGAAGACGGCAGGCAGATCTCTTTCAAGACTGAGGGCTGCCCTAACATCAACATATAAGGCACACATTGCCAAAATATGCAGAAATGAAAGTGGCACACCACAAGCCTCACAGAGTGGTGTATCCTCCGTCAGAGGAAGGAGCCATGTGTTGAAGGGCTAGGTCTGATGCGCAAGCCTCGTAATCGGAACCTCCTTCCTGCGGTGAGGATGACATGAAGTTTGCCATCTCTGTGTAGTCGATTTGAGAAATCACAGTTTGTTTTCTGTCACCTTCAACCGTTTGGTCTCCCACAAATGCACCACGTGTCTGTCAGAAAATGAGACGACAGTGTCCAATGGGATGGGAAACTGACAGACAATACTATCCCAACATGCTTCCTTGGTTGCTTTGTCACCCTTCCCTGTTCTCCGATCTCTGATGTAGCCAGGTACCCAGCAAAAGATCACCTCCTTGCCACAGTGTTGGAGCCACTGTACGGAGTCAAGGATGAGCTGAATCAACTGTTCCACTGGATACACTTGGTGAAGTGCTTGTAGCCCACTAAGCGATTCAGAACAGACAAAACACCTTGTACGGTTCCATTGTCATATTGTGACCCACGATTTTTCTGATTATTATGCATTCCTTCTTCTACACTTCAACTAATTTCATTTATATAACATCTGTAGACTTCAAAAAAAGCATATGATTTGACTGACATGGAAACATTATTCAATCCCTTAAAAGAGTTTGGAGCTGACAACATCAGTGTCTGTCAAAATCACAAAAACTTATAAATACACATTGCAAAATTAATTTTGTTGGTGAATCCTTAAAGGCTTTTGAGATCAAAGGTGCCGTAAACAACGGAGGTGGACTGTCTCCATCGCCTTTCAATCATATAGTAGAAAAGGTAAAGCAGGTAATACAGGAAAACAATAGGAGGAGCAGGAAGAATTTAAAAAAATTATAATTGGGGGAAAAGGCATTCTGAATCATGAAGACATTCTGGTCTAATGACAGTATTGTAATTCCCGAGTTTTGCATTTATGGAAATAGATTTCTTGTCACACAGGTTTTTTGTTATTTGAAAATTTTCCTTGCCCTTGCTAAGTTAGCACCTTCGTCCTAAGTATTTGGTTGTATTATTCCACCAAGATATTTAAATTTTGCAGACTTTTTGCAATCCATATATTGCAGTGCCTCTTTCACATCTGTCATATATTCTGTTTTTTCAAAGGCTATATATAAGGCATGCTTTCACAGCTGTCTCTTTTATGAGATTTATCTGCCCTGTTGCATCCTCTATGGATTCAACTAAGATGGCAATATAATCCGCAAAAGGCAAATAAACAATTCTTATATTATCTCTGTATCTCCCAATTATGATACTTTAAATTCTGCTCCCGCTGTCGTATTTCTTCATTCTCATTCGTCTGTAACTGATTATAAATATCAGATCAGTGTATGATAGCTCCTTTTGAAAATACATCATTATTAAAGATCTACCGAAGACTTTTGAAGCTACATCTATGAACATGTGTATTTGAGTTACTGATTACAAATAAAAATAATATGCATTTCTATATTATGAAAAGGAACATTGCTACTCACCATATAGCGGAGATACTGAGTCGCAGACAGGCACAACAAAGAGACTCTCACAACTAAGGCTTTCGGCTGTTAAGGCCTACACCAACAATAGACAACGACACACACACACACACACACACACACACACACACACACACACACAACTGAAGACTCAGGTAACTGAAAGCACACTGTGAGCAGCAGCACCAGTGCATGATAGGAGCAGCAAAAGGGTGGGGATAAGGAGGAGGCTGGAGCAGGGAGGGGAAGGGATAGTATGGTGGGGGTGACTGACAGTGAAGTGCTACAGGTCAGATGGAGGGGAAGGGGAAAGGTGGGGAGGGGGAGCCGGAGGTTGTAGCGAAAAAGGAGAGAAATAAAAAGACTGCATGTAATGGTGGAACGATGGCTGTCTAGTGCTGGAATGGGAACAGGGAAGGGGTTGGATGGATGAGGACAGTTACTAATGAAGGTTGAGGCCAGGAGGGTTACGGGAACATAGGACGTATTGCAGGGAAAGTTCCCACCTGCACAATTCAGAAAACTAGTGTTGGTGGGAAGGATCCATGTGGCACAGGCTGTGAAGCAGTCATTGAAATGAAGGGTATCATGTTTGGCAGTGTGTTCAGCAACAGGATGATCCACTTGTTTCTTGGCCACAGTTTGTCGGTGGCCATTCAGGAGGACAAACAGCTTATTGGTTATCATGCCCACATAGACTGCAGTACAGTGGTTGCAGCTTAGCTTGTAGATCACATGACTGGTTGGTTTCACATGTTGCCCTGCCTTTGATGGGATAGGTGATGTTAGTGTCTGGACTGGAGTAGGTGGTGGTGGGATGAAGTATGAGACAGGTCTTGCATCTAGATCTATTACAGGGGTATGAGCCATGAGGTAAGGGATTGGGAACAGGGGTTGTGTAAGGACGGACAAGTATATTGTGTAGGTTCAGTGGATGGTGGAATACCACTGTGGGAGGGGTGGGTCGGATAGTGAGCATGACATTTCTCATTTCAGGGCAAGAGGAGAGGTAATCATAACCCTGGCGAAGAATGTAATTAAGTTGCTCCATCCTGTGTGGTAGCGAGTTATGTGGGGAATGCTCTCTGGCCAGTCGGTGGGACACTGGGAGGTGGTGGGAAACTGGAATTATCCTCCCAACCTTGTACGAAAACAAATCTCCCATCCCTTATCTTTCCTGTCTCCCTCCAACTCCCAAAGTCCCACTGTCCAGCCACAGAGCAGCATTCCTTTCATAATTCAGTACCACCAAGGACTGGAGAAACTGAAATACAGGCTCCGTCAGGGTTTCGATTACCTCTCGTTGTGCCCTGAAATGAGTCTTATCCTGCCCACCATCACACCCAGTCTTTTTATTTCTCTCCTTTTCCACTACAGCTCCCCCCCCCCCCCTCTCCCCGTCTGTCTAACCTGCAGCACTTCACTGTCCGCTAGCCCCACCATACGCTTTTTCCGCCATCACCGCCATGGCCTCCCCCTTACCCCCATCCAGTCACCAGTCCCACTGTTCACAGTGTGTTTTCAGTTACCTGAGTCTGCAGTTGTGTGTGCCAGTTGCGTTCTGCATGTGCCTGTGCGTCTGTGTGTGCGTGTTGTCTATTGTTGATGTAGGCCTTAATGGCCAAAAGCTTTAGTTGTGAGAGTCTTTACTGTGACTACCTGTGACTCGGCATATCCGCTATATGGTGAGTAGCAACCTTCCCTTTCAAAATATTGTTACATTCCATCCTGGATTTTCCATTGTTTGAAATATATGTTTCAGTGTTTTTAGAAACTGAACTCCTAAGAAGGTGAAATAGGATATAAGGATTTTTATGAATATATTTTATTATGAAGGCATTTTTAAAGCTACGTCCACGAACATTTACATTTGGACTCTCAGTTCGAAATAAAATAAGCGTTTCACTGTTTTTGGAAATTCAGCCCATACGGAGGTGAAACAGGCAACGGAAGTTTTTATGGAAAGACTTCATTGTACAAGCATTTCTGAAGCTAAATCTATGAACGTATTTATTTGGCTTCGGTTAGAAATAAATACATTTGCATGTCACCATTTTTGGAAATTCAACACCTAAGGGGGTGAAATACAGGGTGACATGTTTTATGAAAATATTTTCCTGCAAAAGCATTTCATAAGCATAATTTTTGAAAATTGGTGTTTGGCTTCTCAGACGGAGATTAAAATATACTTGTTCACTGTCTTTGGAAAAGTCAACCCCTAACAGTGTGAACTGTAGTTTAGAGACATTGCTTACGAAGGGTTTGACCAAAATTCCACTCCTAACTGGGTGAAATAAGGGATGACAGGTTTTTTGAAATTGTGTCACTATTAAAGGAATTTTGAAGCTAGAACTATGAAAACTGGTATTTGATTTCTCAGTCAGAAAATAAAAAAATATTTGTTTCAGTGTTTTTGGAAATTCAACCATTAATGGGGTAAAATTGTGGTTGAAAGTTTTTTTTAGCACATATAATTACTAAAGAACTACTAATGGATTTTTAAGGCTACACCTCTATGACAATTGGTATCCGACTTCTCGGTCAGAAATAAAAAAAATGCATGTTTCAGTGTGTCTGGAAATTCAACCCGTAATGGAGTGCAATAGGGGATCAAAATATGTTTGATTACATTAAAAAAATTTACAGGTAAATTTATGAAAACTGTTATTTCACTTTTCAGTTAGATATAAAGGAATATTTGTTAGGGGATGAAAGTAGACATGGAAATATCTCCACAAGAACGCAAAAGGCATGATCAACAAAAAATTTGGACTCCAGTACTAGAATTGCTTTTTTATCAGAAGCACATTCAGAAAAGATCATACTTATATGGTCTCAATTAGCGTGAAAAGCCTAGTTAAAAATAAAAAGAATCAAGTAACACACAAAAGACTGTAACAGCAACACATTTGTATGACTTGACAGATTCCAACTGTGACTCACTGATGCTGTAGTCATATGATGCTAAGAAAGTTGCCAAACTTTGCACCACATGGAAATCTTGTCAAAATCAGACCTCATATTTGTGCACTTTCCCCCTCCCCCCCCCCCCCCCTTCACCCCGCCAGACACTTCTTCATTAAAGACAACTGATCCACAAGAAGTCTGTGGATAATGTTACTAATGTTTGCCTGGTCATTAGTACAACATAAACAACTAAGGTTCCTACATACTTCCCTGAGGCACAACTGCAGTCCTATTATTTGTTTATGACTTTCCCTTCATGTCTACAAATCCTCAGTTCAGTCACAAATTTTGCTTGATACACCACACAGTCGTACTTTCAATAATGAGGATAAGTGTAGTTCTGAGTTGAATGTTTTTTGGAAGTCAAGTAAATACTGCACCTATCTGACTACCTTGATCTATGGCTTTCAGGAAGTCATGTGAGAGAAATGCGAATTAAAGTTTCTGGAATCATGCTGATCAGCACAGATAAGGTCATTCTGTTTGAGGTACTGCATTACATTTGAGCTCAAAATAGATTCTAGGATTCTACAACAAACGGCTGTCAAGGATATTGGACAATAGTTTTGTGGATAACTTTGGCTGCCCTTCTTATAGACAGGTGTGACCTGTTCTTACTTCCAAAAACTGAGCATGAATTTTTATTCAGAGATGTATTGTGCATTACAGTTTACAGAGGAGCTGACTCCAACACAAATTCAGTATACATCTTACAGGGATTCCATCCGGCCATGAAGCTTGGTTCAATTTTAACGATTACAGCCGTTTCTCAATGCCTTTGGTGCTAATATCTATTTCACCCAGTTCTGAAGTAGAGTGAGAATTATATTGGGGCAATACTCCCGGCTTTTTCCTTAGTAAATGAATTTTTGAATGGGGAGGAGGTGTGTGGGAGTTCCAAATTTCTGCTCTTGTTTTGGAACCCTCGACATCAGTTCCTGTCTCATCCATGAATGTCTTGACATTAAATTCAGTACCAACATGTTTTGGGAGGGATCTTTGAATAACATTTTGCTAAGACAGTCATCGAAAGCTTCATGCACCGCTCTCGACTGTCAAATACTTATCATACAATATCTCTCAATCTACACCTCTATGCTTTGTTTTACAGCTGTTTGCAGTTGTGTGTGTTTCTTTTCAGCTACCACATACCATGTAGTGTCCTTATAATTGTGAACTGATTTACTATGTGAACATCAATCAACTGCATGGGCAACTCTTCATTTAAATTTGATCCATAATTCCTCTGCATGCACCAATCCTGTGCTGAAAGTGTCAAGCTCCTCATTGAAAGGTGACACTACTGCTTTTCATCTAGTTTGTTGAACATATACAGCATGGTCAGAAAAAGTCTGAAAAGCTCGTGAAGGTTTTGCAGGGGAGGTCATCCTGAGAAATATTTGTTAAGGAAAAAAAATTTATTTGCTATTTCTGAGTTAATTGGCATTGAAGTTAGCCATTGGGAATTCGAGTCACCCACCAGATACAATTAGTGTCATTTGCTCTCATAATGTAGATGATAGTGCACAAGACTGCTCAGGCTTTGGATCAGATTTGATCCTTAGTATCGTCTCAAGTCCTAAAGTTATAGCTCTTTTTCTCATTCAGTTCTGGAAAACAAACCATTTGGCAACACCATCTCTGGTGGGCCACTGGAAGCTGCATGCAAAATGGCTTGATGGCTAGCTTCAATGTTAATTACCTGTAACTCTGAAGCGGCACAAAGTAGGAGAGGAGTGGTGGCTGATTCGACCGTTTCGGGAACTGGAGTGGGACAGGGACGAAAACACAGTTGAAGTGATAAAAAGGATAAGACAGCTTTTTGAGGTGAATTCTTGCCTGGCTTTGCAGTTAGTAGTTGGCTTTGTAAAAACTGTGAAGTTTTGAACATGTAGGTCTACATTTAAAAAAAATGCTTTCCCTTCATAAAATTCTCTAACTGTGGAAAGCTTTAAAAAACTAGTAATGTCCAGGCTAATCCCAGACGTATGGTAAATGAAATCGAGGGGAGATCAATACAACAATTATGACCCCTCTGCCTGTTTCATCCCCAGAGCCATCCAGATTCCCCTCCCGACAGCAATTCCTCCAAACTCCACTGATGGGCACTGGTGTTACAACATGCAGTTGGTCCTCACCACCCACGTGGCCTTAATTTAAATTAATTTCTGTGGTCTCAGAATTTGTTTTCAGTAATTGTTCCTTTTCTTCATTCCCCTTTTATTTTCTGACCCTCCCCAACACAATGACTACTTGGATATCATGTGTAACACACTTAGCTTTCAGCTCTTTCGCATGGCGTTCTTTCAGTAATCTCTGTCTTGGTTGTTACCCACTTTCAACATCTCAGGTTTTGAAATCTCATCCAACACAATCCTAGCAGTCTTCTCTTCTCACCCCATCTGGTAAGTCTCCCCTTACCTAGGATTAAGGGTTACTTTTCCGAACTCTCTCCATTTTCTAAACCTCACCAATCCTTTTGCTTCACCCCTCTTCCTTCCCCTTCAACCATTCTGCCAGGAGCTACTGGTTCCAAAAGCTAGTGCATTTTAATATTATTTGTGTACATTTTCTCCTGCAGATACCTAGTGAGTAGATACTTTCATCGAACCAATTATATTTTCAAACATAGATTATTTTCACTGACATACTTGTCAACCTAGACACACAAACATATCTAATTAGCTGACATTAATTCGTGTCATTTTTAGTTCCAAACAAGAAAATTTAGTAATGGTGAAGAGTGCCAGTGTTTAAATATGCAATTACAAATTACACATAAAGAAAATGTACCATTAACTACCATATTCATTAACATAATGTAAAATGAAGACTTGTTTCAATATCTAATACACTATAAGGCAACAGGTGTTTCAGGTTTTTTCCCCTCCTCAACACGGAATTTACAGTCCCGAATTCTCACACTAAACTTAAAATTTTACATTTTTCATACAAGTAAAATAAATTTCAAGAAAAGTCTGAATTAATTAAATACATTGTTGGGTCTCTCTATTACGGCCACCCCTCAAATACAATGTCACCAGCGCGTAACGCAGTACAATACATAACACAACACGGGTTCAAATGCACGGCAGGGCACTTTCCCTCTACATAATATATGTGAGCAATGCATCCATTTGACCTAGTCAACGACAAAGGAAAGTGATAATACATTTCAACATTCCTTGCCGATTATCTGTGGTTACACTCTATAGTGAAGGTGTGCCACATGACGCAGCTGCCACAGAGTTTTGGTATTTCTCTTTACCGTTTTGATAGAAGGTGACCATTTAATTGTGGGTACGTGAATGTCACGTCATGATAAGCACCTCACAGGCACTTACAGGCAGTGATCGAGAGGTTCATACATTGCACATTACTTTGTATCGTAATTCTGGCTGTAAATCACATGCCCCAGTTGTATTATTTATTGCTATGACATGTTCCATATCTTTGGAATGTGATCATTGTTTTGTAAATATTGCACACAAAGTAATAATATTAGTATCAGGGAGGATATAATTAATTCAACTCATTGGTGCAAAATATTGTGTCTGCCTGATGCTTGCTGCCAGCTGTTGCTGAAATCCCTCTTAATCTGCTCATGGTATGTGCTCCTGATATTGCTTCACAAGATACATATTGAAAAGGCACTGAAAGTGTTCTAGATTTCTCATTTATTCACACGACTGCTAAACACATGAGCTAAATCACCCATTATCTGCACACATTATGCTTATTTCTGTCACAAAGAATCTGATGTATCCAATTTGGAAAATGGGATAACACTGGCACTTAGGCAATGGGGAGACATATTCACTAAATATAAAAGTTTCTGAACTGGTTCCTCTAAATGGCATGAGTTGGAACAGATTGGCACCAGCAAATAATGTGAAACTGAAGAGCACACATATTATTCACAGGAGTAAAGGGGGTACAATATGAATATACATTACTTTTAGTAATTCATAAGAACAGTAAACTTGGAAGATGATGAACACTGTGTCTATTCCAACCACAATTAAATGTTCACTATGAAAATCCGTCATACACATTAGGTGAAACCAACGATTTTTTCTTGCACCAATTTTTTGTTCTTAATTACTAAACAAAATATTTAAAGCAATTATTTCTTGAGAAATAAGTTAACTACAAAGTTTGTAGTATTTGCTTACAAGAGTCCCAAATGACAGTGGGACTGGTGTCAGTATTGAATTATAAATATGGCAATTTTACATTTCAATCAAATTGGTGAGAAAGTAATCATTACTGTATTTCCGTCACTTAAACTTAATTATAAATCTTCACTAAATGTAAACATGTGACAAGCTTTCAGAAAATAACTACCACTGTCTATACTTTTCATCTACAATTCAGTTAACAGTAAAAAACTAATATTAGAGCAATCTTCATGAAGGACACACAGTAAGCTAACATTTTCTACCAACTGAAAAGCAGAAATCTTTCAAATTAAGAAAAGAATCAACTCTATCTACATTATATTAAAGGTCTTTTAAAGACTCCGGTAGAATCATGTAAGTCAACATCACTATCTTGGGCCTATATTCCAAAACATATATCCAAAGTCTTAGTGTCTCTTCTTTTTTGTCTACATAGGTTTAATTGTACCCATTTGCAAGCTCACTGGATACTGTCATTAGTTTAGTCATACGACTAAATTAGGCTGAAAGGCTAATCCCTTTTCAAAGAACTCATCCTGAGAGTCATCTGAACAAGTTCAAGACACTAGGACTAAATCAGAATCAAGGCAATTTTCTTATAAATGCAGCTCTTATGTTCACTTCCATAGAACATTTTAAACTTGGCTCCGACATTTTTTTTAGCCTGACTGAAATGACTAACAGAATATCCCAGTGACCATTGATTTGAATTATAGAAGTCTGCACTGGCTTAGAAGAAGCAGTTTCTCATTAATTAGTACACCAGTGACCTCAATATACAATATATACCTATAAATAAAGAAATTTTAGGTTGGCTCCAGCTACCCAACTTAGATGCATAGATCTTTCCCACATTAAATTGGACTCTCTACAGTTTTTGCATTCTGGAGGAGTCACATACAAAATGATGTAACAAGAAAAACATCGTGTAAGCACTAACAACCTGCAGTGTGGTTAACCGTACCTCATATTTCAGGAACATTTCATAGTTAGCAGTACCTTTCACGTAACCAACAATACAGACCTTTTGACTACATTTAACAGCAGCTTTCAATATTCTTATGTGCTGAGACCTTTAAGACAAAATTACAAGTGAACAAAAAAAAAAAAAAAAAAACTATTAGCCATGGTGGTTCTCGTCAGAAACGAATTTCGAATCTATCAAGCGACAGGTAGAGTTTTTCTTCAGTGCACTACTATTATGTAATGTTGACTTACATGGTCAAGAAGAAAGTGATGGGCAGGTTTGGCTGTCTCAAATATTTCAATCACAAAGTAACATTCTATGACCAGTAATTAAATTTATTTGATTACCTGAACTAAAAATTATTGGCATGTACAGATCAAAATATTCATTAAGAGAATAAAAAGGGATACCTATCATCTTGTAGTTAATGTTAATATCTCAAAAACAGTGCACAACATAGCTACAAATAGACTGAGCTCCAGTCTCTCCACAAAGACACACAATAACACATTTTAACTGCACAAAACTAAACTATTGGGCGAATTTGCTATTGCTGAATCCATACCTTGTCAGCACACATTGCAACTCTAATATCCTGGCATGAAATTTCAACATGATGAATATTTTTGACATAATTCCCAGCCAACTGAAAAAGAAAAAAAAAACTGTAAGAGGAGATACCTTACAATATACTTTCCAGTCTCTATCTACTTCTAAATCATGAAGTTGCCAACCAACCTTTAAAATATCAGCTGAGATGTATTCAAGAACTGCTGCGAGATACAGAGAGACCTGAGAATCAATTTTGTACTGTAGAACTTCCTGTGTGACAAAAATAAAGATAAATTAATAAAGTAAATTTCATTACATCTGTAATCTCTCTCTCTCTCTCTCTCTCTCTCTCTCTCTTTCTGTGTGTGTGTGTGTGTGTGTGTGTGTGTGTGTGTGTGTGTGTGTGTGTGTGTGTTATTGTTGTTGTTGTTGTTTCAACATATAGGTCAACTATGATATTGAAGAAGGAAATTAATCTGTCATGATATAGGAATGTAAGATGGAAACACCCAACAATTTGCCTGGGAAAGTTCATAAACATAAACAACCTCCCTACCTTCTGAAGCATGTGATGTATCTTGTCAACGGGCAACACACATTTTTTCTTCCCACGCTCCAACGCTTCTTTCGCGTCGGCCAGTGCCCATTTGTCAATGGGTGTTGGGAAGGTGCGCCGTACCCTATCCTCCACATCCTGCACTGTATGGGGGGAGGGGCGTGCGCACAACATTCCCAACAATCGTAAGATGAGACTTTCGACGTAGTCGAGGGCGTCGTCACGCGCCGTAAGTGAATGATGCACCTGCTCCAGCACCTAAGGTATGGGCATAAAACTTTTTCGCTTAAAGAATCAAAACATTACATGGATGTCACCTGATTACACAAGAGTCGTAGATTAAAACACTGGTCTAGGGATACACACACGATAAGTACGTGACAATTTACCCAAAAAATATAATCCCACTATTATTTCGGAAACAAAATATATTTGCTTTACACACAACACCAAATGTAGTCTCTTAATTAAGTAATACCTTGCGCAGTGAATTGACAAAAACTCCTTTCCATTTTGCGGCATTTTCTTCTTTCTCGAAATCATAGCTGTGCGTCTCTGATGTTGAGGGCGCCGAAAACATTTCAGGTAACAACTAATCACATTCGTTCAGATGGAATAAAACTGGCTTCTATCCGCCATGTTTACTGATGACGAAAATGAAACAGATGAGATTGACATTGAAATAACACCGTCCTTGAATTTCATTAGGGATATTTTCTTGCACGCCATTTAGATGTGAATCACGTTACACAAGCACTGCATAGAATATTTCTTGCTTTATTTAAGTGCCACAATTCTCCTGAGAGATCCATATTTCATTACATTTTCCATCAGACGTCTACCACAATACCAGCGCATGCCATATGCAATTTGCTACGTATCGATTCAGTACACGTATCGATACGTTGGTCGAAACTTGAGATATATTTATTTATTTTTCAATAGATTATGTGTCAATTTAACAGTTTACGGCCCATAAATATACACAGGAAGAAAAACATAATAATTTCTTTCAAAAAATTTAACTTTATTGTTCCAAAGAGCGATGATATGATACGACACCAATAAAATCCATTATTACTTTATTACTAGATCTGTGTCGTTTACCAGTCATGACTGGACAGACTGCGTCAAGATTAATTACATATATACACTTAATAATATTCACAAAATTAAGACATTTATATTTAATAGAAACAATATTTGTTTGTCTATTAACTTTGGTCACTATTAAAGAATACACCAATGGAGTACAATGGGCGTTCTTTCAGTTCCTGTGCTACTCCCCTTCTGAATGTCCCTAGCGGCAGGGATTGCACTTCTTGAGGCAGTGAGTTGAGCATCCTTAGGGCAACCACTGGAAAGCTGTCTTGCGTTCCCGTCAGTCGACACTTGGGTATTTCGATGCTCCTCTTGTTAAGGGTATTGTGATTGTGTATGTCTTGCCTCATGCTGAAGACTCCTTGGTTTTCTTTCACGCTGATGAGACATAAAAACACATACTGCCTGAAGACTGCCATAATTCCTAACTGCTTGAATATAGGCCTGCAGTGCTCCTGTCTTTTGATTCATGTGATTATTCTGAGAGCTATTTTTCTGTAGAATTAGCACATCCTTACAACCTGCAGAATATACCCATAACAGTAGGCCATAATTGATGTGGCTATGGAAAAGGGCATAATATACTGTTATGAGATATTGGTCACTCAATACACCTTTTAACCTCCTCAGAAGGTATATTACACGGGAGGGCTTGGAGTACATGTACACTGTGTGGCCGTTCATTGTTAGTTTCCTGTCTATCATGAAGCCCAATAGTTTGACAGCCTCCATACTATCAGGGAATCCGATGTTGTTAAGGGTGCATATCAGATGTTGTGTTTTTTCTTCATTCATTTTCATTTTATTTTTGATGAACCATTCTTTAATGTCTTGGAAGAGTACATCTGTTTCTTAGAGTGATTCTGCAGCAGTTCTTCCTTTGGCAAAAAGGGTGGTGTCATCATCAAACTGTAATATATTGTTATTATAACCCATATCATTGGCATAAATGAGAAACAGGAGAGGCCTTATGATGGACCTTTGGGGTATTCCATATTCCAGCTTTTGTTCTTGTGATGTTGCTCCATGAATTGATACCACTAATGTCCGGTTTTACAGTTAAGGCTGAAAAGTTGCCAGAACAACACCTCCTACACAATAAGATTTCAATTTATTGTGCAGTACCTTGTGGGAAATGCAGTTAAATGTCTCGCTTAGATCACAGAGTCTTAGTGCAACACTTTCTCTGTCTTCGGATCCTTGCCTTATTTTTCTGGTTAAGTCCAGTGCTGCCACAAACGTTGACTTTCCCTTCCGAAAACCATGCTGTGTCTCCTGGAAGAGCTTATTTACTTCAAAATAATTCTATAACTGGAATTTCATAACAGACTCCATAACGTTAGCTATAATAGGAATGATAGAAATTGGTCTGTAGCTGGACACTTCACACAGGTCACCTTTTTTGCAGACTAGTACTGCACATGCTAGTTTAAGAAATTTTGGGAAGGCACCAGAGAATAAGCTTTCGTAAATTGCTATAGATAATGTTTGAGCAATGTCTAGAATAATTTTCTTCAGCATTGTGAAAGATATACCATAGATACCTTCGCTCGAGGTCTTGTATGACTTAACTATATTTACGTTATCCTTAGGGTGCACTTCCTTCCAGTTTTCAAAAGTGCTACTGGTTATGTTTCTCGTGTGACTTGTGGGGACTAACCCTGAGACAGGTATTTCATTAATAGTACTGATTCAAGGTGTCAGGGCAACCGGAATTTAAGGCTGAGGTGGGATTTTTTCCTGCACTCGTTTACCAGATTCCAAACTGTTTGCATGGATTGTGAGCCTCTTTAATGAATCTGTCATTGTATCTCTTTTTTGCCTCCCCACTTGCTTTCTCTAAATTCGTTTGGCTCTTACATAGTTACAATGGAGCAGGTCTGCAGATGGGAGATCTTCCCTCCGTTATTTAGCAGTGCAGGGGCTTGAAGTACGTGGGCATACTGATAAAACAAGTAACTTTGACAATTTATTATGCCGTCGATATGAAGATAACCAGCTACTTTTAATATGGCTATAGCACGAAACTTACAATTGGACATCCCATGATGTGAAAAATGAAATTTTGGCCATTTTAAGTTACACACTTCTTAGAAAATTATTGGAGGATATCAAGAGTGCAGCGTATTTTGCAATAATAGACAAAACAACAGACATAGCCACCAAAGAGCAATTTAGTATCTGTATAACATTTGTTGATGTTTCGCTAGAGATAGAAAAATATTTTTTTAGGGCTACATTCAATACAAAGTACCACAGCTAAGGCTCTGTTTGATATTATTATCGATATTTGATTTGCCTACATCTAATTGTAGGGGCCAATGCTCTGACAGTTCAGCTAAAATGGTCGGATTATATAATGGTGTCCAGGCAAAGTTTATAGAAATGGAGAGAGAGCTATGCACTGCCTTGCACGCTGTTTAAATATAACTTTACAAGACACTGTGAAAGCAGTTCCAGAATGTCGAAATGCATTGAATGTTATGAAGGACTTAATACATTTTGTGAGAGATTCATCTAAAAGATTAGATCTATTTGCTCACCTGAAGGCAGATGCCTCTACAAATTTGAAACCACTCTGCACTACAAGGTGGGCTGTAAGATACTTGGCAATGTCATCAGTTTTGTCCAACTATACAGAACTTCAGGAATTTTTCCTAAATGTTTCAAGAAATGACAATTCAGACACTGGGGCCAAAGCAAACGGCTTTTTGATTAATATGCAGACATATGATTTCTTTTTCATGTCATCGCTTTTGGTAAAACTGTTTGGTCACATTGATACCGTAAACATAGCACTACAGAGGAAATCCCTACACTTATAGGAGGCCAATGAGATTATTTCCACTCTTGTAACTTCTATTATATTTATAAGAAACAATTTTGAATCATTCTGGGGCGAAGTAACTTCAAAATGTCAAGATATGGATGTTGATTCCCCAAAATTACCCTGTAGAAGAAAAGTCCCAAAGAAATACGATGACTCTATTCCATCAATTCATCTGTAAAAACATTCACTGAAGTATGTGACAAATATAGAAGATTGTATTATGAAACAATGGATACATCCATCAGCTTCTTGGAACCATGGTTCAAAACTCAATCATTCATGTTTGTAAACCAAATTGAACAATTTCTTCTTGGTGATAACAAACATTCATTCGATATTTTATCTTTCTACAAATCAGATATAGACAAAGACCGCTTGCTTCTCCACCGAATCAATCATGAGATTATCCAAAGTAGTGGTTCGGCGAATATTAGTTCGTTGGATGACCTAGTGAAATACCTAAAACAGGAAAACCACCTGTTTGACCTACTGCATGAACTACTGAAATTCATGCGTGTAGTGCTGCCGATTGCTGTAACGTCCTGCACCTCTGAGTGATCGTTTTCTTATCTGCGGAGGGTGAAAACGTACCTTCGTTCTATAATGAGGCAGGATCGTCTAAATGCCATCGCCCTTCTCAACGTCCATAGAGATGAATCGATGAAACTCGACCTTGATGCCATATGTGACGAGTTCATATGCAGGAATGATCTGAGGAGGATCAACAATTAAGGTATGTCTCTTCAACTTTATTCATGTATTTGTTTTTTACCACTACTGACCTATACTCCTACTGAAATGACATTGTGATTGACGTTTCAGCGAGTCGAGGGGTAGGGGCTAGTCGCCAGCCAATCGTAGTTTGCATGATTTTCAGCTGTTTTCATTTTTTATTATTCTCACAGTCTTTTCTTGTTTCTTGAAAGTTGTTATGTTGTGAGGGGAATTTCCCAAGAATATGATGTCAGACTTCAAGAAGAATATAATAATTCCAATCCCAAAGAAAGCAGGTGTTGACAGATGTGAAAATTACCGAACTATCAGTTTAATAAGTCACAGCTGCAAAATACTAACGCGAATTCTTTACCGACGAATGGAAAAACTGGTAGAAGCGGATCTTGGGGAAGATCAGTTTGGATTCCACAGAAATGTTGGAACACGTGAGGCAATACTAACCTTACGACTTATCTTAGAAGAAAGATTAAGAAAAGGCAAACCTACATTTCTAGCATTTGTAGACTTAGAGAAAGCTTTTGACAATCTTAACTGGAATACTCTCTTTCAAATTCTGAAGGTTGCAGGGGTAAAATACAGGGAGCGTAAGGCTATTTACAATTTGTACAGAAACCAGTTGGAAGTTATAAGAGTCGAGGGTCATGAAAGGGAAGCAGTGGTTGGGAAGGGAGTGAGACAGGGTTGTAGCCTCTCCCTGATGTTATTCAATCTCTATATTGAGCAAGCAATAAAGGAAACAAAAGAAAAATTCGGAGTAGGTATTAAAATTCATGGAGAAGAAATAAAAACTTTGAGGTTCACCGATGACATTGTAATTCTGTCAGAGACAGCAAAGGACTTGGAAGAGCAGTTGAACGGAATGGACAGTGTCTTGAACGGAGGATATAAGATGAACATCAACAAAAGCAAAACGGGGATAATGGAATGTAGTCAAATTAAATCGGGTGATGCTGAGGGAATTAGATTAGGAAATGAGACACTTAAAGTAGTAAAGGAGTTTTGCTATTTAGGGAGTAAAATAACTGATGATGGTCGAAGTAGAGGAAAGCGTTTCTGAAGAAGAGAAATTTGTTAACATCAAGTATAGATTTAAGCGTCAGGAAGTCGTTTCTGAAAGTATTTGTATGGAGTGTAGCCATGTATGGAAGTGAAACATATAAGACTGGTTCGGAGTGTCGAACATGTAGATGGAAATACAAAGTTATCTGTCAAGTGTAGTACCTAATAAAATGATTCTTCCTCCCCCCCCCAAAAAAAATATTTTCAACCCAGCGCCTCTGCTAGCCAGAGATGTGAAACTTTTTCCAAAACAAAATATTTGCCATCTAGTTTATGTAATGTCTTTGTTTTTCTGTTAGATCACACACACGGAGATGTTGAGACACAGACAGGCACAACAAGAGACTGCTAAACACATAAGCTTTCAGCCAGAAGGCCTTCTTCTAAAATAGACCACACACACACACACACACACACACACACACAATATTACATGTTTGGTTCAATGCACTTTGCGAATTAGACATGAGTATTTTTTAATGTAAAGTTCAAACATTGGAAACTCCAGGTACGAATAACAACAATGTAGGAAAAGACAGCTATCTACCTACCATAAAGAAGACACATCACATTGCTGATTAAAATACACTCGCATGAAGCTTTCAGCCACAGCCTTCGTCAGCAAAGAGAGACACATACACACAACATTCATATACACATACACACACAAGCACACACGACCGCAAGCTGGGGAAAAAGGGAACAAAAAATGAGAGGAGCTGGGAAAGACAGGTGGATTCAATGGCAGAGGGCTGCAAATTTCGGCTGAAAGTTGTGTCACAGGATGGGCTACATTACTCTTTGCCACTGTTTGGCGGTGTCCATTCACCTTGGTGGACAGCTGGTTGCTAGTCATACCAATATAAAAATCTGTGCAGTGATTGCACCAGAGCTGGTAAATGACATGGCTGCTGTCACAGGTGGCCCTGCTCCTGATGGGGTAGGATAAACCTGTGACATGACTGTAATAGGAAGTGACTGGAAGGGCGATTGAGCAGGTTTTGCATCTGGGTCTTCCACAGAGATATGATCCTAGTGCCAAGGGCTTGTGATTGGGAATGGCATAGGTATAGACAGGGCACGATGATAAGTAAGCAAACACTTGATGAAGGATGTGGTCCAGTTGTTCAAGTCCAGGTGGGTATTGGTTTATGAAGGAGAAATTCCTTTGTGGCAGTTTTTTGGGACTGGTTGGAGGATTGTAGTTGTGAGGGGAAATGGCAGAAGAGATCTGTTTGCAAGCTAGGTCTGGGGGATAGTGACTGTCTGTGAAGGCCTTGACAAGAGCCTCAGCACACTGAGCGAAGGAGTTTTCATCACTGCAGATACGCTCTCCCTTGGTAGCCAGGCTATATGTTTTTTTTTTTTTTTGTATGAGAGGGATTATAGTTGTCCAAATGCAGGTGCTGTTGCTGATTAGTGGGTTTAATGTGGACAGAGGTGCAGATGGAGCTATCAGAGAAGAAGATGTCAACATTAAGGAAGGTGGCACGCTGGGTTGAGGAGGACCATGTGAAGCGAATGGGAGAGAAGGTGTTGAGGTTGTGAAAGAGTCTTGACCCTGGGTCCAGATCATGAAGAGATCATCAATGAACCTGAACAAGAGAAGGGATTTGGTGTTTTGTGAGGTTAGGAAGGTTTCCTACAAAAGGCCCATAAAAAGGTTGGCATAGGAGGGTGCTACATGGGTGCCCATGGCTGTGCTGTGGATTTGTTTATATACCTTCCCTTCAAATGAGAAGTAATTAAGGTTCGGATAAACTTAGTAAGGTGTATGATGAATGTGTTAGCGCATCTGGAGTCTGAAGGACGTTTGAAAAGGTGTTCAATAGAAGTAAGACCATGGGCATGAGGGATATTGGTGTATGTGGCAGCAACAGTGACAAGTAGGGATCCAGAAGGTAAAGGGGTGGGGATGGTGGAGAATCAGTGAAGAAAGTTGTTGGTGTCTTTGATGTGAGGGGCTAGATCAAGGGAAATTGGTTGTAGGTGTTGGTCAATGAGCCCCAAAACTCTTTCAGTGAGTGCACAATAACCATCTTCAATGGGGCATCCAGGACTGTTGGGTTTTTGGATTTTGGGGAGCCTGTATAAGGTGCGTGTGTAGGGTGTCATAGGGGTGAGAGGGGAAATGGATTCAAGGGAGATGTTCTGGGAAGGGCCTAATGCTTTAAGCAGGGACTGTAGTTCTTGTTGGACTTCAGGGATGGGATCATTATGGCAAATTTCATAGGTGGAGGAGTCAGATGATTGGCAGAGGTCTTCTGCCAGGTAGTCACTGTGATTCACCACAACAGTGAAGGAACCTCTGTCTGCAGATAAGATGATTAGGTCAGAATTTGTTTTGAGGTGGTATATGGGTGTTCTTTCTTCTACTGGGGAAGGAATCTGGGGAAGGATGGTGAGGCTAAGTTGGAGGGAAGAATGCCTGGAAGGTGACTAGTAAGTTGTTAGATGGGTGGGGGTGAGGATCACAGTTGGATGGTGGTATGAATTGGAAGAGGCAGGGTTATATGTTGTAATTAGGTTGGAGGGATTGGCGGCAATGAAAGGCTTCCATTGCAGGAGGTGGGAGAAGGAGAGTAGGTCTCTGACAAGTCCAGCATGGTTGAATATGAATGTAGGGCTAAAGTCGAGGCCTTTGGATAGGACTGAAACATCTGTGGAGCTGAGGGTTTTGGTGGAAAGGTTAACAACAAGGTTACTGGAATGTTGTGGCTCTGTATTTTGTGGAGGGTTGATCAGGAGTTTTGGGGAATGTGTCAAGTTGAAAAAGTCAGGTAGGCGGGGAAGGACGAGGAGGTACACAGTGGGTTTGATAGAGGTTGGATTGTGGTGCCCTGTGGCAGCAGTAGGATGTCAGCAGGTTGGATAATATATAAAGAAGTGTCTGGAATGCTCCTCCACATGCTGGAGAGCCAGGAATTCAATTTCATAGATGGGATGCATGGAGTAAGTATTACAGAGTTTTAGTACCTTGTGGAGGGAGCAGGGCGGTTCTGGGATGCTTGTGCCATGGAGATACGTTTTTGCAGTACAAGGTTTGTGAGGATCAGGGATTGGTGGAAAGTGGAAAGGTGTAGGTCATTGTGAAAGGAAGGCTGGGATTCAGCGAAAAGAATCTTTATAGTTAAGTCGTTGAGGGGGGGGGGGGATTCCATGGATTAGGCAGCATTTGTGAAACAGGATGTGGTGCAAAGGAAAAGGGAATGACTCGGAAATGGGCAAAATAGGTGTTGATGATTGTGAGAAGAGCTAGCTACGCGAAAAGACGCGTACAGATGCGTAAAGAATAAGCAACGACACGCATAAACACGCATAGATGCGCAAAAACACGCACAAATACGTAAAAATACACAAAAATTCGTGAAACCGCGTGCATCCACGTAAAACTACGCACAAATACGTTAAAAAAACTACAGGAACGTGGGTGAAAATAAACAGTGAGTTATGGGAGTGTGTGTATGTTGCGATAAGTGAAGACAGATGAAGGGGAGATGGTTTAGGTCGAGGATCAAAAGTTCATGTGGCACGGGGAGGTGTGGAAAACAAAACTCTAAAGTACATCAGGATGAGGGAGGAAGTGTGATCAATAGGAATAAATGTAATTAACTATCGGAGGAAAGCATCTGGGACATTTGATGCTGCGTCGACAGTCCGAGCGGTCACGAAATCCGTGTTGCGTTCATGGTTTCATTCTGTTTTTCGAACTCTAAAAGTTACAAATGTTTTTTCCCTGCAGGTTGTTTGCGCGCCGATACATATTGTCTGCCGTTCCAGTCAGTGAATCAGCTGCAAGATGGGAGGGTTGAAACTTGCATAAATCTCCCAGCTGCGAAGTTCAGGTCGGAAGCCTCTGGGACATCTCGCCTCACTGAGTGGTCATGAAAAGATAAGGCTAGCATCTGCTCACAACATACTCACTTAATAAAACTTGTAGAAAAGTAGTCAATATTTGTCATTCTCATTACTTTCACACATGTTTTACAGTATCACTGTTTATGTGTTTGCTCCCCTAAGAACTGTATAGCCCAGCTTCTATTCGTCTATTCATTTTGAGCTAATCATAGTCTCGACACTTCTGCACCACTATTTTTGACGTAAATCATTGTTCCTGGAGATACACATTCCTGTCTGTTTATTTACTTTTACTTTGTGGACTTCTGTGGTGCTTGCTGTTTCCAACAGACCATTCGGAATGTCAACTGTTGACCTCCGTTCGGACATAGTCTGTCCCAATATTTCTGACACCGCATATTCTTTTTCACATGCAATTGCTAATCTCTCAGATCTGCCTGAAATATCCCATTATTTATTTAAACAGATATTATGCAGACGTCTTTCTGTTCAATATAAAAGTTATGTTTCACTCACAGAGAGTCCATAACTACTGGTAACATCACTAGAACCTCTCACAAATTCACTTACATCTTTTCACTCACACACAGAGTTTGTACAGAGTACGTGGTTCGCACAAAACTCATGTAAGTGTTGTTTCTATATAATACTTTTCGTTCATACTGTCTTCCAGTCAGTATCATTTACTTTGAATACTGTGGTATCGATAGCTACGATGCCACGCCTTAGGTGCAAGTTCGTAGCTTGGCACTACAACACCGACACAGGCGACAGCGCCCTCTAGCTGGCACTGCGCAGCTCTATGAGCGCCGGTCCAGATTCAGCCCATTTAATTCCGAGTCGACGACCAAGTAACTTAGCTTTTACTTCATAGGGAGCTAGTCATTACAGACTTTGTTACTTCAGTTACTTCAATGGTAGTTTGTCGCGCTACTAGTAGCTCTTAGCATTGAGACCTCTACGGCTTCGCACCTATGTGTTCATCTCAGCCAAACTTACGTAAGCCGAATGTAATTCTCATCCTTCCTATAGTAAAGGTGATTTAAATTCACACTGCAGTACCGAGATTCTTACCTTACCTGCACCTACTCGCTTCCTACATTCGGCCTACGCTTCCGTTTACAGGAGCACACTTATGCGCTGCCTACAAGGCGGGATACAAAAAATACATCATATTACATTTAGACAATTTGATGTGTTTGTACATAAGGTTTGTTTACAAATTGTCTTTTTGCAAATAAATAGCATCCTTTACTGAGTATTGGTCCAACTTTTTATTCGAGATCTCATAATGCTGAGTATGTTGCACATTTGCTGTAGCATTCAACATGGATTCACTCACTGACTTTAGTTCTTTGCTACTTTCTGCATAAAACAAGGATCTGTATACAAGCACTTCTGTTCTTCACACTGAGAAACACACTCGCACTTAAGGATAAATCGCGACCTTGCAATGTACAACAGCCCAAAAAAGTAATTGGACCAAATACGTCTCAATGTTTCTAAGTTGAGTTCGGTTATGATCTTGAACAAGCTCCAGGAAGTCTACGATGCACTCATTTAAGCATAACTTATACGTTGTCTTGTACCTAATCATTAATTTTCATGTCATATTTTGATAAATAAATATAACTTTGCGAATTGCACATCAAGAAATGAGTTATACACCAAATGAATATTTCTATAGGAATAACGCTAATCACTAAAAGAACATGCTAATTAGATTTTTTATCCTTCCACCAAGATGTTGTCCAGTCTCGTGCATGATTCTTCTTAAGGTAGTGCATATTCTCAAGAGGACACTCCTTAATATTTCATGAGAAAAATCGTAACATTTACTTTACATACATCCATTCATGCCCTTGTTCTTGGTAGTTGAAAGTAACATATACATGCAATAAATACTAACTACTGAAAGAAAGGAAGAATCCTTCCAAATACTATTTACTTGAGAAAACTTTCTTTTTCTATTAAGGTAATTGTTTTATTCAATAATTTTTTTCATTTATATAGGAGGGTATAAAAACCTTAGTTTGTGTATCTGCATGTCCCAAAATATAACATCCTTTGTAGGGCATAGTGTTTACCATTTATGGCCCACTGTACAATAAATGCCACTTTTTGTTTTGTTTCTTGATAAGTGAGGCGTTATGTGAGTTCTGAGCAGTACCAGGTCCCTAATTCGATGTGTCTTTACACTGGTAACTTTTTGAGGTTATTCTTACAAAGCATAGCTTGTTCCATAAGGACATTTAAAGCTTGGTCTATTTTAGCTTCTTATATTTGATCATTCCTCTCGAACATGGTTTAACCTTCATTATACTCGCAAGAAGTAGGCATTAACTCAGATGGTGTGAAACCAGTTCTTATAAATTAGCTAAATTCTCTGAATAATCTCTTCACCAGGTTATTATAAGGTTTAAAGCCTGAAATTAAAACATGTTTAATGCCATGCTGTTGCATGAAACGTTTCCATTTCCAATTAATAAAGTAAGAATCATTATCTGACAAAATGACAGTTCGTTCACTCACAGAGCAATCTGAAGTGATTCCGTTCATAACAGAAGTCTAGTTGAAGATTTTTTCGGCAGACAGATTAAGGTATTTGCTAAAAACATGATACAGAGCAATTAAATATCTGACGCCTCCTTTGGCTGTTGATACGGGCCGTGTTAGTTCAAGGGCGACGGGTTGCAGGGGTTGAGAAGATATTATTAGATGTAACTCCATTTTACAGCAAATATTTTGGGAATTTGCTTTCTGGCAAACAACACAAGTTCTGAGTAACTTCTGTACTTGTTTTTTCAAGTTCGGGTAATGGCAATAGGCAGCTATTTTGTTAGTAAACTTAGTGATACCAAAATGACCCCAGGAATTGTATAGATGCCAGATAAAATGTTCTAGACTATTTGTTGCCATACATACACACCATTTTTCCTTGCTTATGTTGTATCTAAAGAACAACACAGTCCCTCGTATCTGATAGTGCTGACTTAATGCCCTTAACGTATCTTTCATGTTTTTCCACAAAGGGTCTGCATCTTGTAGTTTCTCCATATCCCTGCTCACTTGCCTGTAGATAGTGTCTTTCACCAGCAACACAGCAATACCTTTTTCACCATATCAGTGTATCCAGGAAGTATCCCTATGGTAGCCTAGACGATATATCTGCAACTATATTATCGTTTCAACTGATATCACGTATTAAAAATTGTATAATAATAATGTCCAACGAGACAGTCTAGCTTGAAACAGCTTACATGATAGCAAGAAACGTAATGACTGAAGAGCACAAAAGGGTTTCACATGCTCGCTGTGCACCTAATAGTAGTGCTTCTTTAAAGCCCACACTCAAGTTATGTAACGCAATGTGCTGTTTTGCATCCCTTCAACACTTGGCTTGCAAAACCAATTACCCTTATCTCAGTTTTATCTGACGGTTGGTTGGTTGTTATGGGGAAGGAGACCAGACAGCATGGTCATCGGTCTCATCAGATTAGGGAAGGATGGGGAAGGACGTCGGCCGTGCCCTTTCAGAGGAACCATCCCGGCATTTGCCTGGAATGATTTAGGGAAATCACGGAAAACCCAAATCAGGATGGCCGGTCGAGGGATTGAACCGTCGTCCTTCCGAATGCGAGTCCAGCGTCTAACCACTGTGCCACCTCGCTCGGTTTTATCTGACGATTCCCGTATGTGGAATAGGCGTGCCCCAAGCCACATGTTGTCATATCTGGATGTTTTACTATTTCACTAATGCCTGCTTAATTTTGTCAAATGCTGCTTTTGCATACATTGGACCATTAACAATGTACATTCATTTTTAGTAGGTTCAGTAAAGCATCACTATTCAATAACCGTCCTGGTACAAAACACTTGAAGAAAGAAGCTAATCCCATTAACGCTTTTAACTGTCTTTTGGTTCTGGGTTAGGGGAAGTTCTTTATTGCATCCATATTTCCTGGTTCTGATCCTATTCCACTAGGTGAAATGATGTGTCCCAGAAACTTGATTTCGCTGCATCCAGATTTGGACTTTTTCAGGTTATCCATCACACACACATTCACGAACTTGCTTAATACCCTTTTCACAAGCTGTAGATATTCCTGCCAAGTACTTGTGGCGACGAGTAAGTTGTCCACATATACTGTGACTCAGTCTAAGAATTCAGGTCTTAACACCACATCGAGTGCAGTGATAAAAATTCTCCCACTCACATTTAGACCAAAAGGTAGTATCCTGGCAACTTCTACCCACAAGTATGAAAGCTGTATATTTCCTAGACAACTCTGACAATTCAATCTGCCAATAGAACGAGTGCATGTCAATTGTGATTAGATATTGTGTACCATAGAACTTTTGTGTCTGTTCTACTGGCCTTGTCCACACTGGTATAATTCCTTTATTTATATCCTGGGCATCTAACACATTGCCAACACATTGCCAACAATGGACTGCACTATGGTGGGAATGTGATTAAGTAATTCCCATCTCCTTCTTTGCGTCTTCCTTCTGCATCCATGGCACAGTATAGGCAGCATGACAATATGTCTGGCGCACATACAGCTGCATATGGTGGGTGACACCTGATTTTTCTAAGAATATCCATCGATAATCATTCGACAACTCAGAAAGTTCTCACTACTGTGACAAAGTCAAGTAGTCTGATTCAACTACTTTCGCATCTTTAGTCTGGTAATGGTCTGTGACTCCTTATTTCTGTCAATTTTAACGTCACAATAACCCTACTTAGCTTCGTTATTGCTTATTAACAAAGAAGTTT
This sequence comes from Schistocerca gregaria, assembly GCF_023897955.1. Classification (NCBI taxonomy): domain Eukaryota; kingdom Metazoa; phylum Arthropoda; class Insecta; order Orthoptera; family Acrididae; genus Schistocerca; species Schistocerca gregaria. The sequence continues at coordinate 68,935,615 of NC_064927.1, read as the reverse complement.
GTCTGGTACATTGTATATATTTATATAAGACCAAGAGTCTTAACCAATTTCCAGTGCTCTCTTTTCTCCATTTGTTTACTAGCCAACGAAGTCCACATGAGAGATTGATCTTTGCACCCCTCTCAGGCAAAAAATTCCAGCCCACGATGACGGGCACTGACAAATTATTTGCAAGCAGAAAATTGCATCTGTAGACTCCTTTTCTCGTTATTATGTTGGCCTGCACCTAGTGCTTAATTAATTGACTTTTTGCACTGGTAGCTCCTATACCACCTGACAGTTGTGCACAGGAAATGTAGGTAACTTTCTGACCTGATTAACCAGTTTGAAGAATTCGCTATCCACCATAGAAACTGGCCCTCCTGCGTCAATAACCAATTGCACATTAATATCATTAATATTGCTATTTATTGCAGCTTGAACGACTTCAATGCTAACCCTTTGGCAAGTGGGGTTACTCTGACAGTTCTTATTATACCTTAAAATATTTAAAAAACGTTATATTGTGAGCCACAACACTGTGCCGCAACCATATGCTGAAGGCTTACAGTGGCCACACATAGTATGATGTTTGTGAAGGTGTAGCCTGATCACCATCAGTTACCTCCACAATGCGTACACTATGCATCTGTGGTTGATTTGGTTGTATATTCTTTTGTTAAAAAGACCAATTTAGCTGGCAACTAACGCCAGACAAGAGAATCACAGTAATTTTGTTGATAGGTATGTTTTGGTTTTGTTGTGACTGTGGTCCTAGGCTTGTATTTCATCCACTAGGTTCCTGATTCTGTCACAAACCATATTTTTATTACAGGTCGAATTAAACACATTTTCGTTCCTTTCGTATTACCGTTCCAGTAATTGCTGTTATTCTTATTCCAGCTGTCGCTACTGAATTGGAACCTATTGTTATTATTAATACTATTATTGGAATCTTGATTGCGATAGTCATTGCTATATCTGAAATCAATGTTCATTTGGTTCTCACCAGTATGATGGTTATTAATATTCCAGTTATTCTTTCTGTTAAAACTGTTCGATGCATTGTTATTACTCGATTTCTTTGCATTTTTATGGATTAGATCCACAGATTCGATAACTGACAATAAGTGTTCCAAGTCCACGTCCGGTGTGGGCTACCTTCTCCCTAATTGGTATGGCTAAATGTGCTTTTAGTATCCTGAGCACATCCGTATGGGAAGTAGGTTCTCCCAGTACCTCGACATATTAATATATTTTTGAAATACTTTCTTTCTTTGACCTGTTTTTGGCTATACGCATCTGGGCTGTACACAAGTTTTCATTGTCTATCCTATACACAGGTTGGCCAGAAATGTCCTAAGAAATGACTTTCAAAGTCTTCAAATGTATTGAAATTTTCTGCAACTTGGCGACACGGAAGGGAGGCATCTCAGGTAATGTGAGGCATCACAAACTGAATATTTTATGATTCTGTGCACGACATGGCAAAAATCCCTAAAGTTCTTTGTGAAAACAAAAGGATGTACAGTTTTTTATCCTCTCTAATAGTCTCAAGCGGTCTATGTTTTATCAGGCTTCCCCTCTGATTGAATTGGTTAAGTTTGGTACACCAGGTTCACCAAAGTTACACTACTACTCGTTTGTGGAACTACAGGGTTATATTGTCCTGTATCTGCTGTATACATGGTTTCGAATGCTTGTTGAACTAAGGGTGTAACCACACACTGTGTTAAAAAGGAGACACATATTCACGTCCTATCTTTGTGTCGCTGTTTACTTGTTCTCTAGTTACCACAACCACACCTTGCCTATTTCGTTGCCACAAACGGAATATGGACTGAATAATGGCTTGTATGCTTGCCAGTTCAGTCTGCAAACCTTGGCAGGTCTCCCCCTCGCGAAAGGTAGCTCCCAAAGCTACATTTTCTATTTCGCTCCCATCTCTTCTTTCGTGGTTTGCAGCACATCTGTAGTGATTTCATCTACCGGTTTGGTCACATTTTTACCTGCTTTTTTCTAGTATGTTTTGTGCTAGATGCATGTTAGCTGCATCTGCACTCAGCTGTTCTGCCGCTTGCGGTAGTCCTTACACTTTGTTTGGAATGTACATACTTTCTTTCGAATACTCGTTAAGCCCTCCTTAATGTGCTCTTTTAGAGCTTTATCACGAGGGTCCATTGTAGGGTTCAGTTTCGCTAGGTTATAGCTTCATTTACTTGTCTAACCAAATCCCTCTAATTCCTAAGTGGTTAGTCGGCAAATCTTTCCTTTTCTAATCGTGCTAACTTTTCATCTTTTTCCGTTTCTAGAAGCGCCTGCTGCCTGTCCTTTCACTCTCAGACTCGACAAGAAGTTACGTTTCCCTCATTACTTGTCTCTCCTCTCTTTCTCTCTCTAAAATCGCTTGCTTTTCCTGTCTTTCCTTTTCTAACAATTCCAGTTTCTGGAGTATCACAGAAAGAAAATCACCTTCGGGTTTTACTGGTTGAGAGAGAGCAGCTGTCGCTGCTCGCTGTATAGTAACATTCTCAACAGTTCCGGTATAAGACGAAGTGAGTATGTTTTCTCTCTCAGATAACCCTTTGCAGGGTCAAAAGTGCTTCTGCTTTCGTTGTGGCTTGCCGTTTCCCAAAGAGGGAATTCATCAGTTATCATTTTGATCATACTTTGACTATCTGTGTCATGAACACTATCATGTGACTGTGCATTAAGTATCTCCTCAATGTCAGTTTTCTCCTTACATTTTGGCGTAACAATTTTTCTCTAATGACATAGTGCTGCACATGTGGGATACATAAATAACATAATATATATAAAAGAACTTAACAATGAACACAAATATACGCAGAAATAGTCTGGCTGCAAACAGACTGTATTGCATGCAACAGTTAGCGCTTTTTATATCATTCTTGCATGAACCGTTACTGCCAGTTAAAATTGTCTATTTAGAAATCAAAAATGTATGCACCACACGCCCAAAGCAACACATCCTGAAATTTCACTGTACATGCACGTAGGTCCTTACTTTGAGTAGATTCTGCACATTATTATTGCCATGTGGCTTTTACAACTGAGTTTACTTCATGTATGATTCAATATACTGAGTACCTCAAGCGCTTGCTTGATAGTCAAGCCATTTTTTTCGAATACATGAAAATGCAAAACACAATTGCATTAACAACTTATAGAGACTGTATCCATCTACAAACACATATGTCCAGTAATGTTTGTTTTTCTTCTCGAAGCCCCACACTATAGAGTGCCACTGTAGTGTAAAATAATAAGAAATAAAATGCTCCTTACTCTGGTGTGGTTTGGTATGACTGTCAGTATCGCACGAAAAATACTTGGTGAATAGTTTCTTTAGAATATTAAGCATGGCAAATGAGAAAATGTAGTATATGAAATAAAAACAACTGCCAGTTGTGGAAGGTAGTAGTCAAGAGCGCTTCACTGCGGTTTCAACACATATGAATGGGCCTTATTCAGAAGCCTTATTACCTACAAATAAGTATATACAAATAAATGCAACATCCAAAAATTTAGGGTCTTATAAACACTAACATACATACAGTGGAAGTTATGACAATATGCAATAAAAGTACATTCACGTGTTATCATAAATGCAAGCTGAATGGCCAACTGACCAAGAGCCTGAAATGGGCACTGATACATTTCAAAGTTATTAATTATTAAAGAAGTCACAATTTACATTTTACATGCTGAAAATTTTTTTATCACAAATTCTAGAGACAGTGAATGACAGCAAGCATCAAAAATTGTTTCAATGGGACAAATATTCTCATAAAATTACACGCAAAGTGCCATGATTATAGAGACTTGTACAACATTTTATTGGGAACGCTTATGAAGAGTTTGGCATTCAGCAAACAGTGTAGTAACCTGATGTAATAACTATGTTAATTCGAACACAGGACAAAAACCATCGAAGAAATTTTTAATTTTTGGTTGGAGTTACTTGTTCGAAATTGAGTCCCTAATATTGAAACAGTGTTTAAAAATTTTGAAGTTCTTCCGATAAATCCAACCTATACGCCTTCTCCTCTCTATGCAAAATAACACAATCTTCCAAATTACTAGAGGAATATCTGCTTTGAATGAGATGTTCAGTGCATGTGGAACCATGAATGTTAATACCTCCTTTGACCAGTAAATGGTCGTGACACCTATTTTTAATTTTCCTCCCCATCTGACCAATATAAAAACGTGGGCATTCGTTACATATTATCTTATAAACAGCCAATTGTGGAAAGGAATCTTCTTTACATTCTAAGTTGTGTTATCTTTCCTCTCACATTGTTACTAGTTGAAAGAAATGTCTAATTTTATACCAAATATTACTTAGAAACGAGATAAAGTATTTTTCCCATTCACATCTTGCCATTTACTATCGCCGTATGTGGAATGGTTTTTAGAGGTTTGTTCATCCAAAATACTATGAACTACTGAGGGATTATAGCTATTATTGGTGACTATCGATTTAATTAATTTCATCTCATCTCACAAGCTTTCAGGTGTTAATAAAGTAATCAATGCTCGATGGATTCTACAATGGGAGATGACCAGTTTATGGGCTTGGGAATGTGCTGAGTCAGGTGGAATAATATTACCAGAAAAAGTTTTCTTGTAGATATTGAAGTCTATTTTGTCGTCATGTACTCGTAATATATGATAAAGGTAATTCAGTTCTCTGCTACTGTTTTCCAGTTCTTTAGTAAACACAATTTTGTTCGTGAAACTGATTGAATTCGAGAAACAGTTGATCTAATTCATCGTTTGAAACTTCAAAATGATGACTATGTCATCGACAGACCGTGCATAGAATCTAATGTTACTCAGTATTGCAGCATTTCCGTTAAAATACAGTACTTCACTTAGAAAGAACTTAAGAAAATCTTTGCTAGGGACTAGCCATGGCTAAAGCAAAGGGCTTTGTGTACAATTTATTGTCAATGTTGAAATAGTTATATTTGAGAGTGACCCTAAGCAGACCCATGAGTTCTGTAATTTCTTGTGGGTTAGCAGTTTCTTCTCTACTGATTCCAGAGTTGTGTCTACTGCGTCATTAGTGTATAAGCCAACTACATGGTAGGAAACTAATTTTGTCTGAAGAGTGCATTTAACATTAGCTAATCCACTGATAAAGTCTTCAGAATTTTTCACCGAAAAGCGTTTCTCACAAACATAAGATTCTTTAAGCTTTGCGTTCAAGAAACGGGCTAACTTGTAATGAACACTATGCGGACTGTCTACGAGTGGATGGTTCATCTGCCAACGGATGATGGTTGAGGTGATCAGTCAGAAATCTACAGATACTGATATTTGAATGCTTGGGCCTATTTTGACAGCAAACAAGGTTGGAATCTTCCTACACGTTGGTCAGGGGACCTGAATATGGCGCAGTAAACCACCGAAACTGGTAGCCAAATAAAATATAACTTTGGAAATTAGACATCTGAAAGGTGTTTGATTTAACATCCTGTACCGAACAGCTGAGTGCCTTAACCCTCTTTGAAAAGATGGACATACAGAGATGAGAAAGGACGTAGGTTGAATTTATTGAAAGGACTTCAAAATTTTTAAACACAGTTACAACAATAAGGATTCAATTTTAAACAACAAGCTGCAATTGAAAAATAAAATTATTTACTTCTGGCGTTTTTGAAATGCATCAGTGCCCATGTTAGGCTCTTGGCCAGTCGACCAATCTGCTGCATGTTGCATGTGGACTTTCAGTTTTCATTTATGATAAGAAGTAGATGTACTTGCTCCCTGCCGCCGTTGGACAAGCAGCAGCCAGCAGCAAGTCGCACTCTTAACTCACTTATTTGTTTTATAGTTTAATTCTTAATTTCTTTGCGTGTTTTTGGGTACTTGCATAGTTTCATTCACAGATTTCAGGCGCATTATAGTATTTGAGAGTTTTAGTACCCATATAGTATAAATTGGCATTGTCGTCAGTCATCTGTTTGTTTTGAACGGCTTGTGAGATAAAAGAGAGGAAAAAATTGTTAGGGATGGATAAGGACTGCGCCTGTTGTGTATGGATTCAGGGATAATTTGCCACGGTCCGTAAACAGCTAGAAGCAGTGTTGGCCGTGGTCGACAGGCTCCAGGCTGTTGCCCTGGGCCGCGGCGACGTTGGAACACCCTAAGTGAGCGATTTGGCGTCTCTGGAACCTGTAGCATCGCCTGGGATCGCTGATGCCACTGCGCCCTCGGATTCGAAAGTCCCTGCCGGTCGTCACTTGCCTGACGGTGATTGGCGTACTGTGGCGGGGTCGCGAATCTCTGGGTGGAAGGCGAAAGTTGGTGCTGACCACAAGGCTGTACCCTTACGCCTCCATAAAAATAGGTTTGAGGTACTGCCCACTGCTGAAAGTACGTCTGAGCCAGCAAGGGCGGCCTCGCTTGTTGTGGCAGTGGTCGGTCTTCCTGAGAGGTCTAGACAAGTGCAGAGGGTGGGATTGCTTGTTATTGGGAGTTCCAATATTAGGTGGGTGGTGGAGCGCATTAGGGATATGGCAGCTAAGGATAGGAAGAAAGCCAATGTGCACTCCGTGTTCATACTGGGAGGAGTCATCCAAGATGTGGAAAGGGTCCTTCCGGATGCCACGAAGGGTACAGGGTGCAGCCAACTGCAGGTGGTGGCTCATGTTGGCACTAATGACGTGTTGCTATGGATCGAAGGCGATTCTCTCTGGTTTCCGGCGGCTATCTGAGTTGGTGAAGACTGCCAGTCTTGCTAGCAAGTTGATGGCAGATGTCACCATCTGCAGTATCGTCGACAGGAACGATTGCGGACCTTTGGTACAAAGCCAAGTGGAGGGTTTGAATCAGAGGCTCAGACGGTTCTGCGACAATGTAGGCTGCAGATTCCTCGACTTGTATCATAGGGTGGTGGAGTTTGGGTTTGTATGCACACAGGAGACGGCTACACGGGTAGCAGCGGCTGTGTGGCGTGGACTGGTCGGTCTTTTAGGTTAGACTGTCTCAGGACAGACTAAAAAGGGCACCAGTAAAGCAACAGTTCGTATTGTAGTTGTAAATTGTCGTAGCTATTTTGAAAAAGTACCAGAGCTTCAAGTGCTGAAAGAAAGTACTGAAGCTGAAATCGTTATAGGAACAGAAAGCTGGCGAAAGCCAGATATAAATTCTGCCGAAAATTTTACAGAGGCGCAAATCGTTTTCAGAAAGGACAGATTAAATAAAGTAGGTGGTGGTGTGTTTGTGTCTGTTGGTAGTAGTTTACCTTGTAGTGAAGTTGAAATAGATAGTCTTGCGAATTAATATAGGTAGAGGTTATACCCAACAGCCGTACCAAAATAATAATTGGCTATTTCTACCAACCCCCCCCCCCCCCCTCCGACTCAGATGATATAATAGCTGAACGGTTCAAAGAATACTTGAATCTCATTACAAATAAGTATCCCACTCATACAGTTATAATTGGTGGAGACTTTAATCTACCCTCGTTTTGTTGGCGAAAATACGTGTTCAGAGCTGGTGGAAGACAGAAAAAAATCCGAATTTGTACTAAATGTTTTCTCTGAGAATTACTTTGAACAATTAGTTCATGAGCCCACACCAACTGTGAGTGATTGCGAAAACACACATAATCCTCATCTAATAGGGAGCGTGATGACAGATACAGGGATTAGTGAACACAAGGTCATTGTAGCGAGCCTCAGAACCATATCAACCAAAACCACTAAAAATAAACCCAAAATATATCTGTTTGAAACAGCAGACAAAAATTCGCTTGATGTCTTCCTAAGAGAGAAACTATTCCTTCCAAGCTAATTATGTTAGTGTAGACCAAATATGGCTAAAATTCAAGATACAGTATAGACAGCAATATATAGATTCATACGACATAAGTTAATAGGAGACGGGACTGATCCACCATGGTACACAAAACACGTCGGAACACTGTTGCATAAGAAACGAATAAAGCATGCCAAATTCAGAAGAATGCATAATCCCCAAGGCTGGCTAAGTTTCATGGAAGCTCGAAATTTAGTGTAGACGTCAATGCGAAATGCGTTTAATAGTTTCCACAATGAAACATTTGCTGTGATTTTTATCTTAATTTTATTGTAACTTGTAATAACACTCATACTTAGACACAAAGTAAAAAAAACACCATACACACTTCGTATGTTGCTATGTCAACTTACCTTACAGATATATTTTATTTTTATATAAACTCTTAGATGTTAAGCACTATCCTTTTTTCTTTAAGCACACACAGCAAACATTGTATTTTACTTGCTCCACACCTTTGAACATCCTCCTTTAAAGTACAATGTTTATTTTTAATGTTTCTAAATCACAAGCTTCACAAATTTAGTTATCACACAGCCATGGTAATTGTTTCATAATAGCATTTCTAAATTTCTCAAATTTGATCTTTGTACAGCTTTGGTCAGTATGTCTGTTAATTGTTCTACCATATTACAATATTTCATCTTGAACAAATATTCTCTGTATTGTTCGCTAACATAGTGAAATTTTACATCTACATGTTTGCTTTGTCTAACCAACTGTCCTGATTTGATCATTTGGATAGCACTTTGATTGTCTACATGAAGAATGATTTTCACAGACATTGAGAGCTACATGTCTAGCAAAATAATGTGTCCATTCAGGGCAGCGGTACTAGCCAGAGAGATGAAACATTTTTATCAAAACAAAAAATTTGCCATCTTCTTTTTACAATGTCTTTGTCTCTTTCTGCGATATCACACACACACACACACACACACACACACACACACACACACACACACACACACACACACTACTCAATATTACATCCTTGGTTCAATTCACCTTCTGAGTTAGATATGGATATTTTATAATGTCCATTTAACGTCTTTACTAAAGTCAGTTCCAGGTGGCAGTACAAACTATGTTATGTGCATGCAGAATTGAACCAGAATGGTTGACAGAGACAAAGACAATTTTTGAGGAAATGTTGCAGACTGGTATCATTTGCCGGTCTGACAGTTCATGGTTTTCACCCCGATATCTTGACCACAAGCAACATGGCCTGAGGAAACTTCCAATTTCAAATAGAAGCTCGACAAGCACCTATTTTTACAGATCATGGAACAATTATTTCGACGTTCTAGAATGCCTACATCATTAACGTCAATCTGGTGTAGAATTATGGAACATGTTTTATGCTGGAGAATTATGACTTTTTGGAGAACAAAAATATCATTTATAAAAATCAACTTAAATCTGTAAATAGAGATCTTGCAAAACACTGCTTGCAAGAGATCCATAGGGCTCTAGACAACGGCGCTCAGGTTCATGCCATGCCCCTTGACCTCAGAAAGCCATTTGACACCATTCAGAATTGCTGTTTAGTGAAAAAAAACGAAATTATCGGGTATTAAACCAGATTTGCGACTCGATTGAAGACTCCTTGCACAGAGAACATGTTCCTTGAAATGGAACAAAATAAATGAAGTAAATGTAATTTCTGGAGTATCCCAAGTAAGCGTGATAGAATCATTACAGTTTACAACGTACGTAAATGATCTAGGAAGCCTCGTAGATTGTTAACAGTTTTCTGTTGTATGCACTCCACTACTGTTGGGCTGGCTGCAGACTTTTAGAGTAAAACTTGAGTGGCTCCCAGTGTTTGTTCACTTGCTACCCCAGGCACATTAGGAAAAATGGAGGAAATAATTTGTAAAGATGTGAAACTTTGGGAGAACACTCTTACGAGATATGGTAGTAATAAACAGAAAAGCTGCTGCCCTAGCAGATGAGCATCCCTGCCCAACCTCTTAATTAATTTTCTTATACCTTTTTCTAATTTTTAGTTCGTTTTTCAAAGACATGTATTATAACAAAATATTTAATATGAAATTCTGCTCAAAGAATGTCATATGCATGTTTTAAGTAAGATAATCACTAATCAAGACTTCCATCTGGAAGATTAAAAAGCCATTAGCCTATGAGCTTGGCATAATTTTCAACTTCGGTTTTAATTCAGCTAAATTTCTCTTGTTTCTCCACCACTACCTGCGTTTTATAGGTATAGAAACATATATGTAGCTAATAAATATTGGTAGCAAAATATGAAAGTCAAAAGAGAGAAACTCCTTTTAAAACTGATGTTTATTGACTCAGAACAATTCTGCTATACAGTCTTTTCTTCAGTATTATGTACCTCAATATTTATATTGGAATCAAAATAATTTGTCATGAAACTTAAGAATTATTGCAGAATTAATCAACAATTACTGACTTTATAATACATTTACAATAACCATATGTACAACACCTACATGACGAAAATACCACAATATCTGTTGGACTATCAAACAGTTGTTTACAATTACTTAAAGAAAACCATCCTCCAGATCATGTGTCAAATCACTGCAAGCCACGTTAGTGCAACTTTGTCCTGCTCGCAGATGATGCAGTTGGCTATATGGAGCTAGCAATGCCAGAAGACCGCAGAGGATTGATGCAGTGTTGTTCATACTTTGCACTCATACATAGCACACTTAGATATGGTATCATAGTTTGGGGGAATACCAGTTTGGCCAAACACTCGTTTGTGCGTCAAAAGAGGGCAATAGGGATAGTCAGAGGTATGGCACACAGAAAACCATGTAAAAAAGTTTTCAAGGAACTACAAATCATGACTCTACCATGTATCTATATGTATGAAAGTATATGTTTTATGATGTTTTATGAAGGTGCACCAGGAAAATTCTTTGTTAAACAGTCATAACTACAAAACAAGAAACAGAGACGACTTTCATAGAGAAAGTCGCACAAAAGCTATGTATCAAAAAAGTGTTCTTTATCATCCAAAAATTTAGTTTAGTGCACTACCAAAGGAAATTAAAAGCATACCAAAATTCCACATATTAAAAAAAAGAACTTAAAAAATGTTAATTAGAAATAGTTTTTATAGTGTCAAGGAATACTTAAATCACCAGCATTTAATATACAGTAGCTTATTTCCTTCATCCTAATGACCCAAAATGGTCATTGAAAACTAATTTTTATTCATTTATTATTCTAATTTAGCATATTATGAATGTTGTTATGTGTATGGTTTCATATTATATGTAATAATATTTTATTTATGGACATATAATCGTAAATCTTTTCAAGTCCTATTTTCTAGGTAAGGCAATGTATAACAAATCCTATATTATTTTTATAATGATGAGATAGAAGGATGCTAAGTAAATAAATCAATAAATGGTGCAGGATCTGGCAGCTGACTCTGTACATTAATAAATTTACCATATTGCGTAACTAGAAGAAAAGAAATGAACTACTGTATAACTATTGATGGCTGGAAACAGTATCTACTTTAAAATATCTAGGATCAACAATCCAGAGCGACCTTAAGTGGAATGATCGCATAGAAAAAACAGCTGGAAAAGCAGATAATAGACTGAGATTCAAAGGAAGAATCTGAAGGGAATATAACTAATCCAAGGAGTGAGTGGCTTACTAAGGACTTGTTCAAGTGATTCTTGAGTATTGTTAATCAATATGGGACCCATGCCAGGTAGGACTGACAGTAGAGATTTATTACAAGATCCAACGAAGAGCGGCTGTTTTGTCACGGCATCGTTTTGTCGGCGCGAGAGCATTACACAGATGCTCAACAAACTCTAATGGCAGACATTACAAGACAGGCGTTCTTGTTGTGAAAACAAAGTGTGTACAGGTAGTAAATGAGTGATGAAGCTAATGATCTTGTGGTGTTGATAGTTCATGTCAACCATAAACAACATTAATCTTTGGGACTCAGGTCTCTTTTCTGGGCCGCCATGTTAACTTAGTCTGTTCTTATACCTTGCACTTTGTGCACATGTATGATAATTGTCGAAATATACGTATGTGCAGACATTAATGGGGACAATTTATTCCGTATGCCGCTATTCATATCCTGTTCCCATACTGGGGACCTGAAGTTTCTACGTCTTCCGTGACTTCCGCGCTGGGTTTTGTAAATCAACAGGTTATGCGCATGCCGCCATGGCCACCTCACCCAACCCATTGTTCGAAGATTTGGAAGTCCAACTACGACCGTCAGGCCCCTTCAATCCTTCACCAACTGCCATCTCTCCAGTACTCCGCATTGATTTGCGATCTCCAAGCACGTTAACATCAAACTTTGTTGTTCTACAACAGTCGCATGCTACACCATTAACTCAAACAAAGGACTCAGGTTTCGTGTCGCTGGACTGTGCTCACCAACATTTGAAATGTGAAGTGGATAATATTCAGAACTGTGTACCTACAAATCGATCGTATAATGTACAAAGTGATATACATTAACACACGTGCAGTTACTGTCGTGCTGTGTGCAACGCGACCTGTTCCGGTTTTGCCTCATTTGCAAACTAACGATGGACATTTTCGTGCCCAAAATTCTCCTTTCTCACCCCCCAGACTTTTCGACCACGTGAGTTCGAATACATCTTTCCAGGAGCGTCTTACCATACCGCAGTGATCTTCCGCAAGTTACACTGGTAATTCATAGTCCAACCCCATGGGGCATGTTTTCAACATGTGCAGAGAACTCACCCTTTTGTCACACGAGTTACCAACCTACGCCCCCTGCCTCCCCCCGCTCCCTCACACACACACTCGCAGGGGGGCCCGGTTTCTATTGCTCAGCCGCTCGCCTCTCCCACAGCTTCGCCTGTGTCTGCCGCGCCGGCCTTCCGCGTTATCCCCGAGATGGGCATATTCAAATCAGTACCTGTAACTTACGGTCCAGTTTACGGGACCCCTACATGTATCACACAACTACTCGTTCCCACAGTACCGACAGCACCAGCTTCGTAATATTTTCGTGACATGTCAAGGACAATGCAACCTGCCATTGCTATAGATGTTCTTGCCAGTAACACACCCACGCCTACTGTGCCGGCCTGCTGTATGGCCTCTCCTACCACGGACCAGCCAGTTTTCCGAGAGACACAGAAGCCGCCTTCGTCCCGTCCCCCAGGTCATCTGCTGAAGCTGCCACCTTTATACGAAGACAACCCTGTATTATGGTTTGCGCTTGTTGAGCACCTTTTCGAGTTGCATCTCGTGTCCAACGACAACTCTAAAGCCCTGTGTTGCTTCACACACCTCCATGATCACTCGGACTTACTTTTTGATCTACTCCTTTGCCTCCACTGAAGTACGAGTACATGAAGAAAACGATCATGGAACGACTCGCCCGATCCCCACACGAATTAATCATCAATATCTTGTACGAGGAACACCTGGGCGCACGAACTCCATTACCACTCTGGCGCCGCCTTCAGTTACTTGTGAGTGAGCATACCATGCCAGACATCACTCTGTGGGGGGTGTGGTCTGCCAGATTGCCTACCAACCTACAGATCAACCTGCTACCGCACTCCTTCGAGTCAATCGACTCTCGTCTCTGCATCCCAGACCAACCGTATGCATTGCCATGACGACACTAACCAGCTCACCACTCACCGGCCATGTGCTGAGAGAGGCAGGGCTCGCTCTGCCTCCACGCCTGCTACATTGCCTGGCAGTATCCACGCGCTCTCTCCACCGTCTGAGCACTACAAGATTGGCCACACATCATACGTGCCGGTATACATGCCGGAACAAATGAATGAGGACAAGCTTCCTCCACTGCCGCTGTCACCACCACCACTGCATCTGACTCATCCATACTGCTGGTACCACAAGATTTTCGGTGATAATGCCAAGAAGTAGCGATTACCTTGCCAGCACCCAAACGCCGACTGCAAGACCTAAAAGACTCTGAGTCCTGCGGTGAACCTCACAGGTGTCCTCACACATTGTACTCCGTCCACTCATCTGCCCGCTCGAACAGTTGTTTATACATGACTGACATTTCGTCGTGGCTCGTTTTCCTAGTCGACACTGGTGCTGACGTGTTTATCATACCTACATAGACAGTTGCCCCGTCTTTTCACCGATGAAGTCGCTTCTACGAGGTGTCAATGCACCAATGTTACAAACCTCAGGCTCTGTCAAAGTTACGGTGCACATAACTCCTTCTCTGTGTTTTCCATGGTCTTTTTACATTGCTGACATCGATGAACCAATTGGTGGTATGGATTTTTTGTCCCATTAGAAACTCTCTCCAAATGTAGTTCAGGGCTCAGTGCTACACAATCCCACTAACACTGAAATACTGTGCTCCAGCATTAATGTTCCATGTTCTGTTTCTCCCACGACATGTGAGTTGGTATGCAAGTACTCCAGCCTTGTGGATGACATTGTGACCTGCGTCACTAATCTACTGTCAGAACGCGACTCCACCTGGAAAATGACGAGCTGAAACAACGAATAGAACATATTTACAACGAGTTCATCACGGCTCATACCTCGCTGCTGTAACTGCAGTCCACAGTCCTGCCACCTAACTGTGTTTCTCCAGAAGAGACCAGCTCTGACACTCATCGGGTTAGTCCAAAAACATTAATTGCATCTGACGATCTGCGTCCAGTAGACTCTGCATCCCCAACGCGCTCGCCACGTTCACTGCCATATGTGTCAGACAGCGCGCGTGATACGAGCTCGCGTGATACGAGCTCGCCCCCCACGCTGGCAGCCTCCCCGGGTGTTGATAAACATTTCCCCCTCTCTCACGCGCCAGCCACGTGACTTGGCGGCCATCGCTGTTCCACGCGCGACGCCAACGCCGCTCTCGCCCGCTCCGGGTACCAAGTGCAAGGTTGACAGCAGACACTCGCCGTGCATTCCGACCCGCTCCATGTTACACGCACAGCCACGCTCTCCAAACAAGCACATGCCACACTCACGTACTAGACATGTGACTTTCCTGCTTCCTTTTCCGACTCACACCAACAGCTATGCCTTGTCGCACTCTTCCTATGCAGAAACTACGTGTCAGGACATAGATCAGTCTCATGTGCAGTTCTCAAATTCTTCCGTCACTGACAGAACGACACACAAGATAGTTACCACTGCCAGCCCTCCTATTAGGCACAAGGTTAGACACCTCAACCCTATTAAATTGCGGGCAGCCCAGCAGCAAATCAACGTATTTTGGAGGCAGGTATCCTGCAACCGTCAGACAGTAACTGGTCTTCACCATTCCACCTCGTCCTCAAACATGACCGTTCTTTCCGAATGTGAAGCGACTACAGACATTTAAACACTTGTACTATCACGGACAATTACCCTGTGCGTAACATGAATTATTTCACTCATATGTTATTGGGCGCTACAATCTTCAGTCTTATTCACTGTAAATCTGCCTACCACCAGATTCCTGTAGCGCCAGATGACATCCCTTAAACACACTATTATCACGTCGCTTGGTTTGTTCCGATACAACTTCCTGCCATTCGACCTACAAATCGCGGCGCAAACGTGGCAGCGTTTCATTGATTCCATCTTACGATGGTTAAAGTTTTGCTTCACATATCTGGACGACATACTCATTTTCAGCAAGTCAGTTGAGAAACATGAAAATCATTTATCCATGGTCCCCTAGACCTTGAACTCTAACGACGTCGAGGTCAACAAAGAAAAATTCCAGCTGCGTCACCCTACCATCACTTTCTTGGATTATGCCGTCTCCACCGACAGAATACAGCGTCCAAAATCTCACGTGCACGCCATGATTTCACTGCCTCCCCTTGCTACTTACAAAGAACTCTGACGTTTCCTGGGCACAATAAATTACTACCGTTGTCACCTACCTTCTGCAGCTGTGTCCCCTGTCAACGCAACAAAATCGCCCACCACCCCACCCCACCACAGGGCAAGTTCGACGTACCTCCTGGACGATTTCATCATGTACATATCTATCTTATTTGTCCTCTTCTACCGTTGGAGGGCCACAGATAAATTCCATCCACAATTGACTGCACGTACCACTGGGTAGAGGCAATCCTCTTACCTGACATCACTGCCGAGACATTGGCAAAGAGTTTTATCTTCTCATGGATTGCTATGTCGGTTGTCTTCCCTGTACACCATTTTATGTAACGTCTATGGCAAATTCAGACCACAGCCTACCACCCACAAAGCAACAGGTTAGTGGAATGGTGGCACCACACTCTAAAAATAGTGCTCAAGTGCCACAACTGCCTCTGGTCCTAAGCACTTCCATGTGTACTGCTCGGCCTCCATTCAACTTTCAAGCCCAAATTACAGGGAACTATCTCAGAATTCGTTTTCGTGGAGAACCCCGTCCTACCAGGGGAACTCATTCAGCCTCAAGCACCTGAAGACTATCCCCCCCTCCCCCGATTTCATAAGTTGCATGTGCACCCACTTCAAACATGCTAGCCTGCAAGCACGCATCAGCCACTCCCTGCCAGACACTTATGTGCCAACTACTCTCAACACTTGCCCCCATGTAATGCTTAGAGACGATTTGGTCCGACAACCTCTGCAACCACCTTATTTCGGCCCCTTTAAAGTCCTCCGGCAGCGCGATACAACTTTCGATATCATTGTCAAAGACTGTTTCGTTACACCCACTCAAACCAGCATTCGTGGACCCTGACGTCCCTCTGCTGGGTCAGTCTGATTCTCCTAACAACTCTCCCACCATTCTCCCTCCCACCGTGGAGTCTGATAATGTTTCTCCACCACACCGTTGTTTGGTCGACGCCTCCCCATCGCCTTTTGCGGGTTTCTTGGACACTTCACCCTCCACCCTGTATGCGGGTTTCGCTGCTACCTCATCGACCATGGAGACACCCTCTCCGATAACCACCCTGCTCTGCAACGTACTACCAAACCGCCTGGACGACATTTCAATCGTCACTCTCGACGACCGTCTTCTCATTCTACTCACAAACACCGCGGCCCCGCCACCCAACGACCAGTTAAACATCAGTGTTGTGCATAGCCTCACCCTCCCTCGTGAGTGAGACCCAACGACAATTCGAGCCTTCATCTCGCCAGACAGCTCGATTAGCATCCGGATCTGCCACACCAACACTCCACCATCCGCCGTTCAACCCACCTGCTCTCGGGCTACCCGCTGCATCGTACATCCTCGTTGGCTCAGCGACTTAAAGGTGGAACTGCCTCCCATCGAGCCGCTTCCGTACCCCGCCCCGGTTGGGGTGGAGGTCCCGGTCGTGCGTCTACCAGCTCCTACGACCACCAGCAGCATTGATGCCTACATGGTCTTCCCTCAAGATTCAAATGATGTACTCCGTACTGGGGATGGTCTCTGTGACGTCGGTAGGTCATATCGACTATAGACAACAATAATCTATGGCACTCAGGTTGCTGTTCTGTTACATTAGTCTGTTCTTATACCTTGTACTGTGTGCACGTGTATGATGATTGTCAAAATATATGTAGTGCAAATATTGGTGGGGAATGTTTATTCCATATACTGCTATTCGAATCTTGTTCCCATAATCTCGTTGTAAAACGTAATGAGGTAAGTGAAATACGCTTTGTAAGTGTCAATGTAATTAATGAATGTGATTCTCTTAAAGAAGGAATGGTTGCTAAGGAAAAGAAATGTGTTCCCAAATCACCAATAGCTGCTATTTGTAAACTGCTGGGAGCTGATGATTAGGTAAACAGTATGATGAGTGTAGAAAAATTTCTTGGTGTTGACAGTGAAAAGAACAGTTCTCACTAAGTGGTATTCAATCGAAATATGCATACAGTAATCCTTTAGTATGTTAGTAATGCTCATTACTTTTATGTATATTTGATGCAAAAATATCACTGCATTTGTGTCAGATGTTGGTGGAAAATACAAATATTATGTTTATTTTACACTGATCTGAGAAAGGTTGTGAAACATATGATGAGATAAAAGAAATGATTCAAATAGTGAAGGGAGACAAAAATTTAATAAACACGGGTCACCAGAATTCGATAGTAGGAAAAAGAAGAGAAGGAAACATAGTAGGTGAAAGTGTAATTGGGGGTAGAAAAGAAGGAGGAAGCTGCCTGGTAGAATTTTGCATGGAGCATAACTTAACCATAGCTAACAATTGGTTCAAGAGTGATGAAAGACGTTTGTATACATGGAAGAGGCATGGACATACTGGATGGTTTCAGATAGATTATATAAGGGTGAGACAGAGATTTAGGAACCAGGTTTTAAATTGTAAGACATTTCCAGGGGCAGATGTGGACTCTGACCAAAATCTATTGGTTATGAAATGTAGATTAAAGCTAAAGAAATTGCAAAAAGGTGGGAATTTAAGGAGATGGGACCTGGATAAACTGACAGAACCAGAGGTTGCAGAGAGTTTCAGGGAGTAAATTAAGGAACAATTGACAGGATTTGGGGAAAGAGATACAGTAGAAGAAGCATGGGTAGCTTTGAGGGATGAAGTAGTGCAGGCAGCAGAGGATCAAGTAGGTAAAAAGCCGAGAGCTAGTAGAAATCCTTGGGTAACAGAAGATATACTGAATTTAATTGATGATAGGAGAAAATATAAAAATGCAGTAAATGAAGCAGGCAAAAAGGAATACAGACGTCTCAAAATGTTATCGACAGGAAGTGCAAAATGGCTAAGCAGGGATGGCTAGAGGACAAGTGTAAGAATGTAGAAGCTCATCTCACTAGGGGTAAGATTGATACTGCCTACAGGAAAATTGAAGAGACTTTGGAGAGAAAAAAGAACCACTTGCATGAATATCAGGAGCTCAGATGGAAACCCAGTTCTAGGCAAGGATGAGAAAGCAGAAAGAAGGAAAGAGTATATAGAGGGTCTACACAAGGATGACGTTTGTGTGGACAATACTATGGAAATGGAAGAGGAGGTAGTAGAAGATAATATGGGAGATATGATACTGCGTGAAGAGTTTGAAAGAGAACTGAAAGACCTGAGTCGAAACAAGGCCCCAGGAGTAGACAACATTCAATTAGAACTACTGACAGCCTTGGGAAAGCCAGCCCTGACAAAACTCTACTATCTGGTGAGAAAGATGTATGAGATAGGCGAAATACCCTCAGATTTCAAGAAGAATATAATAATTCCAATCCCAAAGAAAGCAGGTGTTGAACGATGTGAAAATTACCGAACTATCAGTTTAATAAATCACAGCTGCAAAATACTAACTCGAATTCTTTATAGATGAATGGAAAAACTGGTAGAAGCCGACCTGAGGGAAGATCAGTTTGGATTCCGTAAAAATGTTGGAACATGTGAGCCAGTACTAACGATACGACTTATCTTAGAAGAAAGATTAAGGATAGGCAAACCTACAGTTCTAGTATTTGTAGACTTAGAGAAAGCTATTGACAATGTTGACTGGAATACTCTCTTTCAAATTCTAAAGGTGGCAGGAGTCAAATACAGGGAGCGAAAGGCTATTTACAATTTGCACTGAAACCAGATGGCAGTTATAAGAGTCTAGGAGCAGGGAAGGGAGGCAGTGGTTGGGAAGGCAGTGAGACAGGAGTGTGGCCTATCCCCGATGTTATTCAATATATATAGCAAGCAGTAAAGGAAATAAAGGAAAAATATAGAGTAGGAATCAAAATCCATGGAGAAGAAATAAAAACTTTCAGGTTTCGCCGATGACATTGTAATTCTGTCAGAGACAGCAAAGGACCTGGAAGAGCAGTTGACCAGAATGTACAGCGACTTGATAGGAGGATATAAGATGAACATCAACAAAAGGAGAACGAGGATAATGGAATGTAGTCGAATTAAGTCGGGTAATGCTGAGGGAATTAGGTTAGGAAATGAGACACTTAAAGTAGTAGATGAGTTTTGCTAATTGGGGAGCAAAATAACTGACAATAATCGAAGTAGAGCGGATGTAAAATGTAGACTGGCAATGGCAAGGAAAGTGTTTCTGAAGAAGAGGAATTTCTTAACATCGAGAATAGATTTAAGTGTCAAGTAGTCGTTTCTGAAAGTGTTTGTATGGAGCATAGCCATGTATGGAAGTGAAACATGGACAACAAATAGTTTGACAAGAGGAGAATAGAAGCTTTCGAATTGTGGTGCTACAGAAGAATGCTGAAGATTAGATGGCTAGACCACATAACTAATGGGGAGGTATTGAATAGAATTGGGGAGAATAGGAGTTTGTGGCACAACTTGAGTAGAAGAAGGGATCAGTTGGTTGGACACGTTCTGAGACATCAGGTGATCACCAATTTAGTACTGGAGCACAACTTCGAGGGTAAAAATCGTAGAGGCAGATGGAGCAGATTCAGAAGGATGTAGGTTGCAGCAGGTACAGGAAGATGATAAGATTGCACAGGACAGAGTAGCATGGAGAGCTGTATAAACCAGTCTCTGGAATTAAGACCACAACAACAACAACAACAACCACATGTATTTAGTTAAATTTATGGCCTTTACATTTGATTCAATTGTTGTGTAACCAAAGTTTAGCGGATTCCTTCTGACATGGGAAGATGACCTCACAGTTTTCGTTATTAGATTAGATTAAATTAATTATTCATTCCATTGGCCCTCAAAAGAGGGGATCCTCCTGGGTGTGGAACATGTCAGATAAACACACTACAAAAATGTAATTAGAAGAAAATTGAGTTTCATTACTTTTAATGATCCTTAGTCAATAAACAATAAAATTATGTACATGAATTAAAATTAAACTTCTACTATTTACAGGTTTAATACTTACATCTGCTTTCATTAAATCCATCATTCACACAGTAGCTAATTGCTTGTCCATTACAATGAAGTATGGTCAAAAATTAAATTATTCATTTCAATCATCCTCAGTTAAGAACAGTCAAATTATTTACAATATTTAAAATTAAACTTCCACTATTAATAGATTTAAGACTTACATCTGCTTTCCATACATCCATCATTCACACAGTAGGTAGCTACTTGACTGTTACAACCAAGGATTGTCAAAAATTAAAGTATAGTAAATTTTCATTTAAATGGTCTACTGCACTTGTTGAGAAATTCATGGATGGAATAGAAGGGGGTGGTCACCAAAAATTGTTTTAAATTATGTTTAAATTGTATCTTAGCTGAAACTAAACTCTTAACTGTTGCTGGTAACTTATTGAAAACATATGTCACTGAACAATGGACTTCTTTCTGGGCAGAGTAAGTGATTTTATATCTATATGAATATTGTTCTTATTCCTGGTATTGATACTGTGTACTAAGCAGTTAGTTGGAAAAAGGGATGTATTATTTACAACAAACTTCATTAAGTAATAAATATACTGAGAAACTGTGGTTAGTATGCCCAGTTCTTTGAATAGGTTTCAACATGATGTTCTTGGATTTACACTACACATTTCCCTTATTATACACTTCTGTACTCGGTTTGTGGAGTTACCCCAAAATATTATATCTGATGACATAATAGAGTGAAAATAAACAAATATGCCAGTTTTTTTATATTTATATCTTCTATGTCTGACATTATTCGCATTGCAAACACAGACTTGTTTAGGCGCTTTAGTAGTTCGTTACTATGTTGCTCCCAACTGAATTTATTATCAAGTTGTAATCCCAAGAATTGTACACTCTCAACTTCTCCTATTTTCATGCCATCATGTTTTCTACACACACTAGAAGGAAGTTCTGAACTGCATATAGTGGGTCTTTTCAAAGTTTAATGACAGTGAACTGGCGATGAACCACTTATTAATGTCAGTAAAAATTTGACTAGCTGCCCTTTCTAAATTTATATTTGATTTGCCTTTTATTTCACTGTTGAAATTTTGCCAGTGAAGTAAAAGATACATTATCAAATGAAATTGTAATCTGAATCGCAGTTGCTACATACGAACCTTATTATAAGTTTGAAAAGTGACAAATTATATTGAAAAATCCAAAGATAGATTTCTTTTTATGAACTTCAGTCTACAAATATAGCAGGATTTAGTAGTAAGAAAAATTTTGGGACAGATAAAACAAATTATTATAAGCCAATGGTGTTTGATATACCTTATTTTATCCTTTCTGTGTTTAAACATAAAAATAATCGATCGATTGATTCATCATTATATGGTCGTGTTAAACTATGGACATTGTATTTGAAAAATAGGGAAATGAATTACTTCTGCAATAAACTTGGTATTTAAAGCCAGCAGACAATTATCTGAATGCATACGATTCATTTCATGGTTTTAAATGAGTTACACAACTCAAAAGCAGAAACTGATATAAAGTCCATATAATTTCTTGACAAATTATCCCTTTCTATGTCATAAATGTGACATGTAGAGAAGCTAGTGTGACGACACAAAAAGCAACAATGAAATTATGTTCTAGTTTTAATGCTCTATAACAGCTGATACGCTTGCCCACACAATTAAGTATGGAAAGAAAAATTTAACATATGAATCACAATATAGAATATATTTGAGAATTTTTAAATCTTTTATGTTTTATTTATCGATTTATTTTGGTTGCAGCAGCAGAAATAACTTAAATGACTGAAGCAGGGCCTTTGAGCAGCTACATGAGTGCTGCGCCGGCGGTATCTTTGTTTTCCATTTTAAGACTGTGAGGCTCCGCCTTACGTGTGTTTTTGTCTTTTTAGTTCCATTGAGGCTTCCCCTTATCTCTTTCTCACTCTGCAATTATCTCTAACTTGCTACACGCTTTATCTCTTTATGAGACAGTTGCTAAACGCATCTGCAGTGAAAAACTTAGTGCTATGTTTTTTGACCAATTTTTCTGCTTCAGATCTTTAAATTTCGTTATTTACTCACTTTTTTTAATGGTTAAAACTAATTTCAATGATTAAAAATAAATATCACATATTTCGATAATCTTCACAACTGGCAAGACATATTTAAACATTTTACACTTATTTGTTAACAAATTTAAATGATTTAATCTTTGAACTTATGTTATTTAAGCTTGTTATTATCATTTTCGATGATCATTGTATGATCATTTTTATATATATAGTTAATGAAGTTAAATATCAGATAGGCTTAGTCTTCAGTTAGGTAATATATAAGGATAATCTGAATGATTATTTTCAGTTTCTGGCAGTGGCTGAGCGCCAGGAGATGGGCCAGCCACCCAAAGTGATTGAGTTCATCAATCATCACATTCCAGCTCTGCCTCCTAGAATTAAGGAATATAGATACAAATTCTAGATGACAGCTATCACCAAGTTGGCAAATCATGACGACATCACAGTAAAGGACCTAGACAGCATGATGAAAAAAATATCTATTGGTACGAAATATGAGAAAATGAAGTATCCTCCAGGATTTCCATCAAATTACACTTATTTAACACAAATCGTTCTACTTTTCTTGTTGTTGTTGTGTTTCATGATACTGAGTTTGCAGTTTGAAAACAATTTTAAAGGAAAGATTTACGTTTTATTTTATAAAATAATTTATCTGGAGTAGTTGTAGTTAGTATTTTCTAGCTTAGTTCCCAAGGTAATGAAAATATGAAATTTCATGTAAATATCATGGAAACTGGTTGAAATTTTGCAGAACTGATAGGGAAATGATCGGTAAATGCAAAACAGTTTCGAAAAAAGTAGTCAAAACTTTGAAAAATTGAGAAAAAATTCGATAAGATAGTGAAATAACTTATATTTTTCGTTTCCATCTGCTGACCACTTCTTGTTGTGGTTTTCTAATTTTTCAGGAGAATTACGTTTTTGATGAACTTTTGTCATAGTTTCAACCAACTTCCGTGATATTTGCTTAAAATTTAACGATATTCTCATTATCTCAAAAACTGATCCAGAAAACGCAAACTACATCTATTAAAGGGGCAATGCACATTGACAACTGTAACCACGATAAACGTGGTGTCTTTAGTGGATGCAAAAAATTGTTGCTTAACAATATTTATTAGTTTCCAATGCATATTGCTAAACACATCACTTGCATCTTTTTCAAACATTTTTCTTGGTTTCGTCGTGCTTGCCAACTTCTTAACTCTGGGTAGCAACAGGCAGGAATTTCTTACATATGCAGCGCCCTACCACTATGCTTAGACGCAAGTTCAGTTTTCCAGACACTGAAGTTGGAGTGCTACTTACGCGACTTTCAAGATCATGACAAGTGTAATCATTCATACAGAAAATTAGTAGCTTTCAGTCAAAGAGCTTATAGCGATGTTGGTGATCAAAAACTGGACACACAAATGTTGAGTATAGAAATTGGTATCCAATGTGGTAATAAGGGAGTTATATATCGAGATGGAGATTTCGTCTGACAATCCTTTTAGAATCAATAAAATCAATTTTTAAATATGTTTTAAACCATATTTCTTGTTATGAACAAAACTCTAATACACATATGCTAGATGCTTTACCACCTCTCATTAAACTACAAGTAACATTGAAATACTTGACAACTGGAGTCACTTCAATATACACATTGCATTCTGAATGCTACTATTTCTTAATATTTATGTTATCTGTAATGCACTATAGATATATTAGAAAGTAAGATTTTTGGTTCAACAGTTCAGCTTTGTTTTTATTTTCACGGTTAAGAGATATTATGGTGGGTAACATATGACATAAATATTATTCTCTTATACTAAATCTCGTAACCAAACGTTGTACTACTGTGCGTAAGTCATTGCTCAGTGAAAATTGTCAATACGACCACTTTATATTTACATAGGATTTGAATGAGTGTCAAGAGTAGTTTTAAATCTCTAAGCCAAAAATAAATTTCCATTTCACAGCAATATTTACACTCAAAGATAAAAGCAAAATCTTATTACCATTATAACGAAATTTAAAAAAATACGCTTACAGTATTGGCTGTTCTGCAGTAAAACAAACCTTTAAGAGTCCCACTTGCATTACTTTTCAATGCATTCTGTCATTTCAAACGATAGTGTGTTACTGCATTACAAATCAGTGATTATAAGACCTTGCTGAATGTTAGAAATATACTCCAAACTGCACTGTTTAAAACAATTTTGTCAGTTTAGAAAGTATTTATTTACTTAACTGAAGACGAAACACATTGATTTTGAATCATGCTAACTTTCCACTTACATGAGCAAACGGTCCTGGATGTATGTTGTTGAACAAACAGGAGCAGAGTGAGAGCAGATACACCTATCAGCAGTTTCTGAAACTCGTAAGCCATGGTAGTGAAGCGACACAGTACAAGTAACTAGAATGCCATTCAACTTCTGTAACTTACATGTAAATTGGCATGACAGTGTGCACATATAAGAAATTCGTACCTATGGAAACCTGCCATTAAACATAAATGTTCTGTTCCAGTTTCTATCAATGTGGCCTCTACTCCATGGGGGTGTAACTCATACAATGACTTCCAGTAACCAGACGTTGGCTTGCTGCCAGGCCACTTGGCAAGAAGTTCATCTATCCATCTTGCTTTCTTATAGCCTGATTTTCTAGTGTTCCATGTTTGTTTTCGTTTAAGTTCACAGAACTAACAGAAACTTGTTTCACTAAAATTTCATATGTATTGCATTGTAAATATGTTACTCATATTCTGATTGAGTTTTTCTTGCATCTGTAATGAGGCCAATTCACACTATCTGTCTTGACACTATTACATCACAGTACCATAACGTCAGGTTGAATTAACACTGTTAGTGACATCATGACACATCAACTCAGTTAAAGTCACGTGATCTCAACTCGTTTTCCTGACCATATCTGTTCATTGCAAGATAATTATCAACTGTTTTCATCCACAAAGTTTGTTTAAGGGTAACTTTATTTGCTAGGACGTTGCAAATTTTTGTCGTTTAGGTGTATATCCTTCTATACCTTTCTCTTCAAGATATATAGGTCTTCTTTACATGTTGTATTTGGGTTTTAGTAGTTCAAGTGCCTTATTGACATTGGAGTTAGCTAGTCAAGCAGATAAATATTGACCACTGGTGCTTGCAAAACTGTTTCGCATACAGTTCAGAGAACTGCCTACAAAAGTAGGCGAGCCACAAATACAGATGTAAACAAACAAATAGCAGTGTCAGAAGATTTCAGTACATTTCTTTATGGAATGCAAAAAATACCTGACAACATACAAATAAATTTCACGTACTAATCAATCTCATTCTATCAACAATACTTTCTTCACATCAGGTTGAAGCCATGTTGCAATCCATTTCTTTGTAAAATATTAAATACAGTACTGTACCTATAAAAATCCACTTTATAAATGTGGCAGAGGTAAAGTAATTTTGTACACTCATGTCGTACAATTCAGACTGCTACATCACTGCTTCAGTTGATCTGTCGGCATTTACTATCAATTTTGATAAAAGAAATAATGGAACGCAACAATTTATAGCAAACAACACACAGCTGATATTAACCACAAAAACCGTGATGAAACGAAGTATGAAGATCTGTCCATAGTTGTGTGCCAGGAAGAAATGAGCTTGTGGGTGACATGAAGAGCACTGAACGGATAATGTGCGCCATCAGACCTTTCCTCTAGAGGAGCCTTGATAGTGGCATTCTGTGATGTGACAGGACTGCCAGTGTGGATGCTGTCATTTCAAAGGCATGTTTTGACGGGACGTGACGGCAAGTGTGAATTGGCCTATATTGGGTGGGATAAATGATTCCATACTTAGTTTTGTTTCATATAAAATAAAAACTGGTTTGATCACATGGTGCTCTGAAGGCTTTTGAGTTTTTTTTACTTTTAGGTCTCTGTGTAAACAGTATGATTTAAAAATATATTAAGTGTATTGCTTTTATTCTACTTTATTTATGTTTGCACCCGGTTCCTGTACTTTCTAGGATTTAATAGAGAACTCCATACCAGTAATTTTTACTAGTATTGGTATTCAGCTGTATTACTATTACATCTTGTCATCGAACGAATGTATAATTCTGCTTTGAATGCTGTTGCTTCTTGCCACTGAGTGCCAAGCATTTCACAGTGGCTTGCAGAGTATGAATGTTGATGTAAACAAGTATATGTGTTTTGTAGCCTTGGTGACTAGAGCATTTCCTTATAGATGCTAAAACTGCGATAATAATCTTGCAAATCGTTTTACACATAAATAAAAGTTACTGCAAGCACTAAATTTTAGCAGAAGTCAACTAGAATTTCAATGGCTTTCATTAAATGTGAGAGTGCGAAAAACGAATGGGACCAAAAATAACGTAGTATACCTACAGTGCATTTAAAAAGAGCAGTTCACACGACAGTACATAAGCAGTAACAAATATGCATGCATTCACAGAATATCATACGTCGACACTGGCTTTTGTTTAATATGAAACAAAAACAATTATGAAATCATGTACCCCACTCAATATTACAGGTGAGAGCAAAATTAAGTAGAATACAAGAAACTTATTTGGAATGTGTGCGATATTTGAAAGAAGGTCGTAATTAGGAACATAAATTCCACTTGATAACAGCCACGAAGTTGAAGTTGCAATATTGGGTTTTACAAATAGATTTACTTTACCAGCAAATCCAGCCATGAAATAAAAATGAAAAATATGATCATCTAGCACTCGTACTTTGCAAAGTAATAATACAGATCTTTTTTCCGAAATTCGAAGTTCACTGCCAGACCACTAGGAGCGCAAATATCGGCCTCTGTTTCCGTATCTTACCATTGGCCTTGTATTTCTGACATATAAGAGTACTGTGTTCCATACCGCACAACATCTGAACGGTTACTCCAGATATATTTCTACGCTATAGTCGTAATTTGTATCACACGTGCTGTAACACCAGCCTCCACAGGCCTTGCCATTCTGTCGGTGTTGGTCAGGAGGGAGGAGATGTATGTACAAGTTTTCGTCCCTAGTAGCATGGGCAACGTAACTGAAATGCTTAGAATATCCTTTGAT
Source organism: Schistocerca gregaria (assembly GCF_023897955.1). NCBI lineage: Eukaryota > Metazoa > Arthropoda > Insecta > Orthoptera > Acrididae > Schistocerca > Schistocerca gregaria. The sequence continues at coordinate 68,907,847 of NC_064927.1, read as the reverse complement.
AAAACTAGAAAGTGGAATTTCTTTGCTTTTGCTTGTATCTTTGATCGGAGTGAATATACACATTTCAACACGTGTTTGTTTATACAGCACGATGGGTAAGAAGAGGAAGTTTGAAAACAAAGAAGAAGAACACGAATTTGATCCAGTGCCCAAGCATCTTGAGGTGGCTCACGTTAAAAACCAAGAGAAGAGGTTGATTGTAATTTTAGAAGGAGCACAACTGGAGTCTGTGAAGGTTTGTTTTTCTATTTTATCGGCGGGGTACCGTAATTATACGTCTGTGCTACGGAGGAATATTGTAGATTACATAAATAAATTTTATGGTTCGCTGACAGTGAATTTTACGTAGGAGATTAATGAGGCCCCACCCTTTTTTGGCCATGTGATGTATTTGCATGGAGGGATCGACAGGTGCATGTGTCGTTGCTATTGTAATCTACGTTTGTTTGTATATAAAAACTGCATGTGATTTGTATAAATGAGAAACAAAACAGGACTTTTTTGCCTTACGTGCGAAGACAGGTGTTACTGTGTTGACCAAGGAATTTTAGAGGTTGCATGGAAGAGGAGAATTGCGAGTGTGTCGTTGGTCAAAATGGACAAAGTTATGTCCAGGATAACTACGAGGCACAGGCCAAATTAACTTTTTTTTTTTTTTTTTTAGCTAGGGTGGCGCTGTCTTAGAAATAACCGTAATGCACAGCTATTAAAGCTATATTGAGTGTAATCAAAAGACCTGGAATGAGTCTGTCATTTTTGAAAAAAATCTTTTTTGTACTTTTTCAATTCGTGTTAGAAGTGTGTCTGTCAGCTGCAAGAGGCACTTAATGGCAGGAATGAGACAGGAGTAGTGACTGTAAATTTTTGAGACTTGGACACTGTTTCTTTCGTGTGTTCAACCAAGGCTGACTGGATAGATCCATTCCAAACCACCCACAGGCAATGATGAAAGTAGGGATTCGATTGGAACCCAATTCTTCAGAATATTACCTGCAATGATTTTAGCTTCTGAACTTGAGATGCCCGTTTCATTTCTGTTGCAGTAGTGATAGGAGAATAACTTTTTTTTTTTCTCTCTCCTTTTGAGTTTTGTCATATTGGGAGCTTCTTGATTGGTGAATTAATTGTCTTAACTATTGTTTTCTCCTAAACAACCTGGTCTGTAATGCAATAAACAGTGGCTGTTCACTTTACTAAAGTACTATTTGTCATGGCATATTAGTCTTTGTTTTACCTTGAACTGTGTGATTATGCTGTGAAAAGTTCAATAAAAATTGACTCTTTGCCACATGATGAAAATTTTATTGCAGGCATGGTATTGCCCTTTGGCAGAAAGCAGCAGTGGTGCATTACTTGTGCAGCCAAATGGAAAAAAAAGTCCAGAAATGTTTTGAGCAGCGGTCAGAACGAATACTGGATTCATTTTGGGGTCTACTTTATTAGTATCTGTCACCAACTGAACGGATTTGCTAAGTACAAAAGTTTAGAGTCTCTGTGTCATTCTCTTGTATCACCCCTCATACATGACTTAGAGAAGTGAGAGGACATTTCTATAGTAAACTGCTTCTCCACTGTCAGTGAGTTGACTGGCTTTGGTGAAACTTTTTGTAGCATGTGCACCCATTTGAAACTAAAATAAATGCTGGTGATATTCCACTAGCAAAGTGAGTGTGCTTAACTGTAGGTGTGGTTGGATAAAATTACATCTGCTTGCAGATGCTCACATAAAATAATGCTGTTGTACCAAGTGATGCAATGTCTTGTGATCCTTGGCATGAGCTATGAGATGCATTAGTTTTGTACAATCTCTCTATCTTTCACTCCCTCTCTCGGTGCCGTGTGTCAGTTGAGAGAGCTTTGTTTGTACCTCTGAGTGGCTAATTAACTAATTCTGCAAGTCATTAACCTGGTAAGTTCTTGGAAGATGAGTGGAACACAAAAATAGCCTACAATGCATTGAAAGCACAGGTTGCTGTTGTTTTGTGTGATGCTGTACAAGGATTGCCCCCCCCCCCCCCCCACCTCTCTCTCTCTCTCTCTCTGTCTCTCTCTCTCTCTCTCTCTCTCTCTCTCTCTCTGCAATTTTCTGCTTGTAGGGAATTCCTGGTTTCAAGGCATTCTTAATCAGTGCTTTGTGTCAGCCATTTACTAACTTTTCTCTTTGTATATTTTTTAAATTTTAAATAATTATTTATTTTACACTTGTCTCTTTTTTTTGTATACTCCTTTTGTCTTACATCTTCCACCAAAAGCCATCTGATACTGGACAATGTGTGATAGTAGGACCACCGTAAACCAAGAAATATGAATGCTAAATAAAGGTTTTGGTAACAAGATTGATCTATAGCTTAGCCTGGCCTCCATGTTCGTGCCGGATTTAATGATTTGTGTTATAGAAACTAAAACTGTAACTTAAATTCAGAAAATCATGTAAACCAGGTCATCTGATACCATCCGTGTGTTTTGCACAAAGATGTCACATCAAACATTGAGATACAACACAAACATGATTTCAAAATGGCAACCAATAACTTTAAATGTTTCCATGGTGCAAAAATGTGAACATAAGATCTTATAAATATTGAAACTAGCAGAACTACTGTGGGGATTTTGGGTGCGGACAAACCAATATCTGACATAACAACTGAAAATCACAATAATACATAAGGTGCATCGATGACAGAAACATGATAAATGAAGCACAATTAGAATAAACAGCTTGTAACTGGGATCAGCAGCATTGGGTGACCTGTATAGCTCAGCTTGAAAACCAGTACCAGCACAAAAATCTTATCACAGGCTGCGCTAAAAAGGCCAAAAGAAAGACAAAAGACCAATACACGTAATGGAAAAATAATCAAAGACGTTGACAATCAGTTAACCGATACACCTCAACTTGAAAAGCAGATGCCGATACAAAAATCCTAAAATAGATAGTATTACAAAAAGCCAAAAAGAAGGCTGATACGTATAGCAAAAAGTTGTAAAAAAACTATCGAGAGGCTGTATCACCAATTTCAGTTGATTTATATACATCACAACTTAAAACACAGATACGAATATGGAAAGGCAAAAGCTTAAACAAAAAAACAGCTTCAACAAAACAGAATCAAACTTACCAGACACAATTTCTGTGAATGAGGGATCTAGACTTATAAACATAGATAACACAAAAAATTTGAAAAAATGAACTACAATAAACTAATGTAACTCACCAAACAGTTGAAAACACTGAATGAAAACCAATCAATTACTGGACATTCAGAAACAAAAATTTTGTACATTTTATGTTTATCATATGATAAGTAACAAAAATAGTGTGTCAGTATCACTATGACATAAAGACTGATTCTTTGCCTCTCAGTTAGTGTTCCATCCCTGATGGACTGTCTCACACACTATGCCTGTGACACACTCACATATAGCTGTTGGAAGAACACCAACATAACACGTTCTTCACTCTAATGTTATTGTCACAATGTAACATTTGCAGTACTCCCCAACGACATCTACAATTTAAAAAAAAGGAAGAAGAAGATTCAATAGCCCATCTCACTCAACATCATTTGACTATTGAAGGTTAACTTTGGCTCTATGTTGCTAAAAAGCAACACAAAGATATCACAGACCAAAATAACAAACTAAAAATCAAACCTTGTAACACAGATTATATGGTGTATAAGAACCAAAGGAATATACCACAGAAATTAAAAAAAGTGGATGCATTTGTCACACAACTGTAAGGCACAACATAACAGTTCAAAATAAACATAAATAACAAACATATAATTCACAGAATTCAAGTAAAATGTAACCATTGTTTTCACCAGTTACTAAGAAAGTGCTAGGTAATATTTAATCTCTGGGTGGTTACAAACATCACACTGTACACAAATAATGTCACACATGATGTTAGAACTTAAAGCTGACAACTGGTATCAAATACCTGAGCATTTTACCAAGTATTTTTATTTACAGTATGTTAATACATAAACTGTGGAAAATTTGGGGGGGGGGGTCTACTGTGTAACTTTGACCCTCATATTTGAATTGCTGTGTTCCGGTGTTAACTGAAAAATGCATAGGTCACTACCATAATTTTTTCTTGTTAAATCATTTGGTCACAGATCACTTAAAGTATATGATAGTGCTCTGTATTTTTAACCTCAGTAACTTGTGATTTTACATTGTCTTTGTGTTGGTACCACTCTGTTTATTCTCTATACTATACATAAATGGCTCTGTTTTACATTTTTAGGCAGGAAATACATTTGAACTTCTAAATTGTGATGATCATGCACATATACTCAGAAAGCACAACAGAGAACCTGGAACTTGTAGGCCAGACATCACACATCAGTGTTTACTCATGTTGCTGGATAGCCCACTCAACAGGGCTGCACTACTTCAGGTAAATATGTTTCAACTAATTTTCATGCTCTTCTATGACTGAAAAACAAAAGTCCCAACAGAAGTTACGTAAAGACTACAGTCGTACACTGATCATCATAAAAAGAGCTGCATCCAGAAGGGCCCAACCGAAGCATTGGAAACCAGGTGGGTTCGCACACACTACCAGCTATGCCGACAATTACTTTTGCACTGTTGGTTGTGCACTTGGGGAAGGTGAGTGGGGCCGTGGCGTCTTGCCTGCCAGTTGAAATAAGAGTGCCTCAAACAACTATGCTGGCCTGTACGAAAGGTAGCGTCTGTCGTGTATCGACTGGATGTGGACTATTCTGAGGTCATACATACGACAGAAGGTTACCCAGCAAGGCGAGTTTTAGAAGGCTGCATGTTAGGGCTGCAGGAGGGCTGGTAGTCATATCTTCGCAGTGCTCACCACATTGGTCGTACAGACACCATCGTTTCCCACTGTCGGTGGCAATGAATGCAGGAAGTCATGCGCACACAACGTGTGGGATCTTATGTCCGACGTGCATCATAAGGAGGGAGGACTGGCGGATTATCCACCACTGGCCTTCTCAGCAACATCCCATTAGTGCTACCACCACCAGTAGGCAATTGCACAACGCGAGGCTCACTGCACGCCGGTCATTATGATGTGTGTCACTCGCACCCCCACTGCTCCATCCCCGACTCACCCAATATGGGCTAAGGTGGACATGGGGCCGCGAAGACTGGCTGTGGGTCACCTTTAGTTCGGTCTCACTTGTGCCTTGGGACCAAGAGTACCAGGTCTGCAGAAGGAAGTGGCACAAAGTGCGGTTTGTGATGTCCCACCAGCCCAGTTCTATGGTGAGGGGTGCAATATCCTACAGTACCTATTCATCATTAGTGTCCCTAATAAGCTCTGTGACAGCTGCACAGAGGAGGGCCTGCAACTAGTGGCTCTGCCACTTGTGAATGCCTGTGTCCCTGCCCTATCTGCACAGGGCAATGCCTGCCCTATCTGCACAGGGCAATGCTTGTCCTTGTACCACTACCGCCTCCCGAATGTAGCTTGCAGCTGTCAATACTCTGCCACATCCCGAGCCGCTTCCTGATCGAGAACGACTGGGTTGTCTCATTGGTACTCCACCTCCACCAACTGATATGTGGGAACTGCACTCTCAGGTGTAGGTGACAAGGGACAGAGTATCACAGGTTTACACCTGAAACAAGTACAGCTCTGGCTATGACCTCTGGATGTTTGTATCTACAACTGTGGGGACCTCACACCATAGGACCACATAATTTTGTGGCCGTATAGCACCTTAAACGTTTATTGCTCCTTAAATGTTTGCCCTTCTAAATTGTTAGTGTAATCATTTTGCATGTGTAGTACCACCTATCTGCTTGCCACAGTAGTAGCAGTATGCTTTGCCATTGTGGGTCAAGTTTTCGTTTGACGATGAATGTATATAAACGTGCCAAAAATCGAGGACAGGCAGTGTGACAGAGTATGAATATTGCTGAAATTTTGGATTGGCGGGCATTTAATTATGAATTGCAGAGTATCGTGTAGATTGTGTAGATGGTGATCGTTTATGTGCTCCATTTTGTTTTGAACTGCTGGCATAATTTAGCTCAAGGAAATGCATTTATGTTTTAAGGCTATATGTTGGAGGAACATAACTGAATGGAATGATACCTCTATAGCACAGGGACTAAATTACAAAGAAGGCCATTTGCTAAACCAAACTCATTCCTTGACACTTGTATGCTCTGGCTCAGTATGCGCTAGCCGGTAAACTTTACCTTCTAGCATTTTTTGTAGTAATGTGTCTTTTCTCACGGTTGGGGCACTGTTGTGATGTGTTGCCAATGCTATCAGTAGTGTGTCTGGATCAGCAGTGTTTTTGAGCTGACCTAGGTATCTGGAGAAAGAATCATGAGAAATGGACATGTGAAAGTTAAACTGAGAAGTATTTAAGCAGTTGTATTGATCAAGTGACATATTATTTGATGTATAAAGTTTGAGAAGGTGTATTGGTGATGTTTAGTATTTCACTTGCAGGTACTGTTTTCTGCAGGAGTCAATAACCATTGTAATTTGCATGCTTGCTAAAACCTTAATGTTGTTGTGCATATTTTAAAGTTGTACAATTCCTGTCCACGGTTTACAACTTCAGAAATTGCATACTTAACATCTTTTGAATGGAGAAAACTTATAAACAGTTCACACCCATCATATGATGGAAACTGTGTGGCTACTGCCTGCAGATTGCTTGTAATTAATTGTCACACAAAATGAACTAGTCGTGACGTAGGTCCTTTTCAGTAAAAGATAATGTCCATTCATTTAGTGTATTAAACTTCAGTCAGTGACCTAGTGTTAATAAGAGTCAACTGGACTGTTTTAAGATAAGTTTTTTGTTATTTAGCCACTGTACATTCTTAGATACTGTGTCTAAAATTATATTCCTACCTTTACTGCACTGTTTTATCTTCGCATTGTGATCAAATGCTAGTTTTAACCTCTGTTGTTCTTTAAGGTGATGGAGATCAGGTCGCAGTCCTTACTTAGACAGTAAGGTAGAGAGCGTTTTCCACTATTTTAATTTCATTGGATTCTTCAATGATTTACCTCAGACATCAGAAACTGTTGTTACGTTTGTGGATTTCTATCGCCTCCCTCAATTAATGGGCATGGTAGCTCCTCTCCGCAGTGAGAACTTCTGCACTGTGGAATTTTATTATGTGGCCAGTCTCACACAGCCCAACCTGAAATACTGTTTTGGTGATCCTGGTGTTGATGGATGATCCTGTCATACCCACAGGCACTTTACCAGAAGTACATGGTGTGTGGTATATTTCTGACATCGCAGTTCGGTTCTTTTTGTCCTGTGTCAATCTGAGGCACTCTTCAATCATCTCAGTTGGTTTGTAAAAGGTCTTTACTCATGTTCGCACTATGTACGACCAATTCTGTGTGTCACCCTGGAAATGTATGGCAGACAGCTATATGCGTTAATTCTTCCAGTGTTACTTCGCCAGGTGGTAAGTTTTATGACACTTGTTATGAAATGGGTGGAGTACCCAATGCTCCACAGAATCCATGTTACATGCATACGACGTCTGTCTAAAAATTATCCAACCTTTGATTTTCCCACACAAAATAGACGATAGCGTGGTGCCACTGTACACGGTAAAGGAAGAGATCTTTATACGCATGCGTGAATTTTGTCCCTGCTTTCCAGCATGTCAGTCGCTACCTGTCGGTCACCAAGTGAGGTGCTACACAACGTGTTCATCGGATTACCGATTCTCTCAAGATGACTGAATGTATTGAGCAAAGATACTGCATCATATTTTGTGAAAAGCTTGGTGATTCTCAAAGAGAAAAATTTGTAAGATAGGTTAACACAAATTAGGAAGTGGTTCAACTGATCCAATAATGGCCACACATCAGCAGAGAGTAACCAGCGTTCTGGCAGGCCCCAAAATGCTCGGAGTGCAGCTGTTGTTGAGGGGGGTCAAAATTTGGTCATGGCAGATTGTTGTTTGACCATGTGGGAGACTGCCCAAGAGGTTGGAGTGAATTAAGATTCTGTACATGCAATTTTGTGCAATGATTTGAAAATGCATCAAGTGGCTGCAAAATTCGTGCCCAAGTTGTTGTTGCCAGAACAAAAAGACCTCCGTTTTGAGGTTGCACAGGACCTTCTGGACCCCACCAACACTGATCCTGGGTTTCTGAACACCGTGATAACTGGAGATGAGTCATGAGTGTATGGGTACGACCCAAAATGACAGTCATCGCAATGGAAGCATCCTTAGTCTCCAAGGCAGAAGAAAGTGCGGCAGGTGCGAAGCAAAATCGAAGTGATGCCAACTGTCTTCTTTGATGTCTGTAGAATTGTGCATCACAAAAATGCACCGGAAGGACAAACAGGGACAAAAGAGTATTATCAAGATGTCCTCCGTGACATAGTTTGGCGCAAAAGACCAGACATGTGTATGGCAAAAAAAATGGCAACTGCATCACGACAGTGCCCCCGCACATTCATACCACTTGATCCAAAATTTCTTGGCCAAACATGGAATTACAGCCATTCGCTAACCTCCCTACTCTGCAGACATGGCTCCTTACAACTTCTGGTTGTTCCCAAATTGAAGACTTCACTGAAAGGATCCCGTTTTGAGAATAGAGAAGAGACACTTTTTAGACAGGCCTCTTATTAACCATCCCTCTTTTATGGCTCGGCTGATGATTTGGTAGTTTGTGTAGTTACTGGTCAATTAGTGTCAGTTTTGATACATGCTGTGTCCAGGTACTTGCCATTTCTTGTAACCAGCATATCTAGAAATGGCAGCTATTCGTCCTTTTGTGCCTCTGTAGTAAATTTTACATTAGCAAGGAGACTGTTTGTAATCTTAGGAAGTTGCCAAGCTACCATGACTCTAGACAATTGTGTCTTTTACATACATTTACTACACCTTAGATTTACCAGGTAACCAGTCCATTGCCTTTTGAAATGCTCTGTGAAGAAACTGGTCACCATTGGAACCAGTGGACGATCTATGATGATGCCTTTCAGCTCTTTGTAGATATCACCATTCCACATGAAATCACCATTTCACATGAACTAGCTTGTGGTAAGACTTGCGGGAAAGAGCTTACTGTTGTCGTATGGGAAAATTAATCCTGAAATCTGCATGCTCAATCATGAGGCGTGTTGTTCGTATGACATAATGGAATGAGCTTTTCTTTGCGAGCAAATTCCACAACATGGATAGTCTTGGTAAGAACCGATGAGGAACATTTTCAATCAACTAAGTGGTAGCGTTGAGTGAGAAAACTGTGATGAGATTAGTAGCATCACTCACAGGAACATTCAGAACAAACTTGACTGTTTCTCTGAGTGACAGAAGAACAAGTTTGCACGATACATTAACCAGATTGACAGGTCGATTCCGAAAGCGGGTTGTCACACATGTTGGTCAACCTCAGTGAAGGACCGTTGACCTCAGAGGAGCAGCCTGTCCTTCCGAAAGGGGGGAATTTTGCCATTGTCCTAGAACTTTATCTACGGAGGATATCATTGCTAACTCTGAAGCAGCCCTCCACATCCTTTCTTATGAAAAACCTGAGTAAATTCACACTGAAACCACCAGGATACTGTGCCGAACAAACCATCAATTTGCAAATTGAAAAAAGAAGAGTTACAAGCGATCAAGAGCCTTAATGTCAACAAGAGTGTATTGATGCTATCTGCCAATGAGAGAAATAGGACCATTGTAATGAAGACCAAAGATTGTGAGCAGAAGGTTTGGGACCTGCTAGATCCAATAACATACCTAAAGCTAAGCATGGATACAATACAGCAGAGCACATGCAACAGGAAGCAGTTAATCAAGGAATTTTCTCTCTTGGCAGACATGTAGAGAAATCTGTGCTACTCAAAAGCCTCACCATCTCAACCGTATGGATTACCAAAACTTTATAACGCCAACCGTAAGCACTTGTGGCTCATCAAAGTATAAACTGGTGCAATACCTGGCCCCTCTGCTTCAGTTGCTCACTGGAAAAACTGACACTTACATAAAGGACTTGGGACAATTTCATTGAGAAGCTGAAGAAACTAAAACGTGGACCAAAGGACATTCTGATCAGCTGCGATGTTTCTATGTTTACCAAAGTGCCACTAAGTGATTCTCTAGAGTGTATTGGTTCCATTCTCCCCCAAGATATCACCAGTGTCTTCCAGCATGTCTCAGGAGGAGCTATTTCATTTTGTTGCAGTCTTCAGTCCTGAGACTGGTTTGATGCAGCTCTCCATGCTACTCTATCCTGAGCAAGCTGCTTCATCTCCCAGTATGTACTGCAGCATACATCCTTCTGAATCTGCTAAGTGTATTCATCTCTTGGTCTCCCTCTAAAAATTTTACCCTCCACGCTGCCCTCCAATACTAAGTTGGTGATCCCTTGATGCCTCAGAACATGTCCTACCAACCAATCCCTTCTTCTAGTCAAGTTATGCCACAAACTCCTCTTCTTCCAATTCTATTCAATACCTCCTCATTAGTTATGTGACCTACCCACCCAATCTTCAGCATTCTTCTGTATCACCACAATTCAACAGCTTCTATTCTCTTCTTGCCCAAACTGTGGCGGTGGAAGAATATTTTAAATTAGTTACATTACTTAAATTAGTTTATACCTAAGTCTTGGCCTCTGAAACTTTGTATTACACTTTTCAGAGTTTTAGTGGTCTGAAGATGATTGTACAATGATTGGAACATGTGTCCTGATTAATAAGTTTTAAATTTTAACCACTTACATGTAGTCCTAGGCTGTTTTTATTTAAAAGCTTTTACAATGTATTTTGATTTTGATCACTGTTTTCCCAGGAACAATGTTCAAAAAGAGGTTTAGATATAGTTTGAGAGAAAGCTTTGTAAGATCTCGGAGCATAGTTTGGCTTCACAGAATAAACCTATCAGTCTGCTGCATAGATTGTGCCACTGTGAAAATTCTGTGCATTTAGTTGTCTCTGTTTTCCAGCAAGAGAGGGTTTGAGTTGGAGTCCCAGATTTGTGCACAAATTTAATCTCTCCGGAAGATGCAACACTGTTTTAGTTTGTATATTTATCAATTTGTGATCAAATTGACACTCAGGCTTAAAGAACATTGCATGCACGAGAAAATTGTAATTTATGAGGATTAAAAATTATTTTGTGTTGCTTGTACTAAGTGTTACTAAGTTCTTGAACAGTGATCTTTTTTGACTGTAGGTGTACGTGCATACAGAGAAGAATGTTCTGATAGAAGTTAATCCACAGACGAGAATACCCAGGACATTCAAGAGATTTGCTGGTTTGATGGGTAAGCTACACGTGTTCTGTCTTGTTTTCTACTTAGTAATTTGATTGAAATGTTTCACATTTCAGTATGCTAGTTGCAATTTTATTCCTGTATTTTCTGCTATCTTGTGACACATTGTTGGTATGAAACTATGAAAGTCTTTTGCTTCTCAAATATTCTGACAATGTTGTGCAACACGAGTATTCTTACTACATCACTGTTAGAGCATGAAATCTGTAATTGCACACAATCGTTCGTGGAGGGCTGTGTATAAAAAATATGCACTATTGTATAAAAGTTATAAAGTACTCACACAAAAGCCACAGTGGTCTCAAGAGGAAGGTAGGAAAAGAAAAGTGTCAATTTCATCGTTCCCCAGAAAACTGATTGTTATCTCAGCCTTAGCCTATATGGGAAACCCACCAGAACAGACATTGTTTTGAAGACCATAGTTCAGAGCTTTTCAAACTTCTCACAGTGACACCCCTTCTAACACGTACAGTGTCACTAGACTTCCTTTCACTAACATCAGTAAGACACATTCTGTTGTAACAAATTATATTTTAAAGAAATTTTAACTTTTATATTTCAATTTCATTTGTAAATACAATACACATATTGAAGAGAAGGTTGTTTTGTATTATTCTGTCACAAGTTTTTCGTTTGTTACATTCTGAATTTCCTATTCTCGCAACACCTTTGATGCTACCACTTGACACCCTGAGGTATCAGGACACTCAGTGTGGAAAGCTCTGCCATAATTGTTGAAAGTTCTTGTGTTCCAAAAAAAGGTCACTTGCCGTGACTAAACATGGGCCATGGACTTGACTGACGTGAATGATAAGGACCTATTTACACCACATTTAACAGGTAATGCTTTAATTGCACACATTCTCATCCAGCTTACTTGTTATGAAATAGATGAAGATGTTGCTACAACTATACAGTACCATGAAAATACAGGGAGCATAAATACAGTAGAAGCCTGGTATGATGCAGTTGTCAGGGGACGTGCTTTACTGCCGCGTTACAGAGTACACACAATGTATCGAGAGTAAGCCGTGTAATGACAAACTTTGTGTGGAAAAGTAGCACATAACGTGATATTATACTTCTTTAAATTTAATGAACATTAGAATTAAAACATTACAGAAACTTACCAAATAGGGTACAGCAATTAGACAAACTTCTCTCAGACACTGACCAAACAATAACACAACTTTCAATACAGTATATAAAGTGTGCTTTTAAATACATTACTATAATTTACAACAGTGCCTGCGAGCCACACTATGTTATTATTATACTGCTTTAAAGAAGTTGGCTAGCTTTTTTTGGCAGATCATTTCACACAGTTTTTCTAGTGCATATTGTTTTATGCTCATCAGGTGCAAAAACTCAATTTGATTGAATCACTTTATTTCTCCATGCATATAATCATTTTTTTTATAGTATCCATTAATGGGAATGTCATGTAATATTTTCTTCGAAGCTTCTTCATTCTCATCCTCAACTGCTTCACTATTGTAATTTCAAACAGCATCAATAATGTCCTTGTCAGCTACAATCTGGCCAATTGGTGAAAAGCTCACATGACATCTGATCATTTTTTGAATATGTGTAAGTGACTTGAAATGATATTAAAAACAAAGATTCCAAGACTTACCAAGCGGGAAAGCGCCGGCAGACAGGCACATGAACAAAACACACAAACACACAAACACACACACAGAATTACGAGCTTTCGCAACTGGCAGTTGCTTCGTCAGGAAAGAGGGAGGGAGAGGGAAAAATGAAAGGATGTGGGTTTTAAGGGAGAGGGTAAGGAGTCATTCCAATCCCGGAAGCGGAAAGACTTCCCTTAGGGGAAAAAAAAGGACAGGTGTACACTCGCGCATACACACACACACACACACACACATATCCATCCGCACATGGAAAGAGAAAGTAAGACGATAGAGAAGATTTCGAAATGCAACAGAGACAATAACAAACGTAATTGTTGGGTTCAAATTAATGACGATGTAAATAAAACAGAAAGAAACTTCCACATGGGAAAAATATATTAAAAACAAAGATTCCAAGACTTACCAAGCGGGAAAGCGCCGGCAGACAGACTTGAAATGATGATATATTTACATGCTTGAAACATCTTGGGCATTTAGTTTCACGTATACAAAGAGGTTTCAGCTTACGGCTGCCCAATTTATTTGCAGTAAAGAACAGGGTTATTCGATCTTTATTCATTTTCAAACCCAACTTAGTTCTTGATTTTTTTCTTCCTTTTTTATGTTTAGAGGGTTCTGGTTGGAAGCAGTCAATATTAAAGCACAGTTTCATCACAATTAAACACTTGATGGTCATTTAAACTTTTATATACTGTTACTTTGTGTAGAATTTTAGGAAACTGTAAAGCAGATTCACTGTTGCAAGACCTTGCTTCTCCTTCAGTGGTCGCTTGGCAAATTCCATCTTTAACTTGTTCAGTGGTCATTTGGCAAACTCTGTGGTGAAAGTTCCATCTTGAAAATCATCCATTGGAAGCCATAAAATCTTTGGTTTGCATGAGAACAAAGTGAATTTTTTCAGCCTGGGCTTTAATAATTGACCCAGAAAGTGGCACACCTTCACTAACAAAGGCATTTGTCAAGTTAATTGTCTTTTCCTAGTGTAGCCCTTTTTCTGTTCATTCCCACATTACTTTCAACTGTGTTTACAGAACTTCATCTGATTGTTCCTTCAGATACACTACACTCACGTGATAAATTTGCTTAAATTTCACCTTCTTCACATGATCAAGAACTTTTAGTTTATCATTCACACAAATGCCTTCCATTTCAGTGACTAAATAACAAGCACACAGAAATCTAGCCAATGAATGAATATTTTATGATCCACATGATGGCTGTGCTCTTTTCAATCATTTCCAAGCACTGTTACACAGTCACTTTGTTGATTGCGTCACAGTGTTAACAGTGAGATGTGTATTCTAAGCTTCTGTCCAGCTATACTCCTCATATGCTGATAAGACAAACCAAACATTGAGTTTAATTATGTCCATCTATTTTGGTTATTGTTTAAAGAGCTCGGAGGTTGCAGCAGTAAATCGTACTGCAGAAATTCTACATCAGACTGTAATAAGATGTTTTTCATGTTCATAAGATGTACCGAGAGTGCAGGAATCATTCATAAACTATATTTTATTTTGGGGAACATACTTTATACTGTGTTATATCTGAACCTGCAGTATATCGGCCCACAGTAGTTTGAGCTTCTACTTTATGAACATTACACGTAAGCTCATAGGTTTAGATATAAGCCACACCCTTTATTATTGAGAGTGTCAAGTAACTGAAGTGTTTATCGTGGGATTTGGACACACAGCACTTATTCAGCTTTTTGATGATAAAATATGGTGACATTTTATGGCACAAAGGGACTATCCACTTGTATGTAAAGCTGAGTGGTGGTTTTCTAATCATACCACATGGAATGAGGGAATGATACACTTTTAAAAACCAAACAGAGCAGCGTTTTTAGAGCTGTTCTACAAATGGATTTTTTTAATCATATCAAGCACCTGCAGTACTGAAGACATATAATCCAGATGTAATGGCTAAGTCTGCCTTTGGCACAGTAGCTTTATTCTGTACTTTATATGTGAAGTGGTCTTTAAAGGCATCCAACCCTGGTGTAGCTGACCAATGCGATAGATCTGCAGTATTTAGCCATTCATTAATTCTATCATCATCTTCCAATTTTCTTGGCAATGTACCACTAACTTCTTAGTGAAGTATTCCTTGGGGTAACTTTCACGCTTCAGAATAATATAAATAATTCGATGAGGGGGGGAGTAGATTTGCTCTTACATGGGCACATTTTTTTAAATTGTTTATGTATTTCCTTTTTTGAGCAAGAATAAGTCATATGAGATTTGGGCTTGGTAGGATAATGTGAAAGGTGCCTCTGGCACCTCAAAATTGTAAAATGCAAACAGAAAAGAAACCCTCCAGCTTTACTTAATTCTGCATGGCAGACTCATTCATTATGTAATGTAGTCAGTTAGTTTCCTTCAGTCTCCTTAACTGAATGTGTTTTG
Source organism: Schistocerca gregaria (assembly GCF_023897955.1). Classification (NCBI taxonomy): domain Eukaryota; kingdom Metazoa; phylum Arthropoda; class Insecta; order Orthoptera; family Acrididae; genus Schistocerca; species Schistocerca gregaria. The sequence continues at coordinate 68,892,497 of NC_064927.1, read as the reverse complement.
ATATCTTCTTGGCATTGTTCAAGTAATGGGATGAGTCAGTGGCCACCACACAAGGAGCAAGAAGGCAGCGTGGACTGAGCCATGCCCCTTTATGATCTGACACGATTCACACCAGGGAATTTAACAGTTGTTGTAAGAGTAATATTTTCATCTCCTGTTCACTTATAGGAGGAAATTCATTTACTTGGGCATTATCACAATTTTTACTCAGTAACCCTCAAATAACATAGGAAAGTGTCAATTGCTGCGCTGCCAGGTAAGGTGTATCATCAATCGAGTCTATAAGGGTGCCTCGTCATTGTTGAGCAGTGCAGGTTTGTACGAAGTTGTCCAAAATTTGAAGCTCTCCATTTAGTATGAGGAACTCCTCTTTGACAAGCTGTCAGTTGCTGATGCAATATTTCAGACACTGAGCCTGTCTGGTGGCAGCATGATTTCAGTTTAACCAGCACCCTGGGCAGTTGTAGAAAGGTTAGATTGCTGATTTGCAGAGTTTCTTATGTGCTGCTTCTTATTTGGACTTGCTAATTTGAGACTTGATTGTCCTGTCAGCACCCGATACCAAAGTTGAGATTAGGGCATCAATTTCATGTGACCCTTCTTTAGGTGAAGTTACCCAGATTGCAGGCTTGGGTGAGCTGACAGTGGCAGTATCTTTCATGCATTGACTTGCGTGATGATACCTGCAATTGTCGTCAGACTCATCTTATGAAATTTCTTGGTTCTCAACGCCCCTTTAGGATCTTTACAGGTTAATCGCTTTCCTTTTGGACTCTTGTCTGCACAGGGAATTTATCAATGATATTTGGAGCAGCTGATTCAAGATGTTCCCTGTTGCATCAATTACCTTTATGACATCTGGGTAACAGGAGCTCTCAGAGATGAGCATTTACAAGGCTTTCAGTCAGATTTTGAATTATGTGTGAAAAATGAACTTCATTGCAAACTGGAAAAAATGGAATTCTTTCTCTCCGAAGCTACCTTTTTGGGACATGCACTTAGCAAAGATGGCCTTGTGCTGATGTGTGACTACATAAAAGATGTCATCAGCCTGATGGCACCCAAGAACCTGAAGGCACTCCAGCCTTTTTGTAAGAATTCTAATTATTCTCAGTTCATTCCCCTGGCCACGCATATCTGCCCAACTCTTAACTGCCTTTGCCAAAAGGGTGTTGAGTTTGTTTGATCTACAGATTGTCAGTGGGCTTTTCAGTCCCTCAAGTGGTGTATGTGCAATGCTGCCTGTGTTGTGGCTTTTAACCTTAGCCCATGATGCATCCCAGTATGGCATTGGTGCAGTCCCGTCCCATTGAAACCTGGACAGCTCCGAATAGCCTATCACCTGTGCATCAGAGACACTTTCAGCCATGCCACTTAATTATTCACAAGTGGAAAAGGAGTCACTAGCTATTATTTTCAGCATTAAAAAAGTTTAATGTTTTCTTGTATGGGGTGAGAATCCTCTTCATATCAACCATAAGCTGCCAGTTTCTGTATTTAGCCCTTGTTCCATGCTGCATGACAGGACTACCCACTGGTTGCAGAAGTGGGCCCTCTTTCCCAGTAACTTTTGCGACAACATTTGTTATCACTCCACCGCTCTTCGGGACAGTGCTGTTGTATCGTGGCCGTTGGTGGGCCCCAATGCTGAATTGGATCGGCAGGAGGCTCTCGTGTCCTCATTGGATGGTGCCTTGCAGCAATCTGTGGTGCATTTTCTGTCGACAGCATGAGAGGCTGTAACCAAAACAGCTGCTAATCTGCTTTTCCAGAAAAAATGTTTTGGCAAATGAGATGGGTTGGCCAGAGCATGTATCTTTTTTCTGCTATGCAATTTACTCGACATACTCGGGGGGGGGGGGGATGGGGAGGGGTGGTACATACTTGACAAAGGAAAGCTATGATGTTGAGTGGTGGCCCCCTGTCATTGTGCCCTCGCATACTCCAGTTGCTGCACGCATCGCACTCGGTACACCTCGCACTGAGGCATTGGCGCAACTTCACACCTGTACTGACCTGCGATCGATTGTGGCATTCTATGTCTGGTGAAGGCTTTCAGGGCTCATGGACAGAATCACGGTACACTGCCGTGACAGTTTTCTCCTCTGTCGGTCTCAGAGTGCCCTTGGGACAGGCTGTGCTCCAATTTTGTGGCTCAGTTTTTGGGCAGTATGTGGTTGTCAGTAGTCCATGCATTGTCCAGTTTCCCATACATAGTCGAACTGCTTTCCACATTGTCAGCTGCCACTGTGTATTATTGATTTTTTTTGTCATTGAGGGTTGTCCGGTAACCTCATGTCTGGTAATGGTAGGAAATGTATCGTGGGAGTAAGAAGAGTTTTGCATTTGTAACAGTTTCTGGCACCTGACTACCACCAGGTTTAACTCGGAGATGGAGTGCGCTGTGCAGACAGTCAAGACCCAACTGAAGGTCAGTATCTGGGTCTTCCTACAATGGTGTGTTTTCAGTTTTTCTGGCTACGTACCGAACGTCACCAGTCAGTGGGTGCAGTCTGGCAGAACGTTTGCACGGGCACTGGCCACAGTGTTTGCTTGCTTTGTCGCATCCTGAGTCATAAGCCACAAACCACCGTGGCCTGCTGCATTTTTCGGGGCTGCCAGGTTGGCAGGGTGGCCGTGAGGTCTCATGGTGGGCATCAGAGTTCAGCAGCTGTTTGTGCTGGGTGCCAGTAGGGAGAAGCTGACTCATTGTGCAAAACAGTTGTGCCCATGCCCTGTCAGGTCATTATCACTGCAGTCTTCTGATCAGTCAGGTGTTATGATCGGTCATGACATTCTTTCAAGTGCATTGCCATCTCCTCTACTGTCCTTCCATTTTCTGCAGTCTTGGTCCCCACTGAGACTTGCACCTGTGCCTGCCAATGTGGAGTGTGTGGGTTATCGTCCTTCATCCACCCTCCTCCTCCTCCTCCTCCTCCTCCTCCTCCTCCTCCTCCTCCTCCTCTCCCCCCTCGCTGATGGAAGTGACTGCCTCCATCGCAGTCAGCGGACAGCCCCCCCCCCCAAATTACTCTGGGCTCCATGCCCTTCCACCCTTCTGGTGGAACTGGCGGTGTTGGCATTACATCTGTTAGCGGTCAGTCTGCTGCCAGGTTTCCAGTAGCCACTGCAGTTCTATACTGGAGGTCGCGACCTGAGCCTGACCATTTTATGCCCTATATAGCCTTCTTTTGGGGATGGGGAGGATGTAGTATCCTCACCAGCAGTAATCGTGATGGCCTGCGTAATGCTGTGGAATAGTTTGGGAAGCTGCCACGGAGATTGCACGGACGCATAGTTTGGGGAGACCTGCTGATGGAGGCATTACCTGCGGTTGGCAATAAGCTAAGCGAGCCAGGGCTTACGCCAAGTTCAGCTACTGTGGACCTTGCCCCACGCATCACGCCGAGAATTGTTGCTGAATACTCTGGCGACAGTCGTACCTGCCGACCATTTGTTGTGTTATCTCTGTGCACTTTTCTATGTGGGCTCAGACTTTCTGCTCCTCTTAGATTGACACTCAATGCGAGTTTTTGTTTCCTCTCAGTCTTCTGTTCCTGGGTTGTTATTGAGCCACTGTCTGCCCGTGAAGTAACCGTGCTGACAGTGTAGTTGTCATTCCAGTGCAGATGCTAAAGTACAAAATGGAGAGTAGTTCATTTTGAAAGTTTGTCCAGTTTGTCATACATAAATGTGCTTATAGTTACCACATTTTAACTTATAAACTCCCGAATGTGCCAATTTATGGGATTTTTCCATGTTATGACAAATTAGTGATCACAGCATGCTATGTGTGTGATGTGCTGTATCTTTGGAAGCATATTTTTAGATTGGTTTTCTAAAGTGCGAGTGTAATTTTATATCAAATTTTTCCCCAGTTTAGTGAATTGTTTATTCTTGCTATAATTTGTCCTTGTTAAGGTAATGTTGTCTTTTATTTTGTTTCATTTGTATGTTGTTTTCTGATATAAATTTTGTCAATGGTGGAGTTATAAGAATTATTTTTGTATTATGCTTGTTAGTGTCTGATTTGAAGACTTTATGTTTTCTTGAGTCAGTGGATGCATTATTAGTCTTTCTATTCACGTTCAAAAATATTCTTCTTTTTTGTGCCGTCAGATGATGAGATATTGTGCACTATACAGTTTGTGATGGCCTGTTTTTGATAGGTGTTTAATTTATGCATAGCTCCATTTGTTGTGGTTTTGAGGTTTAAAAAATTTATTTTATTATCTTGTTAATGTTGAACCATAACTGTGATATTTTTTATCGGGTGTTCCATTGTGTGTCTGTTTCATTTTCTGTTTCTTTAAGTAAAATTCTATGGTGTGTTAGAAATAATAATCTTTGCACGTACAGCAGTTGACAATGATTACTGCGTATGTTTTTGTAAACAATACCTGGTGCTGTTGCATATATGTATATACTTAAATCATATAATCGTGTCATTATGCAAATATTATTAAATATCATCATTGGCATACCATAAAAAGTATTACATATAAGGCAAATCACATCACAAATGATATTAAAAGTCACATACACATAAAATGCTACTATATAAACTACAACTAACATTAAAATAAATGTGTGTCCTTTGTAATAGAGATGCCACCAATGATGGATGATTGACCGAAACTAATCTTAACTATTATATCACACATTTGCAACATATGTGATTTATTAATCAGTCCCTTCCAAATGCCACATGCTAAAAATTCTGACATACCCAAGAAAGATCACTTTCAGAGTTCTACATTGGCAGCAACCTTGATTGACTTAAATGAAAGGATCCATTTGCACAATATTTAAGAGAGAAGACTTTAATTGTATTAGTCTTTTCTGCAAGACTCATTTCAAATGCCAAAAATATGCCAAAAGATAACTGAGTACCTTATGATGTCTCAGGTTTTCTTGATGTGGTTGATTAATAGTCGGCTCTTGGGTGTTTTGTCAGTTCATTGTTTTATTTTATGTGCTATACATGGACAAACGACCTAGCTGTTTTCTTCACGTGCTGCAAGTTTTGCTGTTAAGTGTTAATTTAAGCCAGTATGGCTGGAGTCCAGGCGGCAAGTGCAGATAACAGTGGAACTCGAAGCACCTGAAGAAGACAGTGGGTCAGTTGTTGAAATATAGCACGTAAAATGGAAACAACACATTGGCAGAACACCCGTAAGCACTACCGTAACTTGGACACACATCACAACCAAGAATGTTATTACAACTTTATTAGACTGTGGGATATATGACAGTCACTGTACTGTACTGTACACAATAAGATAAAGCAGATGTGTGCAAGAAGTAATGACATGATAACTGAACACAAGAGTTCAGGGTTTAAGTAGGCACACCCCCATGGCGGGCTCTATTGAGAGTTCACAGTATCGCTCTTTTGTGCCTCATTCTTTCAGATGATGACACATCACTAATGCGTGCATTTCAATTGAATGTACATTACTTCATTCCTCTACTCTTGCGAGGTGCCTGTAGCATCTTCCTCCACAAGACTGACTGATATGATGTGCTGATACTGGGGCATATGGTCTGAAGTACTTGGTGTGTGGGCAGCATCATAGTCTGCTGTCCTGTGACAACCTGTATGGTAGGATGGGTGACATCAGCACAAGCTTTGGGTCCGTATCAGGCCTAGGGCCTGGTGAAGGTGGGTCCCTGCAATTGGCGGCTGAGGCGGAGGAGACTGCTCTGGTGTGGATGGTGACTACATCGGTGTCGGTAGCGGTATTTGAGAAACTGTGCCACCTTTGTCCACTGATGCTGCGGAACTCCTCGTATGTCACGGCAGGGACACAGCCGTGTCAAGTGATCCGGCAAGCAATGCAGACTGGCGTGGTGACGTCGGTGTCTTGGCCAGGCTCGCCTGGTCATTCACACACAGGCACAACTGATCATAATGGTGTGCACAGAAGGCCGCCTCCGTATGAACATAGCAGAGACAGTGGCTGCGACATCAGGAGATGATGGCGGGAATCCTTTTGGGCAACGACAGAACACCCGTGTCCAGATGGCCACCCCAGGCTGGAAATGGGACGACAGCTGCACGAGTTGGTGTCCCTGGCCGTGTCACAAGAGAAGCAGGAGCGTCCGAGGTTGACGCCTGTGCAGTTCGGCAGGACTGTTGTTGCCGAGTGGTATGAACCAATAGAAAGACAGAAATTCATCAGGCAATGTCAAATGGGCACCGAATCTTGTACTTCTTCATTTGCAGTTGGCATTTTCTAACTAACTTTCCAGCCTATCTGTTGGTCTGCACAGGTGAAAGGGGGGGGGGGGGGGCAAAACTGTGTGAATTCCTGCAGGTGTTGCAGAAGGAGGCAAACCCCTGTGACACAAAGTGAGGGCCATCATCAGAGACCGATGTTGCCGGAAGTCCTTTGATGGAAAAATTTTCAACAGTGGTGCCACAATGGCAGAGGCCAAAATTAACATGCAACGAACAACATATGAGAACTGAGAGAATGCATCAATTATTATTAGCCAGTATATATTGAAGAAAGGGCCAACGAAATAAATGTGGAGAGGGTCCCAGGCCTGCAAAGGTTGTTGCCACGGATACAACACTGCCTGCTGGGCAGCTTCTGCAATGTGCATTGAAAACATACTGTACCCAAACGATTGATGTTGCTGTCCAAACCGGGCCAAAAAACATAACTGCAGGCTAACGCCGTGGTGCGTGACACCTCCCCCTCCCCCTCTGCCCCACTTCCTACCCAGTGATCAGTGTGCAGCAATCGTAGGATCTCCAAATGGAGAGCAAAGGGAACCATTACGCGAGGAGCTGAGTAGTCTGTATTAAGGAGTAGAACACCATCAATAGAGAAATGATGGTGAAACACACAGTAGTTATGGAGGGGATCAGATGACCATGATGGAGGTGCCTCAGGCCAGCCTTATTGTTTGCAGTAGACCACTTTCCATAAAATCAGATCGGTAGCAGTAACCTGCACAACTTGAGTGCTAGTGATTGGAAAAACCGTCAACAGTTTATTGAGCGCTTTCATCAATGTGGGAACAGAGTAACTCTTCCCTAACAAAAACTGGGTCCAGACCAGCTGGAAGATGAGAGAGCACATTAGCATTCGTGTGTTTAGCCTTGGGGCAGAAGTGAATCTCGTAGTTGTACCGAGAGAGGAACAGTGCCCAGTGCTGCTTTGTTCAGCAACAACACTGAGGAGTTAAACAGCAAAACTTAAAGCTTGTGATCCATGAGGAGATGTAATAGAGGAAAACATGAAACTGCTTTAAGGCATAAACAATAGTGACGGATTCTTTCTCTATTTGTGAATATCTAGTCTGAGTCGAATTAAGGATCTTTGAAGCTTATACAATTGGCCATTGGGAGCCATCAGAATGTTCATGAGCGAACACCACCGCAAGCCCACGCTGTGATGAATCTGTTACTGACACTAAATTTTGAGCTGGTTTGTATGTTATGAGGCAAGGTGCAGATTGTAACATAGATTTCGGTTTGGAAAATGCCGTTTCACACATCTGCAACCAGTGAAGGGACATTGCCTTCTGCAGCAAAGCATGTAACGGTTGTGCAACCAATGCCGCCCATGGCAAAAACTGATTGCTAATGTAGGACACAGAGGGGACACCCTGATGAAGTGGTAGATATCTTGAACCCAAGACAAAACTGAGTGAAGTGGCACAATGGTTAGCACACTGGACACACATTCAGGAGGACAACAGTTCAAACCCACATCTGACTATCATGATTTAGGTTTTCCACAATTTCCGTAAATTGCTTCAGGCAAATGCTGGGATGGTTCTTTTGAAAGGGCACAGCTGACTTCCTTCCCCATCCATCCTTAATCCGATGGGGACGATGACCTCGCTGTTTGGTTCCCTACCCGAAATTAACCAACCAGCCCAAGATAAAGAATAGAAGGCTGAAAGAAGCGGCACTTTTCCAAATTGCATTTTAACCCGGTGGCCTATAACACTGAAAAGTGCCTACGTAAGTTGCTGAGATGTTCAGCAGTAGATGAGATATAGACCACAATATCATCAAGTTAGTTATCAGAGGCAGGCACAGACCTTGTGAGTTGTTTGAGACACTGTTTAAAAATCACTGGGGCACTGGCCACACAGAATGGTAACCTCAAGTATTAATAAAAGCCAAAAGGTGTGTTAACGACCAAGAGTCATTGAGATTCAGCATCAATGAGAAGCTGCAAACATGCATTGGGAAGGTTGATCTTGGAAAAATGCTGACCACCAGCAATTCTTGACAATGACTAAATAGCCTGTTTGCTAGATGCAAAACCTTATGAAAAACCTAGACATCAACAAAAAGCTTACTGGATCAAAGGACATTGACGTCCATATCAGCATTTGCAATAGGCTGTTGGAATTTTGCATTACAAACAGGAGCAATGTGGCCTGTTTTATTGCAGTGACAGCAAATGGTGCGCTGCTTAGGACAGTCCGGCCTATCTTGAGTGACAAAATATGACGGACAAGAGGAAAGTGTGAAGTGCTTGAATTGTTGTTCATTACTGGGTAGATCACGTAACTAATGAGGAGGTATTGAATAGAATTTGGGAGAAGAGGAGTTTGTGGCACAACTTGACTAGAAGAAGGGATCGGTTGGTAGAACATGTTCTGAGGCATCAAGGGACCACCAGTTTCGTATTGGAGGGCAGCGTGGGGAGGGGGGGGGGGGTAAAAATCATAGAGGGAGACCAAGAGATGAATACACTAAGCAGATTCAGAAGGATGTAGGTTGCAGTAGGTACTGGGAGATGAAGAAGCTTGGACAGGACCGAGTAGCATGGAGAGCTGCATCAAACCAGTCTCAGGAATGAAAACCACAACAACAACTGGGCGTGCTGCTGCTGTGGCCATGGTTGCCGCAGTGGTACGGGCTGGTCACCGTGATGTTCTGCTCGCGCTTACACTACACTCGTTCGTCCTCTGTTAGAATATTGCTGCGCGGTGTGGGATCCTTACCAGGTGGGATTGACGGAGGACATCGAGAGGGTGCAAAGAAGGGCAGCTCGTTTTGTATTATCGCGTTATAGGGGAGAGAGTGTGGCAGATATGATACACGAGTTGGGATGGAAGTCATTACAGCATAGACGTTTTTCGTCGCGGCGAGACCTTTTTACGAAATTTCAGTCACCAACTTTCTTTTCCGAATGCGAAAATATTTTGTTGAGCCCAACCTACATAGGTAGGAATGATCATCAAAATAAAATAAGAGAAATCAGAGCTCGAACAGAAAGGTTTAGGTGTTCGTTTTTCCCGCTCGCTGTTCGGGAGTGGAATAGTAGAGAGATAGTATGATTGTGGTTCGATGAACCCTCTGCCAAGCACTTAAATGTGAATTGCAGAGTAGTCATGTAGACGCATGGACCACTGCCACCACATCTTCACCCTGCGAACCATCCAACAAATGGAGTGTGGAAGTGGGGTAACTTCTGCAATAACTTCTGCAACCTCTCATCACAATTCAGTTAGAGTGCCTGCAACCCTTGAGACCTCAAACAATTGTGCAATAGTCAGAACATTGGAGAGGAAGGGTTTTTCACTTTGAAAGGCCTGCTCATGAACCTCAGGATCGGGGGCCAACCAGATGATTGCATCACAAATCATTTGGTCGACTGCTAATGTACATCAGCGACAAAGTGACAATGACAGCTTAAACCGTGATGCTCAGCTGCCCAAGCTTTATAGGGGAATGTCCCAGTTTCTTCTGACACTGACAGAATCCAACTCGAGCGGCTGTGACGTGCGTCTATTATAGTAGTATTTTGAAAGAAGATCACATGTGTTATTAAAAGAGAGTGGGCAAAGGAGTTGATATGTGTTAAGTGATAACTAAGACCAAAAAAAAAAAAAAAAAAAAGCGCGGCATAAGGTAAAATCAGTCAATCCAAATGCAGAAAAATGCTGCTGCAACCATTTTTTGTAGGCTCCCCATTCTTCAACAGACTCATCGTAACAGGAAACGGTGGAGGATAAATGACGGGGGTAGTGCCAGGCTAGACAGGAGGTGCAAGGAGTGACATGGCAGGCGATGTAGATTGGGACAGACCTATAACTGGCCAAAACAGAGGCAGGTGTTTGCAATACCTGGATTTGTTTGTGTTGCACTGTAGCAAACGCCTCCCGCTGTTAACTGAGATTCTGCAACACCACAGTAAGAACCCCTTGCTGATCAACCAGCTCGCATATAAAGTCATCAGTAGCACTGTCATACATTGTAGATGCAACAGAGGACCTACCAGAGACTGAAAACTGCTGGGAGAACAGTCCCACACTCGTTGTCACTTGTGTTGTAACTTAGATACACAACTCAGAATATTAGTACTACTTTATTAGATTGTGGCATTTATGCAAACCTCCATAATGTACCCTTAACACAGTAAGATAAGGCAAATGTATGCAAGCAGTAATAACATGATAACTGAGTGCGAATATAGCATGGAGGGGTTTAAATAGGCTCTCACCTGTTGCGGGCTGTGTCAGAAGTTCACAGTATTGGTCCTTCAAAGCACACTCTTATGAATGACAATACATTGCTAATGCTTGTGGCTTTCAGTTTTGTGCACATTACTTCCGTAACCTATCGAAATTCCCCTTCGAAAATGTATATCATTGCCTGATTTCACAAATTATTTCAGATGAGGCATACAATAAAAAATGTGTCAATAACAAGGCAAGATATTTGTGTTTAATTGACATTTTGAGGTTCAGTGATGGGGAAGTTTAATTGTATCCTGAAGAGGCAAAACGTTAAATCATTCTTTCGGCCTCCAGCAAAAATACAGCTTTTGAGATCTCTGAAGGATGATAGGGGACTCTTTCCTAACCTACCTTGTGAGCAGAGTCTTCCTTGTGTCAGATAGACAATGCACACCCTAGAGCAGTTCCAGATGATCACAAGAGCTGTATAAATTGAGGATTTTCAAGATTTTGTGGGTGGCAGAAGCACGAAATGGACATCGAGCATTCAGCTACATCTCTGTTGTTATGGAGACAAATAGTTTCTGCACTAGCATATGTAAGGAAGCTGTCAAACTAGAATCTTGGAAAATACCTAGGGTGGGAGGGGGGGGGGGGGAGCAAAAAAAAATTATAGGTGGCGTTGCATTATTTGGTGACAGACTGAGCCCCTGTTACATTACAGTGGGCGACACAGGTTTACCAGTATGAGGACTAGCCCATCAACGATGTGACATTTGATGAGCACTTGCAACACAAGGAGTATCCAGTCAAAAGTTCATGGGGGTTTAACCATTCAACACAGCTGAACATCTGGGACAGTTTTATTACTTTATATTGCCACAAGATGGCACATTTGTATAGTATGCTTACATTAGTACACTTAACCTGCAACAGCCTTCATTACCACTGCATAAGTGCTGTGTGTAGTGAAGCACAACATCTCTCAGCAAAGTAGATTGTTCAAGTTAAGTTCTCATATCTTAGTAAGACCCCTACTCCCCCTTCACTAGACAAAACATTGTCTTAACTGTTAAACTATTGCTGTTGTATGTTTACTGTGTGTCATTTCTAATTCAGTTTCATTCTTCAAACAGTGCAGCTGCTACATAGATTTAGTGTGCGAGCATCGGACAGCCCCATGAAGCTGTTGAAAGTCATACGCAACCCTGTGACAGATCACCTCCCTGTCGGCTGTCGCAAGGTGGGGACTTCATTTTCAGCTGACCGAATAGTACATCCCCGTGAGCTTGTGCCAGATAATGAACCGATAGTGGTGGTTGTTGGTGCTATGGCCCATGGGAAGGTGAGCTTAGAGACACATGAACTTCTTTAGCCTGTGTTTAACTTTTATTTACCATAATTTACCATTTGGGTTATTGGATCATTTTCTAATACAGTTGGAGAAATTATTTGATTTTGATGCTATTTAGTAGTTAAGCAAGTTTTTGTAAAGACCAATCAGTAATAGTTTCCTGCCAGTTTTGCAAGACTGACGTTCGTGTATGAATTAAGTATGTTATTGTATTGTACTGACTAGATACTATTGTTTTTTAGTACCTTACAATGGATTTTGTTCTCAAGAATGAGTGCACTTGCACATTTTGGTCACCAGTATGTGAGATGTTACTTCATCTGAGAGGACATACTGTGCTAATAAATTTATTTGCTGGATAAACAACAACTTGATTTAAAATCACATTCAGAAACAATTGGTGAAGATTACCTTCTTATACTGGAGGCCAAATGGACACCATTGCACAAGTTGCACTTATTTTATATTTTTAAGATGAAGAAAAAAAAAAGAGTTCAGCAGATAGCTGAAGAATTCAAAAGAATAACTGTGTTGTGTATATTTAAGTTTCTTCTACAAAATTTCAAAGAAGAAAACTGATTTCTCCTAATGAGATAGTAAAAGCCTCAGTCGGTATGAAGCTGTTGAGATATGCAAGAAGTAAAGATTGTAAGTCAATTTTCATCCATGTTTTTGAAGTATGTGCGATGTACTCTTTCCAGTGACTGGCAAAGAAGGTGGAGAAGGCTGGACTCGCTCTTGGAGGGTAAACAAAGCTGACAATTTTCAGCATTATCCCTAAAGGGATAATGGCCCTCTGTATCTGAGTGAAGTGGTAGGTTTGAATCAGAGACTTTGAAGGTTCAGGGACAGGCTAGGCTGTGATGTCCTGGACATGTGTTGTAGGGTTGAAAACTACTGGGTTCCCCTAAATGAGTCAGTCAGTGTGCAGTGTATGCCAGAGACTGCTAACCATATAGCTGACACTGTACGGGTTGCACATAATGTTTTTTTTTTTTAAGTATGTGACTCTGCATCCAGTCCAGATAATGGTGACTGTAAGAGCCCCAGAAATATTAGTGTAAGATCCAAAAAATACCTCCTCCCTCCCGCAGGCAGGTGAGACTGTGTGGTTAACGCAGCAAAGTCCTGAAATAATGATAAAGTTCACATATTACTGGGTACAGAAAGGCACTTAAAACCCAGACTCGGCACCAGTGAAATTTTTGGGGGAAATTTAATTAGAGTACACCGAATGGATAGACGATTGGAAAATGGAGATACTGTATTTGTTGCAGATTATATGAAACTCAAATCCACTGAGATAGAAATTCTAGCTGTAGATGAGATAGTGTGGGCAAAACTTAATATTAAGAGTGGGCATAAGCTTATCATAAGGTCATCAGACTTTCCCACTTTCACAGAGTGCCTACAATGGCCAGTTTTTCTCTAACATGTCTCTGCTAACTGGCAACTCCTGTACCAATTGTCAATGATGACATCTCTGAGTGTACCTTTCATGTCGCTGACAAGCATTTTTACAATTTATGTTGAGCTGTTTGATGGTCCATCTGGCTGTTTTCCCACATATACTTCAATATTACTGGTGTAAAAACTCTTTGTGTCACACATGCCAAATATTTGTATAGTGTATTTGGCTGGTTTGGACAGTATATACTGGATGCAGGTGCCGTTGCCTCTAAATAATATCAGCATTTCATTGATCGTCTCATATTCAGTAGGATTATAGGATTGTTTCCCATTGACTGTAAAGGTTTGTAAAACTTTCTCACAGCAGCTAACTTTCCAAGTTTTCTCCTTTTATTTTGGTGGATAGGTCATCTAACCTGATACTACACATGACAAGTAGAAATCTCGCATAGCCCATTGTGGCCCTCAGGGTATCCATACCTGTACTGTCTGACTCCCAGAATTCTTTTACATTTACATGTTGATCTTTCTTTATACTTACCCACATTAAAACACTGAATAGTGCCATAATTTCACATCTGTCCACAACTTTACAATCGCTTGTGGATGTGTAGTTTGGTTTAAGATTGTCTATATATTTGTTATTATGGGATGCTATCATATCCATTTCTAAAAGCTGGAAAAATGTGTCAATTTCATTAGAAATATTGATTGAATAGCTTGGGAGACCAGGTGAAACTTCTATATTTTTTTTCCTAGTTGTATTTGTTTTAGAGGCTGTGTTTTACTCTATTTTGATAGCTTGCCTTTTCCAAAGAAAAACTTAATTTCTGAACTTCATTCTTCCTAACACCCACCTTTGTCCTCCTGTTCAGAGTTAGTTTCATGGTCACTGTCACTAAAAATAACTACTTTGTCACTCGGATCACCTTCGCTTTCAGCTAACTCAACAAGATTTATTCCAGGTCCCTCTACTTCAAGTTCTTGAAGGTATGCAGGAATGTCCTCAAGCTTTGTGAAATCTGTGGTCCTAGAAACAAATAGACAAAGAATACCAACTGTTGGCTAATGACTCTTACGTTACAAAAAATATGTAACAAAATAGCTTACATATTTTTGTGATAAATACTGTGATGAAAAGGTACTTTGACGGTTCAATTCTTTGCTTAGATAAAGTGAAAATGGCACACACGTTCAAAATTGCCAGAAATAAACAAGTATAACAAGAGCAGGTGCACAGTATATGGAGTGCCCCACTACATTTTCCTTGTGAAACAAAGCAATACTGAGGTGAAGGAGGATAGAGGAAAGGAAGGGGACTAGGAGGATCAAGTAAACAAATGCCTAGCGGTACCATGTCACAGGGCTCTGCATTATGCTACAGCACTATGTAATTCTGCAATGGAGTACTCAGTACCCAGCACACCAGCTTGAAAATTAAAATTCACACCAGCTCGAAAATTAAAATTCAAACTATTGAAGTCAACATAGATCTTTGAAGTTGTCACTATTAATACCCACACACATTTGACTGCTGCAGAATTACCAACTGCAATGTGTCCAGTTGGATATCTGTACAGAAATGTTCAATTCATTCTTGAAGTTCATCCGATGTGTGTGGTTTTTGTTGATCAACATCGTCCTTTGGTATTCCTTATAGGTATAAGTTAGAGGTTTTAAGTCTGGAGAGCTTGGTGGATACTGAAGAGCTCCTCTTTGGTCTACCAATCGTGCGAATGGATTTTCATTGAGGCACTCTCTGACACAATTATGATGGTTGGCTGGGGCACCATATTGTTCAGAGTAAAACCTTTAGTCCCCATAGAACTCGTTGACTGTGTGCTTGAAAACTGCCTTCCTTTCATCGAATGTCAACCTTCCACCAGCCATGTTCACTGGTAACTGAAAGCAAAATCAAACAATGCTTATGTGGTGAATATCAAGTAATGAAACAAATAAATGCGTATGTGGCAACTGGAAAAACAAGATAATGCAAATGTGGCTGTTACCAGAACAGTGAACTATTAAAGTATCAAAACTGAGATGTTTCAGCTATTAATTTGAAAGTTGTGGACAATTAAATAGTGTATACGTTTTTGGGCCACTGTGTAAAACAAAAAGTGGTGCTCTTGGAGAAAGAAGGGTGATGTAGTATTGCAAGGATACATCAGAGAGCAGGTTCCATGCTCCAGAGTTCAGGGAAACTAGCATCAAGTGGGAAGATCCAAAAAGCCAGTATGGTGTAGGAGACACTCAGGACATGCTGTAGAGTATGTTTTGGATACTGGCCGATCCCAAGGTGGACTGTTCACCTATGTCTATTCATACATGCGGCCAGTCTAGTGATAATCATCCCTATGTAAAATGTTGTGCAGTGGGCACAAGTTTGTCAGTGAACAATATGTGTAGTTGTGCAAGCTGCCCTGCCTTCGATATTGTAGGATTTCCCAGTGGTGAGGTTGCATTAGGTGATAGTAGTATCTCAGGATACAAATTGAGTAATGTTTATTCTTTTGGTTAAGTTTTTCAGGAAGGATTCAGAAGCAATGCAGAAAGTGAGGAATTTCTGGAATGCCTGGAGAGGCTGGTTTTGGGTAAGAGGAGGGTTCCTCTGGGATTTCTGTTGAACTGTTCTGAGCAGGGTTTGATGCTCAGTTTGTTGGTTGTGGAATGTACTTGAATTAAATCATAATGGAGAAGAAAAAGGAGTCAATTTAGAAGAGACAGGGGATCCAGTATTAGAATCAGAATTTAAGAGAGCTTTGGGGGACTTGAGATCAAATAAGGCAGAAGGGATAGATAACATTCCATCAGAGTTTCTAAAGTCATTGGGGGAAGTAGCAACAAAATGACTATTCACATTGGTGTGTAGGATGTATGGGTCTGGCAAAATACAATCTGACTTTCAGAAAAATATCATCCACACAATTCCGAAGACTGCAAGAGCTGACAAGTGTGAGAATTATTGCACAATCTTCTTAACAGCTCATGCATCAAAGTTACTTATCAAAATAATATACAGAGGAATGGAAAAGAAAATTGAGGATGTGTTATGACGATCAGCTTGGTTTTAGGAAAGGTAACAGCACCAGAGAGACAATTCTGACATTGCGGTTGATAATGGAAGCAAGACTAAAGAAAAATAAAGACACGTTCATTGGATTTGTCAGCCTGAAAAAAGTGTTCGACAGTGTAAAATGGTGCAAAGTTCAAAGCTCTGAGAAAAATAGGGGCAAGCTATAGAGAGAGATGGGTAACATAGAATACGTACAAGAGCCAAGAAAGAATAATAAGAGTGGATGGCCAAGAATGAAGTGCTCGGATTAAAAAAGGGTATAAGACAGAAACGTTGTCTTTCACCCCTACTGTACAGCCTGTACATCGAAGAAGCAATGATGGAAATAAAATAAAAGTTCAGGAGTGGAATTAAAATTCAATATGAAAGGTTGTCAGTGACACGATTTGCTGATGACATTACTATCCTGAGTTAAAGTGAAGAAGAATTACATGGTATGCTGAACGGAATGAACAGTCTAATGAGTACAAAATGTAGATTGAGAGTAAATCGAAGAAAGACGAAAGTAACGAGAAGTAGCAGAAATGAGTACCTTGAGAAACTCAACATCAGGATTGATAGTCAAGAAGTAGATAAAATTAAGGAATTCTACTTTCTAGGCAGCAAAATAACCAATGATGGACAGAGCAAGGATGACGTCAAAAGCAGACTAGCACTGGCAAAAAGGGCATTCCTGCCCAAGAGACGTCTGCTAGTATCAAACATAGGCCTTAATTTGAGAAAAAAAAATGTTTGAGAATGTACATGTGGAGCACAGCATTGTATGGTAGTGAGACGTGGACTGGGGGAAAACCATAACAGAAGAGAATTGAAGCATTTGAGATGTGGCGCTATAGATGATTGTTGAAAAATAGGGAGACTTATAAGGTAAAGAATGAGGAAGTTCTGCTCAGAATCAGAAGAAATATGTGGGTAACACTGACAGGCAAAAGGGATGGGATGATAGAACATCTGTTACGACATCAGGGAATGACTTCCATGGTACTAGAGGGAACTGTAGAGGAAGATAGAGATTGGAATACATACAACAAATAATCGAGGATGTAGGTTGCAAGAGTTACTCCGAGATGAGTTGGTGCATCAAACCAGTCAGAAGACTAGGGACTAAAAAAAAATGGTGCTGAGGGAATTAGATTAGTAAAAAAGACACTAAAAGTAATGTATGAATTTTCGTGTTTGGGCAGTAAAATAAGTAACAGTGGCCAAAATAGAACCAAACAGTGAAAAATCCAGGATGGAATGTAACAATATTATGAAAAGGATAGTTGCTACTCAGCATGTAGTGGAGATGCTGTGTTGCAGATAGGCACAACAAAAAGACTTGTCACACATGCACTCATGCAAATGCAACTCGCACATAGATGACCACAGCTTCTGGATGTTGAAGCCAGAGAATTTGGACATTACCATCCATAGCTTCTGGCTGTTGAAGCCAGAGGTTTGTTTGTTTGTTTGTCTATTTTCGATGAAGGCCTTGTTGGCCAAAGCTGACTTTCTTATAGTCTTTTTGTTGTGCTTATCTGTGACTGAGTATCTCCACTATGTGGTGAGTAACAACTATCCTTTTCATAGTAAAAAAAAAAAGAGGTTATAAAATGAAGATTGACAGCAGCAAGAAAGCTTTATTCACAAGTTAACATGTAAGATAAATTTTAGTGCTAGGAAGTACTTTTTGAACCTATTTGTTTTGGAGTGTGGCTTTGTATGGAAGATGCAGTGGAGCAGTCCATAGAGCAGACGGGGAAGAAAACCAGATGGTGTGCTTAAAGGACGAAAGGAGTGGTGGAGGGACAGACAATAATGAAAGTTCTGGGTTCACAACCTGAACCAAGAAACTGGAAATTAGCATAGCAGAAGAGGAAGTAGCCTTGTATAGAAGTGAAACGTAGTTGATGAATAGTTCAGACAAGAAGGGAATAGGAGCTTTTGAAATGTAGTGCTACAGAATAAGGTTGAATGTTAGAGGGGTAGGTGAAATGGATACTGAGGAGGTATTAAACTGAATTGAGGAGGAAAAAAATATTGTACAAAGCTATGGATGGTAATGTCCAAATTCTCTGGCTTCAACATCCAGAAGCTGTGGTCATCTATGTGCGAGTTGCATTTGCATGAGTGCATGTGTGACAAGTCTTTTTGTTGTGCCTATCTGCAACACAGCATCTCCACTACATGCTGAGTAGCAACTATCCTTTTCATAATATTGTTACATTCCATCCTGGATTTTTCACCAAAAGCAGTGATCACTTGCTACAACACATTCTGAAGCACCAAAGGATCATCAGTTTGATAATGCAGAGAGGTGTGGGAGCCAAAAAATGTTGAGGGAGACTGAGGCTTGCCTACAGTAAGCAGGTTCAAATGGGTGTAGGCTGCAGTAGGTATGCAAAAATAAAGGGGCTTGCATGGGGTAGACTGGCGAAGAGAGCTGTATCAAAACCAGTCTTTGGACAGAAGACCAGAAAAAAAACATAAATGATATTTGGTATCATTTTTCTTATGTTCACCATGAAAATCATAACATTCTCAGTTTCAGTATTGTGGACAATACAAGTAGATGACTACAAAGATGAAATTGTAATCTCTCCCATTGTGCATTATGCTTTCTTCTGTGGTACAACATATTGTTGATGATGACAGTATGCGTTTGCTTCTATACCAGTCACAAATACTTTTCATTTAGCTTGATGGGGATTATTTTTGGGCATTGACCCCAATTTGTTTCTATTGAAATATAGCTAGATTCCTCTCTGTTCAGCTGCTCTCTAACAGGGTAGCTAATTCTTCATTCCATGTATGTAAGCCCTTTGTTTTCTGTAGTTTACTCCTTTTTAGTTTTTTGTGGCTTCATTTATTGTAAATGTAATGAATTTTTGTGTATTGGTTTTTGTTGTTGAGTTCCTAATCATTGTTGGTACAGTAATTTCTTCTATTATCTTTTAATCCCTCTGTTTTATGTACAAGTACAATTATTTATTCTTCTATCTTTTAATCCTTCTGTTTTATGTACATCTCCTCATTTCATAAAATTATTATAACATATTTTTATGAATACTTTATAATTAGTTTCTTTGACCTAGCTATTTTAGAAGGCTATATCTGGACCCCAGTATAGAAGTACATACAGCACCAAATTTTCTAACTTTTTATTAGTAATAATATAGTCATTCAGTGAGATTTCAGGCAAACTACTGGATGTCAATAACTTGTTACCACAATATTTTGGTGCAGCCTTCTGGTGTAAGATGACGAGAATACACTGTGTCAAAATATCACGGCTATGAGTGAACAATAGTACAGTCGAAAATTCTTCATTAATCTCATGCGGTGTGGATATATTCACTTAGGTCACTATACTCTTTTTAAGGGGTATTGGCAGTGTGAATGTTGTCTGTAATGAATTATGGAAAACAGAAAAGAATCCAGAAGAGTGGAAAAGTTACCATAGTATATCCTCTTCGTAAGAAAACCATCAGTTACCACAATTATTCTCCTGCCAGTTGCCTATGAAGTATTTTCAAAGATTCTACTGAACAGAAGTGAAAGAAAATTATCAGAGGGTCTAGGAAAGGCAGCCTCTGCTCAGAACAATAATTCATTTTGAAATCTGTATACCATCATAGACTACTGAACTCTAAAGCTATTTTTGTATGGTTTGTGGATTTAAAAACTGCATATGACTATTGAAGGGGAACACAAGTACAGACAAGTCTCAGAAGTAAATTTCTGAGCCCTTTAAAATAAAGATGTAGGACAAGGTGATGATGTCTCTCCTCATCAGATGTGTGTTAAAAAGTAGTGAGAATTTGGAATGAAAAATTAATAGATCCAGGGTGGAATCATGATAATATTATCAAAAGAATAGATTGCTACCCATCATACAGAGATATGTAAAGTCGCAGATAGGCACAACAAAAAGACACCTTTGCATTTGAGCTTTGAACCAAGAGGGCTTCTAAAAGTAGAAAACATTTACACATTCATGCAAGCACAACCCGCACACATGACAACTGTTTTTGTCCACTGAGGTCTCATGTATGTCAGTTCTGCTTACGTGAATGTGTGTATGTTTTCTGATTTAGAAGAAGGCCTTTTGCCAGAAGTGCAGATGTATTGCAGTCTGTGGCTTAATGACCCCATTATATGGTGAGTAGCAACATACCCTTTTCATAATATTGTCATTAATAAAATGTCAAGTATCACCAACAAAACAGGGATGTAGGACACAGTGGACTGAAGAAAACTGACTGCCATTGGGAGACAATTATGCTGTTCTGTCTGAAAAGCTAGTGGATGCATAAATAAAATTCTGTTTCCCAAAAAGTTACTCAATAGAGAATCATTGTAGAGAAAACTAAATTTGGTATCTTAAACTGCGAGGGCAGACTGTGTGTCTCACTCAGATAGCTCAGCCGGTGAAGTACTCGTTCACGAATTGCAAAGGTCCCAGTTTCAAGTCCTAGTTCAACACAGTTTTAATCTGCTAGGGAGGTTCAAGTCAGCACACACTCCACTGCAGAGTGAAAATGCATTCTGAAAACCCAAGTTATCTGTAACATAAGAGAAGCACCTAATTTTTTGCAGATGGATGTTGGTCAAATAAAAAGGGTCAAATCATTCAAGTATTTAGAAGAGAGAATTTGAAAAAAATGGGTTAGAAAAATCTAGCATAAATGAAAGGATATGCAAAATGGAAAGAGACTATGGATTAAGAAAAAAAATATTTACAATAAAAAGTGCAGTCGAAGAAATGCAAAACTAATGCAGTACAGTTGCAGTAGTGTATGGGAATGTGTCTACACAAGTATATGCCTCACACTGAAATATAAATTAGAGAGTAGAAATATTAAAGAGAAGAATTGTGGGGAAAATGTTATGCCCAATAAGAATATGTAACCTGGAAATTAAGAAGCAATTATTGAATATGTGGAACATTAGAAAACATAGCAAAAAGAATAAGGGAAAAATTAACTCTGGCGAAACAAATTAACAAAGTTGTATTCAGAAACTTACGAAAAAAAAATAGAGAAGTGTAATATAAAAGGATATATAGATATTTTCAGAAGAAAAGTGAGTCCATGGCAGAAACAAGAAGACAACAGTCGTGAAGTGGTGTGGGTAGGAAGGGGGGGGGGGGATGCTTGACACACTGAATACTCTCCCCCATATCTGATGATCTCGTAGTTGGTGGGATGTCAAACTAAATTTTCCTTCCTTCTTCCTTAATATTCTCCATATTCCAAGCAACACTTTGAGAGGAAAAGTACAAACAGATTTATTAAAATTTATAAAACACTCTTCTCATACCATTTAGACTATGGACCCACTGCGTATGGGACAGCTGTGCGACCTGTCATAGGCTTATTACAAGCCATACAGCACAGTGTAATGCCTTTCACAATCAGAGCTTTTCATACGAGCCCTGACTATAGCCTTCCTATGCAACTGGGAATACCTTCTTTGAAAGTATGACACCAATAAAATGTTATTAACTGTACAATTAATATTAACTAAATGCTAAAGCACTCCCATCATCCCATTTTGCTCCTAAACTCAGGGCCAGGTTACCACAAACCACCTTACCAATAGAATGAGCCTTGCAGTATGACTCAGACTTCCAATGAGAACATACATTTCCTCCAGTAACCCGTATGTGTAACTACCAGTCACTGACTCCCCATTGCATGTGCCTCAGCCACCAGTAAGGATGGATCTGTGATGTGGTACCAAAGAAAACAAAAATCTCATTTTTATTACTGTATGTTTTCTTCAGTCGCAAAGAATATCCACATTTCAGATACCATTACACACACATGTCCAACAATTGCGAGCTAGTTGGCTAAGTGTTCATCTCTAAAAGAAATAAAGAATGGCAATATTTATGCTGCAGAATTAATAGCAACATGTACAGCCCAAAAATACATTACAACTTTTCCTCTACAGAACATCTTTGTGTACAGGAATTCCTCGAGTGTGTAACCAGCTACATGCCTTCACAATACTGGGATATCCACTTTCTTCTTCTAGATAATGTCATGTCAGCATTCAGAGCAATTAATTGGGTGGCAAACTACCCAAAAAATCAGTGATGATCAAAACAAAAGAACTAAAAACTCTAATTTAAGGATGCAGATTATACCGTAGCATCCTAGAGAGCTGTGGAAAAAAATGGCTATATATATTATACACCACACGAAATTGTGAGCAACTGAAAGCACTACAAAGTTATTGCCTCAGGCAGTCTCCAAATTGGGTGTACTAAAATTGCTCATGAATTATGCTATTGCAAGAAGAACCTCTTCACTCATGCTGCCCCCTACCTTTCAACAGTTTGTTAAATTTTTTAAGATTGAACAACTTCACAGGATGTGAAACATCTATTGAGCAAATAGCAAACTACCTACAGCAGATCCTAGAAGGTAACATAAATCACAAACTGTGTTCTGCACTTCCTATTTATGAGCAGTTATTGTCACAAGAGTAAATGTTGACTGCAAGGGTAAGTCTGTCACTGCCAGTTTAGCCTCTAGGCACTTCCCAATGTGTTCTTCACTGCGGACTCAACATTAACAATAAAATACCTTTGTATTCTGTTAACAAAATAGCTGTAAACTACATATTTCTATATGTTTCTTTTACACACTGATCTTTTTGTTTCACCCTGGCACCATCTAATTTCCGCTAGTCAGTATAAAGGAGTCGAGGATGAATCCCACCTACTCGAGTCAGTACCTTAACACCTACTAAATTTTTTCATATTTGTTAATCTGTTGAGTGTAACAGATATGATAGAATTTTTATCATTGAAAATATAAAATAATTTCTTGCACATACGAAGTTTATTGAAAAAAAATACATATTTGACTTTTTGGAAGAATTTTATCTATTTCCCTACATTAGTGTTATCCCCCTTCAAAGTATTACCCTTTTCGTACTATACGTTTATACCAGCACTTTTCTAAACCCTGCAACACATCTGAAACTCAATCTTTCAGGTAACGTTTAGCTCTCTTAACAACACATTTTTAATATCATCTGTTGTTGTGGTCTTCAGTCCAGAGACTGGATTGATGCAGCTCTCCATGCTACTCTATCCTGTGCAAGCTTCTTCATCTCCCCGTACCTACTGCAACCTACATCCTTCTGAATCTGCTTAGTGTATTCATCTCTCCGTCTCCCTCTACGATTTTTACCCTCCACGCTGCCCTCCAATACTAAATTGGTGATCCCTTGATGCCTCAGAATATGTCCTACAAACCGATCCCTTCTTGCAACCAAGTTGTGCCACAAATTTCTCTTCTCCCCAGTTCTATTCAATACCTCCTAATTATTTGTGTTGTCTAGCCATCTAATCTTTTGCATTCTTCTGTAGCACCACATTTCGAAAGCTTCTATTCTCTTCTTGCGAAACCATTTATCGTCCGTGTTTCACTTCGATGCATGGCTACACTCCCTACAACCACTTTCAGAAACGAATTCCTGACACTTAAATCTATTCGGGATGTTAACAAATTTCTCTTCTTCAGAAACGCTTTCCTTGCCATTGCCAGTTTACATTTGATATCCTCTCTACTTCGACCATCATCAGTTATTTTACTCCCCAAATAGCAAAACTCCTTTACTACTTGAAGTGTATCATTTCCTAATCTAATTACCTTAGCATCACCCGACTTAATTCAACTACATTCCATTATCCTCGTTTTGCTTTTGTTGATGTTCATCTTATACCCTCCTTTCAAGATATCTCCATTCCGTTCAACTGCTCTTCCAAGTCCTTTGCTGTCTCTTGACAGAATTACAATGTCATCGGTGAACCTCAAAGTTTTTATTTCTTCTCCCTGGATTTTAATACCTACTCGAAATTTTTCTTTTGTTTCCTTTCCTGCTTGCTCAATATACAGATTGAGACAGGGTGTAGCCTCTCCCCGATGTTATTCACTCCCTTCCCAACCACTGCTTCCCTTTCATGCCCCTCGACCCTTATAACTGCCATCTGGTTTCTGTACAAATTATTAATAGCCTTTCGCTCCCTGTATTTTACTCCTGCCACCTTTAGAATTTGAAAGAGTGTATTTCAGTCAACATTGTCAAAAGCTTTCTCTAAGTATACAAATGCTAGAAACCTAGGTTTGCCTTTCCTTAATCTTTCTTCTAAGATAAGTCTTAAGTCAGTATTGCCTCACGCGTTCCAACATTCCTACGGAATCCAAACTGATCTTCTCCGAGGTCGGCTTCTACCAGTTTTTCCATTTGTCTGTAAATAATTTGCGTTAGTATTTTGCAGCTGTGACATATTAAACTGATAGTTCGGTAATTTTCACATCTGTCAACACCTGCTTTCTTTGGGATTGGAATTATTATATACTTATTGAAGTCTAAGGGTATTTTGCCTGTTTCATACATCTTGCTCTCCAGATGGTAGAGTTTTGTCAGGACTGGCTCTCCCAAGGCCGTCAGTAGTTCCAATGGAATGTTGTCTAATCCCAGGGCCTCGTTTCAACTCAGGTCTTTCAGTGCTCTATCAAACTCTTCACGCAATATCGTATCTCACATTTCATCTTCATCTACATCCTCTTCCAGTTCCATAACATTGTCCTGAAGTACATCGCCCTTGTATAGACCACCTTTCTGCTTTCCCCTCTTTGCTTAGACTGGGTTTCCATCTGAGCTCTTGATATTCATACAAGTGGCTCTCTTTTCTCCACAGATCTCTTTAATGTTCCTGTAGGCAGTATCTATCTTACCCCTAGTGAGATAAGCCTGTACATCCTTACATTTGTCCTCTAGCCATGCCGGCTTAGCCATTTTGCACTTCCTGTCGATCTCATTTTTGAGACGTTTGTATACCTTTTTGCCTGCTTCATTTACTGCATTTTTATATTTTCTCCTTTCATCAATTTAATTCAATATTTCTTCTGTTACCCAAGGGTTTCTACTAGCCCTCCCCTTTTACCTACTTGATCCTCTGCTGCCTTCACTACTTCATCCCTCAAAGCTACCCATTCTTCTTCTACTGTATTTCTTTCACCCATTCCTGTCAATTGTTCCCTTATGCTCTCCCTGAAACTCTGTACAACCTCTTGTTTAGCCAGTTTATCCAGGTCCCACCTCCTTAAATTCCCACCTTTTTGCAATTTCTTCAGTTTTAATCTACAGTTCATAACCAATATGTTGCCGTCAGAGTCCACATCTACCCCTGGAAATGTCCTACAATTTAAAACCTGGTTCCTGAATCTGTGTCTTTCCATTATATAATCTATCTGATACCTTTTAGTATGTCCAGGATTTTTCCATGTATACAACCTTCTTTTATTATTCTTGAACCAAGTGTTAGCTATGATTAAGTTATGCTCTGTGCAAAATTCTAACAGATGACTTCCTCTTTCATTTCTTAGCCCCAATCCATATCCACTTACTATGTTTCCTTCTCTCCCTTTTCCTACTGTCGAATTCCAGTCACCCATGACTACTAAATTTTCTTCTCCCTTCACTACCTGAATAATTTCTTTTATCTCATCATACATTTCTTCAATTTATTCGTCATCTGCAGAGCTAGTTAGCATATAAACTTGTACTACTGTAGTAGGTGTGGGCTTCGTGTCTATCTTGGCCACTATAATACATTCACTATGCTGTTTGTAGTAGCTTACCCGCACTCCTATTTTTTGATTCATTATTAAACCTACTCTTGCATTATCCCTATTTTATTTTGTATTTATAACCCTGTATTCACCTGACCAGAAGTCTTGTTCCTCCTGCCATCGAACTTCACTAATTCCCACTATATCTTACTTTAACCTATCCATTTCCCTTTTTAAATTTTCTAACCTACCTGCCCGATTAAGGGATCTGACATTCCACACTCCGATCCGTAGAATGCCAGTTTTCTTTCTCCTGATAACGGCGTCCTCTTGAGTAGTCCCCGCCCGGAGATCCGAATGGGGGACTATTTTACCTCCAGAATATTTTACCCAAGAGGACGCCATCATTTAACCGTACAGTAAAGCTGCATGACCTCGGGAAAAATTATGGCCGTAGTTTCCCCTTACTTTCAGCCGTTCGCAGTACCACAACAGCAAGGTCGTTTTGGTTAGTGTTACAAGGCCAGATCAGTCAATCATCCAGACTGTTGCCCCTGCAACTACTGAAAAGGCTGCTGCCCCTGTTCAGGAACCACACGTTTGTCTGGCCTCTCAACAGATACCCCTCCGTTGTGGTTGCACCTACGGTACGGCTATCTGTATTGCTGAGGCACGCAAGCTTCCCCACCAACGGCAAGGTCCATGGTTCAATTCTTGTAAAATGACAACCCTTTAACGTTTCCTTTATTTTTGGGAACAGGAAAGAATCACAGTTGGTCATTTTTGGAAATATGGTGGCTGGGACATCATTGCAATGTTGTTTTTCATCAAAAATTGAAAAAACATATCTGAATATGTAAGTAGTAATTCTTATTGATCAGTTGACCTTGTGGCCATTGAAATCTAAGAAGACAGTGAACATAATTTTTACATTTGACTGCACTTGTCAAGATTTTTTTCAGTCTTGGTGATCTGGAATGCTGCTGTCGAGATGAATGGATCGTAATTTCGACATTGTATCTTTAAGCCTATGTTTTGTCAGCTTTTATGACACCCTTTGGTAGTTCTGCATCGTTACTGACTGCACCTAGTGACCCCTCAGCATCATGCATTAACATTCTCAAGCAACCTGAGCCTGCACCAGAGTAGTTGATATCTCTGCCACTGTTACTCCGCGCAATAGCTGTAATATAACACAAGGCTTTATCTTTCACAGAAATCAATCACTCCAATCTGATGAACTTGGAGCAAATACGGTGATGCGGCACTCATTTTGTACGACAAGTACAGAGAAGGCTAATGAAAAATAGAGTTGACGCAGGTGTCTTCATATTGACATTTTGAAGGACATATTTTATTCGAAAAAATAAGTCACCATATGTAGGTGGGACAGTCAGCTTTTCATCTTGCCACCCTTGAGGAATTCCCAGTGTTTCTGTGTGGGTCCCTAGTGTTTCTGCCAGGGTTCATATCATCTCATTATTCTTCGCAGACTGTTTGTGGTAACTCTGGCAGATGGTCAAACAATGATTGCATTTGTGAAGAACCTCCACTGTACATAAACTAGATAGAGCATCATTCTATTGGGTTCCAGGTTTGCCCAATTTTTAAAGAGGAAAACAGGATGAGAAATACAAAACAGTTGGTCACTTGTTTTACTTTGAAGCCAAAGATATAAACAGCTTCATCCAGATGACACGATCAAAAATTTTGCAAAGGCTACAGCTAGAACTTCCTGTGTTCAAAGTCACAAACTACATCCTACATTTCTCTCATTGTATCCCCGAGTACACCTAGTGTGCATCAGTGGATACTCTTCTGTTGACACAACTGGAGCCTTTTATTTTTCTCTAGTGTTGCTTGAGAGATCAACACTCTGGATGTCCTCCAGTAGTGAGTGGGTCAAACCCACTCACAAATAGTGATCAGTGGGAAGAAATAGTATGAGCATCGGCTAGTAGAACAGTCCTGTCATCCTTTGCAATAAATATGAAACCTAACAAGTTCCAACAAGAATTAAATTGTTCAATAGAGAAACAAAAAGAGAAAGAAAGGAAAATATGTTAATCAAATACATCTTTGATGGCACCGTTAGACCCTAAATCTTTCCCTGCAGTTGAACTACTTGTAGATACGGGTAATGTATCAGTATAGTGATTCAATCAAGCCTTCTTTAACTTTCACTGCTCCACTCCCCCTCATTTAACTATCATACAGTGGCATTATTATCACCATCACCACCACCACCTCGTTGTGGAACTGGAGTAGTTGATGTGCCTCTTGTGGACAGTAAGTATTGTACTGCAAGAATTGCTGTTAAGGGAATACCAACTTCCTACAGTCTGAAACTACCACATTTTAAGTAACAAAAGAAGAAATGTAGCCCTCGGAATCTGAAAGTCTGCTTTGGTAACCATTTGCAACTTCACCTCCCCTAGCTGGAGATGTATTTTATCAGGAAATGGAGGAACTATTAGATTTGTTACCCCTCCCACTAATCCTGCATGTTGGTGTCAATATCTGTAATTGTGTGTGGGGCAGCAAGAAAGCAAATAGTAATTGCCAGCTAATCCAATGGCTTCTTGGCTGCCTGTGGAATCAGTCTGATGAACAGGGGTACCTCAACAAATTTTAGTGTCACTCATGGCAGCCTTCTCTGTAGTTAGCTTAACACTCCAACATCTGTGATACAATGCCATATTCATAGCAATCAGTGTGGCAGCAACTGTCATCCAGTCATTTTATCACAACTGCATTTGGACCCCAGTTAATGTTCTCCTGCAGTTGTCTGCACAAAAAGTCATCTGGAACTTATACTCCTCTGAAATGTACATGACGATATCTCCAGAAAATGACATTGATAAGAAGTAGCTTCATTTGTTTCATATCTCTGAAGGCTCTTCCTCACAGTAGCATAAACATGTATGAGTGAATGAAACATACAGCATAGGTGCTTGTGGTGGTACCTCAGCAAATGCTATGAACTTTATTTTTATGCCAGTTTTGCTTTGCTTACGTTCTCCGACCATGGACCGTTGAAGAAATTTGTGCGTCAATTGGTCAATCATATGTATGAGGCAGTCAACAGTGAGGTCATCGAAACCTTTAGTAAGCTAATTTGGGCAAAATGTGGTGGCTTGTAATGTACGTTCTCAATTACCGTGTGAATGACTCGCTTTTGGACCCATGTTTACTGGATTGTTTCTGCTCCTGTTGTATACTTTGACCTATGTCAGTTTCTGCTGTGTAGGTAGAGGTTGAAAGGCATTCATATTTAGCTATTGTCATTGGAGAAATGTTAGGGAGGCGTTCTAAATCAATATGTCAATGCACCTTTTCATTGTAGCGTTATGTGGAGGAAATGGAAATTTTTTCAAGAAAAACTAAATGCTCGTGAATTTGCAGTTTATGAGATAACAGTAGCTAACCGGGAGTTCCATTATTGCTGCCCTCCATGGAGAATGAACTGTCTTTTTCTTCTTTCACAGTATCATCATGATGCTTGCAGGAGTGGACACTGTCTGTAAGCGTAGGTTTAATCTTGATACACTGTATGAGATGAAGCAATACTGAAAGTTTCCAATTCTCTTCATACAAATTTAATCACAATACTTCAAAATCTTCATAAGATCAACTTACAGAGGTATCTTCCATCATTGCTAGATGTTTACTTATCTTGAAATTACCTTCCACAAGCCATGTTGATACCCTTATATACTTTGTGTCCTTAGTTATTCAAGTCATCCACCTTTAATGTCTCTTGTAATGTAGCTTCAGTCAGTTTATTGTGAACAACTCGAGGCAACTGTCCACTCGAGACTGATAAAATTAGTTTCTTGTATTAATACATAGAATAAAATTTTAGTTCATGGTGCATTCCACATAACTGTTCATTCCAGTCTTACCAGTCAGCACTTTCCATACATGTGGCAATTGTAGGGTCTAATATTTGTACTTGACAATAAATGAACTTCAGTCTTATTGACTCACTTGTCCCTCAGTGGGACATCAAATACAATGCTTTGGTAACTAATGGACATAAAATCAATTCTTATTGGAAATTTCTCATATTTATCCTAAAGATGCCCTTTATGTCAACAGCTGAAGACATTTTGTGCTAAAATCTGGCTTCACGTTTCCTCCACCGCCACGCTGTGCTGTCTGAGCGTGTGGAGGGGGAAGAGGGGAAAACAGCAAATGCACCACATTTAAATGGCAGTGCAATTGCACTACATATAACTTGGTTCTTTATTTCACGTTTCTCAACAACATGCATCACAAACAAAATAAGTTTTCAGTGTAATGAATTATTTTTGGTACACAGAAGACATTATTTTTATCCGGTGTACAGACAGACGCAGACAATTTCACAGTTTCGCACTCAAATTGCCACACAATCGTGACATATTTAGTGACAGGGTAGGCTGTGATGTCACCATCTCAGCTTACTACTGTGCACACCTCGCATTTTCTAGTAGGTTCCACCAGGGGATGTCCCACTGGCTAATGAAACAAAATATTTTCATTATTGCACCAACTTTGTCTTACATGTACTTGGCATTCTATTCTGATTTCTAGTCAATGTGTTGGAAACTCCATCATATGAGTATGTTTAGTAAAAATATGGTATTTAGTGTATATTTAAAATTTATAATTGTTAATGTATTGCTACAGAGTTATTGGACACTATTGTCTTGTATTTACATGTTGTAATAAGGGGATCGTTTTTTTACTTACAGGTGAATGTGGACTACACTGAGGATACAGTATCATTTAGTAACTATCCATTATCTGCAGCTCTTACTTGCACAAAGTTATGCTCAGCATTTGAAGAAGTCTGGGGTGTTACTTAATATTGTCTGGGCACGTGCTGTGAGAAGCTGTATCTGTGCATTGAGTGTAATGTGCACCTTATTTAATTGCCTTAGTGTAAATAAAAGTATTTGAAATATTAGATTCTTTTTTAACGTATATTGCTCTATTTAAAGCAGTATCTAGTATAAGGGCCAACCAAAAAGTTTCTGTTTGAAGGCCATACAATCCAAAATTGGTATGTTGTTCGGGCAAAGTTGCTGCGAGCATTGAGGTAATCATCCTACTGACGCAACAGTTTGAAGATACCTGTTTGGTAAAACACCGTGTCCTGTTGTGTGAAGTTGTCTGCAACTGCCTGCTGCACATCTGAGTGGAATCATTGACCCTTCAAAGCCTTTCTTTAGGACCAAAAGTGTAATAATTGCAAGGCGAGAGATCAGGACTGTAGGGCGGGTACTTGATTGTCTCCCTCTTGAGATGTTGTAACATCTGCGTTATGACACTTGTGATATTGGGATGTGATTTTGCGTGCAACAGCACAGCCTTTGACACAGTTTTCATTCCAAAACATATTCTTAATCCTCCAATGAATGTCTACCGGTGTTTGTCGAGTGGTAGTCGAGAAAAAAATAAAAGCGCCTCCGCCTTATTTCGACACGCATTTGGTAATAACGTTGCCATGTTCACATTTCCGCATTTTCAAGTTGGAAAGACACGAATGCCACAATAATCCCTTGCCTACACGTCAGTGCTTATATCCCCACATCGGAGTTTCACTATGTTGCATATACACTGCAGAAATGCCCTCAGACTGAAACATTGTGATCACTCCTTATAGTTAATTGTATAAAAATTATGTAAAAATGGTATATAAAAGAAACTGAGTTCATAAAATTGCTACATTTATGCAGAAAGAGGCAGGTTGATAAGTACTTGCATTAACATGGCACAGTTTGAACATCGTTGACAGAAATACACAAAAAAGGTAATAGTGCTTCAGGTCTTTGAAGCACTAAATTTCTTCTTTAGGGAAGAAAGAAGAATTGGTTGATGAAGGTCAGACAAAGTAGGCAGATCACTCCAAATTGAGGCTAAAAGAGTCATTTATATGTATTGGAGTTACCAGTATGAAACATTGAATACAAATTGTAATGAGGTTTAAAAGAGAGTTTGCCACACCACTGTAGATCTAGAATAGGATCAGAAAATGACACTTCTTTCTATGGTGAGTTAAAAGTTGTGGAGAGGCGGTGACTCTCCCATTTATGTAGGTTCTACAGTGAGTGCTCATCATTTTGTCTTGAGTGAAAAACTGTTTAGGCACTAGTGTTTCTATCGCAACCAGTTGTCACAGAGTGGCAAGGAAAGCAACACCCATGTGATAATATGATGTGGACAAGGAAATGTAATTTTTGTGGGCCATACACATATTGTGTATGATATCAGTATAATACATATTAGGCACACGGCACAATGTTGGGGAGGATTAGGAGAGAGAGCCTATGCATGCAGCACAGCAGTGTGAAGTATGACATGCTAACATGAGCATAATTAGCAGCAAATAACAGTGCCATCTAGTGAGAAATTGATTGATAGTGCAGATGCATGATCTATAAAATGAGATTGTTTCATCAGGTGCTACACAAGGAGCAGGAGTAACTGACACTAAAATTAGGTTATATTTATGTAACATAATGTTCCATCAGAGTCAGAAAATGTCATTAGATGTCAGTTTAATTTTTTGTCAAAAGTAATCCTAAACCATATTGCGAAATAGTGTCTTGTTTCTCCACTAGGCAGTGCCACAAGTTCCTCCAAAAATTGTAACACAACACACACACACAAATATAATACTAACTAATGTAAATCCACCCAATGATGGAGGTTTAAACCTTCGAAACGCGTTGTGGAAATAAATAAAATGGTGACTGGTAACAGTAAACTTGTTGTTTCATTTAACAGTTTAAACTGTTTCTGGTAACAGTCACGGTAAAGCCTAACCTAAAAATGTTTGCATTTAAAGTTAATCTGCCCAGTCAGGCAATAAAGGCTAAACAGTACGAAAACAGTGCAGAAAAGGTCGCAATGACAACACAACACATACACTTTAATAGGAATTGTCTCAAGAATAACGTCATCCCAAATTATGTCAAGATTGACATCAAAACAAACACAACTGCGAAGAAACACTGGAAATCGCACGAAAACTCTGGGTGAAAAATGAACTGACAGAACTTTATATTAAAAAACAAATGTTCAGCACACAACGTTATAATGCAGAATTACAGTTGGGAAAGTTGCTTCATAGATTAGACTATGATTCCATAACCAAAAAAGTCAAAGAGTTCACCGAGTTCATCGTACAGAAAATGAAAGCTACACAGAAGAAAAAACTAGTCAATCTTATAAAGCAACAATTACCTCCCAAACCGAACCAAAATAGCCAAAAGAAACACACATTCTACACACCTTTCCTCAACAACACGAACATAATATTCACTGCAGAAGAAGAGGCACTACTCTGCAAGGGCTTAAAACACAATGTTCAAGCTCTGCTGGACCAGAAGAACCAAGAAAAGCTCGTCACTTGTGTCACACAGATCTTGACCATCGCCTTTAAGAAGCAAACTGACAGAATATGAGCCTGGCACAAAATTAACGAAATCATTGAAAAGGAAATTACAAAACCATTCTCAGCATACAAGAAAAGAGAAGAAACCCTTACACGTACCATTAAGACTAAATTAAACATGAATAATGCAATAATTGTAAAAGCTGACAAGGGCAACACAACTTTTGTAATGGACAGAACAACATACATAAAAAAAAAACTTTAGACTTCTTCCAAATCAGCAACGTAACTGAAATACATAAAGATCCAACAGCCAGAATACAAAAGGAGATTAAACACATTTCAAACAACATTAACTTTCTACTCACCATCCAAGAAGCAAGAAACATTGTAACAATGAGCCCACAAGCACCTTGCCTTAGATCACAACCAAAGATACACAAAAATGGGACCCCCATCAGGCCTATAGTGAACTGTAGGAACAGCCCAACATTCAAGCTCAATAAAATGCTCTTCAGAATTCTCAAAGAAGCATACACAGTCAATAATGAGAGAACACTTAAAAACACAACAGAATTCACACAATATGTCAAAAACATCAAGTATCTGATGGAGCCACACTTGCCTCATTTGACATACAAAACCTTTATTCCTCTGTCCCAATAAATCCCACACCACAGATAATCAATGCCAACCTACACAAACACAAAAAAAATCCCTTCAACTCACCTTAATGAACTAATGGACCTGCTTGAATTCACACTTTCACACAACTATTTTAAATTTAACAATAAAATCTACAAACAAACAGATGGTCTGGCAATGGGCTCAAATCTTTCCGGATTGCTAGCAGAAATATTTATAAGTAACCTAGAAGACAATATAATGGATTCCAGTTGCCACCTCCTCAAAAATATCATCTACTACTACAGATATGTAGATGATACCATTATTTTAATCAAAGGCACTAAAGATGACACCAGTGAGTTGAATCAGTTTTTCAACAACTCCCATGAAAATATAAAATTCACAGTTGAACACCAAAAAGATGACAGTATAAATTTCCTAGGCCTTACCAGTAGAATAAAGAATAACAGACATCATTTTGAAATTTATCGGAAGCCTACCACAATCCACAACTCCTCTTGCCACCTTGGAGCACACAAAATGGGAGCATTCCGGTACATGATTAATAGAACTATCCAACTACCACTCTCTGAAGATAAATGTGATCAAGAAATTGAAATAATAAAACAAACAGCTATTGAAAATAGTTATAACAGCTCCATAGTAGACACCTTAAAAGACTCAATAATGGCAAAGCAATCACAACACAAAAAACAAAATGAAAGTAACATCTTCCATACAATCCCCTTTCTAGGTAACATTTCATACCAGACTGCCAATGTCTTCAAATGAAAAGGCATAAGCATATCCTTTACAACAGACAACAACATTGGACAGAAGTTACCCCACAACACCGGCACACGAAACCCACTTCAACACACAGGTGTGTACAAAATTGAATGTTTGGACAGTGACTGCTTCTACATAGGCCAGACAGGCAGATCATTTGAGATTAGGTTCAAGGAACACATAGAAGTACTAAAAAACAAAAAATACCACACATCAGCAATAGCTACCCACCTGCATGAAACAAAACACCATGTTAACAACACAAGTATTAGCATCCTACACATCCAACCAAAAGGCAGAAAACTAGACATCCTTGATACACTCCAAATATACAAACACCAAATGAAACAACCAGAATCCATCTCAAATAACAAAAATGACAGCACAAATGTATTTCTATGTGCATATTTTATAGCATTAACCAATGTATTACCCCAACCTTTAGGCAGATAATATATGCAACATGTAATCTTAAGACTCCTTGTCATGTAAATGTTTGCTCTCATATAATCACTCCCCCCCCCCCCCCCCCCCCTCTCTCTCTCTCTCTCTCTCTCTCTCTCTCTCTCTCTCTCTCTCTCTCTCTCTCTCTCTCACACACACACACACACACACACACACACACTTTCACTCTCTCTTCCTCTCCTTCTGCCTCCAGCCCCTCACATCTGTTTATTAATCCCAATCAAAGAGTGTCCTCTATGTATGGTTTTACTGCTGTAGCCAATATGATCATTGTAATTCAAGTGTGTAATATGTCACCTAATTGTTATTAAAAAGTATGAAGTTTAAGCCATTTTAACATTTCACCTGATTGTATAAACGAGTACGAATGTTTAGCTGTTGTCAAAATTGGATTTATATACCACCTGAAGTACACACACATATGACACCTCAAAACAAACACCTCCAAATGCTTTAAACAATTATTCTGTAATAATGTCATTACAATGTATATACTTTGCGATTGTGTCTTCTCTTTTGCTATACGAACCTTGCACCCAGCTGTTTCCAGACGCCATGTTTGTTTACAAATGTGGCAGTATACATGTGATGTGTTACGACAGCAAAAGGAACCTGTGACCACTGGAGGTACTCTAGTTTACTTATTTAATGTTTACCATTAGATATCAATTTAATTTTTTGTCAAAAGTAATCCTAAACCATATTCCGAAGTAGTGTCTTGTTTCTCCACTAGGCAGTGCCACAAGTTCCTCCAAAAATCGTAACACAACACACACACAAATGCAATACTAACTAATGTAAATCCACCCAATAATGGAGGTTTAAACCTTCAAAACATGTTGTGGGAATAAATAAAATGGTGACTGGTAACAGTAAACTTGTTGTTTCATTTAATGTCAGTAACAGTTACGGTAAAGCCTATCCTAAAAATGTTTGCATTTAATGTAGATGTATTTTCGCATGTCAACAAACATGTAGGCAAAAGTAATTTTGTATAGAGAATATGGTTTGGTATGCTTTAAAAATGGGGCAAGGAAGTGAAGGTACCCCTTCCTGTCAGATCGTGGGAAATGAAATAGAGGCACTGTGCAGATAGATTTTATGTGGTGAAGTGTACCCTGCTTTAGATGAGTTGAGGGAGCTGAAATGGGTAGGCAGTCCTATAGAGAGGCTGTCCTACCCCCGAAGTCAGTTTAATTCAAGAAAGAAATGGCCTGTACCACATTTTGTGTAGAGAAGTCTGGAGACAGGCATACAAAACAGAGCGGCCTAGTCCTTTGGTTGGGTGAATCCACGGAGGAATAACCTAAACTGTTTTTAGTATAGAATGAATAGGGGACACTTTCATCTGCGAGGAAGAAATGTTGTACAGTATTTGCCCATAAAAAGGGCTGAACTCATTTATTAAGACTGGAGGAGATGTGTTGAATGTCAGTCACGTTGTTGTAGGGGGCATCCAAACTCGCTAGGAACAAACAAATTTACCCAGGAACCAGTGTTTGGTAATATGTTGATGTTTTCAAACCTAAGCTTTGGATTGTCAAGGATGAAATTAAGTATATCGCTAGTGTTGAACCACCACTGTTAACTAACAATGTATTTCAAATTCAACCGAGGAAACGTATCCCATCCTCCTGTAAGGGATGTGTAATGACCAAGCACAGATATCATGGTATGGTTAATTCCATGCTAACTGTTCGAGACTAAATAAGTAATCCTTCATGAACATTTAAAGGAAACATTCCATATATTTAAACAATGAAAAATCCAGGATAGAATTAACAATATTATAAAATGATAGTTGCTACTTACCATATAGCAGAGATGTTGAGTTGCAGAAAGGCACAACAAAGTGACTGTTGGAAAGTTATCTTTTGACCACCAAGGCCGTTGTCAGAAGTAGACAACATACATACATATGAAAATGCAATTCACATACACGTGACCACATTCTCTGACAGCTGGAGCCAGGAGTCTTTTTATCATACCTTTCTACAACTCAGCTATATGGTGAGTAGCAACTATCCTTTTCCTCACTCATCCAGCCCCTTCTTTGTTCCCATTCCAGCACTACACAGCCCTCATTCCACCATTGCACCACGTCTTTTTACTTCTCTCCTTTTCCGCTACCTCCCTCCCCTCTATCCAACCTCCCGACTGCACGTAGCTGTCGTACCCTCTCTCCACCTCGTGTCTTCATGCTCTCCAGCAGTGCGCTTTACTATCCACTACCCCTACCCTACTATCCCTCCCTCTTCCCACCACAGCCTCCTCCTTACCCCCACCCAGTTGCCACTCCCATTATGCACCGGTGCTGCTGCTGCTCACAGTGTGGCTTCAGTTGCCTGAAACTGCAGAGTGTGTGTGTGTTTCATCTATTTTTGACAAATGCCGTACTGGCTGAAAGCTTTATTTGTGACAGTCTTTTTGTTGTGCCTATCTGTGACTCAGCATCTCCACTATTTGGTGAGTAGCAA
Organism: Schistocerca gregaria; assembly: GCF_023897955.1. Lineage (NCBI taxonomy): Eukaryota > Metazoa > Arthropoda > Insecta > Orthoptera > Acrididae > Schistocerca > Schistocerca gregaria. The sequence continues at coordinate 68,854,897 of NC_064927.1, read as the reverse complement.
CTTTCCTTTTCATAATATTGTTACATTCCATCCTGGATTTTTCATTGTTTGACTTTTCATTCTATGGGTACATTCCATATATTTATTACGGATAAATGAAATGAGTAACAAATTGTAATAGGATACCAGATATGTTAGTATAATTGTAAAGAGTGGATTAAAGGAGTTTTACAAGACATCTTTTGTCTGAGTGGGAGAATCTATAATGTAACATGTATTACTTGTGAGAATGACCTATGTTCCACTGCAAATGATCATGCTGGTGAAAGATGGCTATGTCTTTAATAAATATTTTATGCAGTGAGAAACGTTCACTGTGCATTCCCTGATCTGTGCAGATGGTGCCTATGCAGTGACCTAATAGAGCCGTGCGGGATTAGCCGAGCAGTCTATGGCGCTGCAGTCATGGACTGTGCGGCTGGTCCCGGCGGAGGTTCGAATCCTCCCTCGGGCATGGGTGTGTGTGTGTTTGTCCTTAGGATAATTTAGGTTAAGTAGTGTGTAAGCTTAGGGATTGATGACCTTAGCATATAAGTCCCATAAGATTTCACACGCATTTGAACATTTTTTTGACGTAATACAACAGGAGCAAAGCGTGGCATGGTGAGCACAGTAGCACTTGCTGGATGTGGGAATTTATGCCTTGGTGATGCCTCTTGAAGGTGTCATGAACACTGTAGAGGAAACAGACAGACTGCAGTGCAAATGCTTAAGACAAATGAAGTCTGTAAATTGTAATCTTAAGTTGAGTTCAGTGTGGTCAGACATATTGAGTGATGTACTTGAAGTTATGAGTTATTGATAATTAGATTTGTCTTCACAACTAATGTAAATAAATTGAAACAACACAGCAGATTATCATTGAAGACATGTTCATAATTCAGTAACTGGAAATGAGTCACTTTCTTACAGTATAACCCTTCCTAGAGACGAAGTCGAGAGGAGTAAGTTCACGTACAACTGTAGTGCAGTATAACTTGACCACGAGAACAAAACAAAAAGATGATCATATTTTAACAAGAGCAGTAAAAGATAATTTAGACCACATCAAACTGACAAATCTGCCACATAGTTTTCTGTACTCATGATGTTACAGTTAAGTTTCCATAAACACACACAAGGGAAACACCACAGGGTGGACAGAGGTCATCATGGAGTTGCAAATTTTATATGTCAGCAAACAGGACATGGAACCTGCAGCTGAAGCTGCTGTGAAGGTTAGGCATGCAATGGAGTGTATAGGTGTACAATGTGCTGAGTGATGAGAAACAGTCAGGATACACAAGGATGTGGGTATCCCATGCAGGTACAAATGACAGCCAAGGTTTAGCAGTTAAAAACAAAATATTTTCTGTGATACAGGGTACAGTGAACATGCTTTAAACAAAAGTCACTTGAAGGGCCACTGCGACTGATTATCTGTGGAACAGTAGGGAGAAATGCTGGTTTGAGAATAGAGAGAGAATCGCTTCCTCAACTCATGCTCGGCTCAGATCCCCTCTCCAGTTGCCCTCTTGGCTGCCACAGATTCCGTGGAGGAAAGCTTGGTGAGTCAGCATCCTTACTAGAATGAACCACTTTTGGTCTGAATTGTAAGTGGCGTTCAAAAACAAATGACCTGGAGGTATAATTACAGAAACCAGTACCTGTACATTAGAAATATTGACCCTGGCTGTTGAGACACTTGTCCCACTGTGACACAAGGTGGTGAATGGCTGTCTCGTAAAATTCCCGGGACTGCGATGTTAACCAGTTCTGCACATACAGCTGGATGTTGTTGTCTGAGGTGAATCATTTGCCCCTCAGAGCCTTTTTAAGGGGAGCAAACATGACGTAACCACAGGGAGATATGTCCATACTGTATGGAGGGTGGCCAAGAACCTCCCATTTGAATTTCTGCTGGAGTGCCACTGTGTTGGCCGTATGAGGCTTTGCATTGTTGTGGAGCAGAATGACCTCACAGGGTTGCCTGGTTGTTTTGATTTGATCACTTGGTGAAGGGTGGCCAAGGTTTGTGTGTAACACTGGACATTCACTGTTTGTCCCGTGCTGCAGGAAGTGAATCAGAAGGGGGCCATCTTGGTCAAAGATAATGTCAGCATAGCTTTTTAAGCACTACTGTGGATGGTCTTGGCTTTTTTTGGTGGCGGTGACCCTGGATGCTTTCACTGAAGACTTTGTCATTTTGGTTGTGGTTTGAAGTGATGACACCAAGACTCATCTCCAGCCACCACCGGTGCCAGGAATGCATTCCCTCCCTGAGCATAGTGCTTCAGATGAGCAAGACAGTGGGCCATTCGACATGTTTCCTGGTGCGGTTGAAGATTGTGGGAGCACTCATTGGGCACATACTTTGTGCATGTGCAGTCGTTCCTTCGTGATATTGTGAACACTTCCGACACTCAATCCGACCACGGTGGCTACAGCTTTCACTTTCACTCAGCAGTCCTGCGTAATGAGTGCATCCACCAGCTGGACGATGTCATTGGTAATGAAGTGGGGTACTCCAGACCATGCATCATCGGCTAACCATACCCGTCCTTCCCTGAAGTGCTTGTGCCACGCCTTGACCCTTGCAAAGGATATACAGTGTTCTCCGTAAACTTGTGACATTCGTCGATGAATGTCCATTCCTCTTCCTCTTTCCGCTGTTAGAAAATGAACAATACCTCTTTGCTCTTGACGCCTCCATGTTACTGTTTGCAATGTGACTGGCACAATAGATGATTGGTGCATGCTGCTGCTAGCTCTGTATAGTCATGTGACGTGCACGTATGCCCTCTAGCGACGGATGTGAACTTCCACACTATGGTCGGAACCACACCTTGTTACACATGCCACAATATTACCCTCCTGTCATCGGTTTTCCAGACTCTTGCTTGTGTCTTTCTGAACGCCCCTTATACTAGGTGAATATGTCACATAGGTCATGCAAGAGGATGCCAAATACTCACTGTGAATTTATGTCAAGAACAATTTTCAAGTGGTTAATAAATTTTGCCCAGTGCCCCCTACGCTGACTGTGGCTTCTACATTCTGCCCCCTCCTGTTAAAGTGATGACATATTGTTTACAGCTTGTCATGAGCTTCCATGGAGAGATAGGTTGCACTGGTGTGACCTTAAATTTTAGGGGTTACATTTAAATAAATTTATGATAATCTATCAAAAGGGGATGTACAGTTTGTAACAATGGTAATATAAGCACTGTTACAATACAGTTCTTTATGGAGGTTGTTAAGATGTCAGTGGCCAAAGTGAGGGCCACGGGTCAGTTAAGCATTTGGTCAGCAAGGATGAGCATGTTTCCCACTGCAGCAGACTAGCTGGAGAGAGAGCATAATTGTGTTCCTGCAACACTTGAACAACTAGCATGAGCCTAGAGCCTTGATCATTGTGCTAAAATACACACATCAAAAAAAGTTTTGCATCACCTCGGTTCCAAGAGGTTCGCCATACTAGCCACAAGTTGATCAAGGCACTGTTGGTCCAGATTGTCCCACTCCTCAGTGGTGATTCGGCGTAGATCGCTCAGAGTGGTTGTTGGGTCACATCGTCCATAGACAGCCCTTTTCAATCTGTCCCAGGCATGTTCGATAGAGTTCATGTCTGGAGAACATGCTGGCCACTCTAGTCAAGTGATGTCGTTAACCTGAAGGAAGCCATTCACAAGATGTGCACGATGGGGGTGTGAATTGTCGTCCATGGAGACAAATGCCTAGCCAATATGCTGCCGATATGGTCGCACTATTGATTGGAGGATGACATTCAAGTATCGTGCAGCCGTTACAGCACCTTCTATGACCATCACCGCCGTACGTCGGCCCCACATAATGTCACCCCTAAAAAATCAGGGAACCTTCACATTGCTGCACTCACTGTATAGTGTGTCTACGGCATTCAGTATGACAGGGTTGCCTCCAAACACGTCTCCGACGATTGTCTGGTTCAAGGCATAAGCGACACTCATTGGTGAAGAGAACGTGATGCCATTCCCGAGCGGTCATTTAGCATGTTGTTGGGCCCATCTGTATGGTGTCGTCGTTGCAAAAATGGACATCAGGAGTGAAGTTGCGCATTTTGCAGCCTATCGCACACAGTTTGAGTCGTACCATGATGTCCTGTGGCTGCACGAATAGCATTATTCAGCACAGTGGTCTTGCTGTCAGGGTTCCTCCAAGCCAGAATTAGTAAGTAGTGGTCAACCACTGTAGTAGTAGCCCTTGGGTGGCCTGACGAGGCATATTATTGACGGTTCCTGTCTTTCTGTATCTCCTCCATGGCTGAACAACATCGCTTTGGTTCACTCAGAGACACCTAGACACTTACTTTGTTGAGAGCCCTTCCTGGCACAAAGTAACAATGCGGATGCAATCCAACCATGGTATTGACCATCTAGACATGGTGAACTACAGACGACATGAGCCATGTACCTCCTTCCTGGTGGAATGAGTGGAACTGATTGGCTGTTGGACCCCCTCCATCTAATAGGCACTGCTCATGCGCGGTTGTTTATTTGTTTGCGTGGGTTTAGTGACATCTCTGAACAGTTAAAGAGACTGTGGTTGTGATACAATATCCACAGTCAACGTCTGTCTTCAGGAGTTCTGGGAACCAGGGCGATGCAAAACGTTTTTTTGATATTTGTATACCTTAGTAGAAAAGGAGACTCTCGGAACTAGGCTCTCAATGGTGAGCCACATTAGAATTACATTTAGTAACCAATGGGTGAACATTTTATTTGCAATAATACTGAACATCAATACCTATATAATTAACCATAGAAATCAATAATTATTTGTGATGGTGCACTTCTAAAAAAAACACTACTGAGATATGAATGAAAATATATGTATTTGGTATGTCTTTACTTCAAGAAAGAAGACTGGATGAATGATTCCAGATGAGGTAAAGTACGTAAGCATGATAAATATCTGTTACATTTTCAATGAGATTTAAGTACATGCCCTTTTTAAAATAAATTCGAACAAGTTAACTTCACCTTGATTGTAATTTAAATGCATATTTTAGTATGTGGTGTTCAGGTTTGAGGCAGCATGCACATAGAGTTCAGAGTGACACTGTTAAGACATGCATAGATTTAATGCACTAAACTACATTGCAAGGAAAAAATTGGCCCTTTTAGAGATTTCCAGTTTACTCAAAATTTAATGTTGCCACAGAGCATATGGAATACATGAAATGATTACATTTACAGATCAGTAGCACAAGCAGTTCTCAGGTGCTGAAACATCCATATTAGTATGAGGTGTAGCCTCCATGGGCAACAATGCAGGCTGCCTATGGCATCCAGTCAATGGTACAGATGGCAAATACTGTCCCGGAATGTGTTTTGCCGTGCCTGCTCAAACCATTCACCTAGTTCTGTAAGAGCTGTTGGTTGACAATTGCACGATCACTTCTCATACCACCATATCCCACATATGCTCCATTGGAGACAGGTCCAGGGATCACCGAGCGAGGTGGCGCAGTGGTTAGCACACTGGACTCGCATTCGGGAGGATGACGGTTCAATCCCACGTCTGGCCATCCTGATTTAGGTTTTCCGTGATTTCCCTACATCACTTCCGGCAATTGCCGGGATGGTTCCTTTGAAAGGGCACGGCTGATTTCCTTCCCCATCCTTCCCTAATCCGAGCTTGTGCTCCGTTCTCTAATGACCTCGTTGTCGACGGGATGTTAAACACTAATTTCCTCCTCCTCCTCAGGTCCAGGGATCATAATTGCCAGGGAAGTTACTGCGTCTTCTGCGCAGCACGCTAAGTTTCACGGGCAGTGTGTGGGCGAGCATTATCCTTTTGGAACAACACGTCACTTTCTTGTTGCAAAAACAGCAAAAGTATGAGTCTAACAACATTCTGCATGTATTGAGTGCTGGTTAGTGTCCCCTCCAGAAATACCAAAGGTGAAAGAGATTTGTAGCTAAATGCACCCCAGAGCACAACACCTGGGATGGGGGCAGTGTGCCTTGGATGCTTGCACTCTTCTAAATAACACTCACCACTTCTACATTGTATGTGCGAACAACCATCACTTCCATGCACGCAGAATCTGCTTTCATTGCTGATGACCACAGCATGCCATTCCATCTTCCAAGTGATCCTTTGACAGCGCCAGTCGAGTCGTGTACGTCGATGCTGCAGTGTGAACTGAAGGTCACTAGAGATGTGCGTGCCCATAGTCTTACTGCTAACAACAGGTTCACAACAGTTTGTGTTGACATGTCTGGGCTCACAAGCCCTCTTATCTGTGTTATGATAATCCTGGCGGGCGTCTGTGCTGTGCCGATGTCCAGAACCTCGTCTACAGGTGCGAGAATGTTCACATGACCACTGATACCAGAATCATTGCACAACTGTGCAGCATGTCCATTCGGGTGGCAGTTGTTTGGATGGACCATTCTACCACTTAGAAACCACAATTTCACCCCTTTCAAATACCCTCAGTTGACTGTAGGAAGCACAAGTCTCTCTCCATGACATGGTTGCCTGCTTGCTTCTCATGTCTGCACCACACTGAGTCCTCTGCCTGTGAACATTACCTATTAAAGGGTAGACACAGACGGTGCTCTGGTAGCTATGCCACAATGCTATCTGTTGAAACCACTTTTAGTACATCTACTATCCCCGAGGTGGCATATGCCACCGTCAGAATAAAACTGGCGTCGTCTTTGTAGGTGTACTAATTTTCTTTCCAGCAGTGTAATATCCACAAAGATAAGGGTTGAATGATACACCAGGCAGTGAAATATGTCATTTAGCCTAGCAACATTAATTGTCTGAAGAATCATAATACAAAATCAGTAGTAAATCACCATGAAACATTCTGCAGCACCCAATAATCAAATACATGTTATAATATGTGAAATGAATTTAAGTGCCAACTGCAGACACGAGTGAAATATGTCAAGACAACGTTTAGCTTCCAAAATGGCTCTGGTGTTTTTATTTCACATCATACTAGAACAGTGTGCTCAAATTAAGTTTGTTCATACTGTCACTGTATAATGTTGGTCTTTGTTGACGGACCCACAGCCTCACCTCTGCTTGCACCACTTCATTACAATCAAAGTGAAGTTTTGGAAACAAATGGAAAATCAGATGGGACCAAGTTGGGACTGTACAGAGGATGATCAGTGATGGTGAACTCGAGGCATCAGATGCAGCACTTGTGTACAGTCTGGCATTGTCGTGCTGAAGGAGAGGGTATTCAGTGTGTGGACGACCTCTTCAGATTTGTGCTTTCAGTTTTCTGAGGGTCTCTCACGCACTGACATTGTTACATTACTTACCGCCATGTCCCATGCTACAATTTGGAGCCCTCTAGTGGTGGAGGGTTGCAACATGCGTTAGTGAAGTGGGAATGTCGACTGAGTAATATGTGTGATGTGTAATAGCTCAAGTGATATTGAGAACAGAACAAAATAAAATAAGAGGCATTACTTTCCACTGTAGCCTCGTAATATGCCAGTACTCCTACTCGATATATTTAGTCATTGCACACTCGACCATGATCATCTGCTGATCTAACACAGAGTCAGACTTGTCTGTAGGTATGACCTGGTTTTGATATACATCATCACATAAAGAAGAAACATCTAATGCTTAGGGAAAACAAGCAACTCAAGAAAGAATATTGGTGCCATTACACTTTCGTGGAGTAGGAAACTGAAATAACAGCAGTAAATATTGGTGTGAAAAGTTGTGATGAAGACAGTTATCAGAAACTCAAGATGTCCACAGCTAGGAAACTGGATGACAGTTTGACCGAGACCTACACGACAAGAGAGAACATTGATGTGAATGACAAACTTACAAGTTCGACTTCGGGTGCTACTCAATAATGAATTATTATGAAAGGTAAGCACTCTCCATTTACCTTTACTTTTTGAACTGGTTTAATTTACTTTCACTTCACTTTAAAACAAAAGGTTATGTATAACACTGATTTTTACACTGACAAAATGTCTGGTGCCAGTAACGCTGCAGTATGGGTGGTTCTGTCCCAGCTCATTCCATGGCATGCCCACACATTTCAAAAAACAGATATCAGTGTGCTCGCATGTAAACTACAATGAGTCATGTAACAGATAGCATGTTATAACCTACTTGTCTATCACACTGTCAATGGTACTTTGTGAGCCCAGCAAATGTTTACATCGAAATCTTGTTGCTTTGCCAAATTCTATTCATTTGCCAGGCCTCATTGACCTGATCATGTCATCTTTTGGTATTTCCATAAAAACACAAATGTTCATCTAAGATCTTCACTGTTTCATGTTGAGTTTTCATGTTAGAGACTAGATTGTCAACAATGCCTTCAAAAGAATTCTTCTTGAATAAATCTTCTGCATTCACATCTGTCACTTAATTCCTGGATTCAACAATAAAGGATTTCACCTCCAGAAGTTCAGGATCAAAATTAACTGTACACTCTACAGCACAAAAAGTGGGCCACCCCTGAATTCAAGTGTGTAGGCCACACCTGACTGTATACAACCAACATACCACAGCTGTGTCACAGTTCCTTTAAACCCTCTGCAGTACAGTCATTTGACTATATGAATTTGATACCACTAGAGAGACTACTAGAGAACACTGCTCTTTATGGTATTCAGTCCAGATGTGAACCAATACTGTCATACAACAAATATTAGAAAACACGTTATTAGAGATGAAATAGTTGTTAACACTTGTAAATTAAACTGTATTATGATAAGTGACACTGAAGAAGTCTTATCACACTCATTAACTGACATAATGAGTTGTTGTTCATGATCCGAATTTGAACCCACTGTTAGTCAAACAAAGCTTGCATGTCCGATCAAGGCTCGACTAGGCATAAAGAGGTATAAAATACTGAAGTGTGGACCAATATCAGTTTTCAAGGCCGAATATCTGGACCTGGAAATAAATGATGATACATGATTACTAAGAAGGTTTCATCAAGCTTCGATAAATCTGTAACTAAGACACATTTGAGGGTTGTAGACCTAACAAAAGTCCTACTAGTTACAAACATAGACAACACAACTGGAAAACATCATATGTTGTGGTGAAGGTGAAACAGATGTTGGGATATTGACACTGCCCTTATAAGACCTAAGGAGACTGGCAGCACTATGGTTGTTGGACCTCTTTTGGAATATTGCTGAACACTGACAGGATTGATGGAGGACATCAAAAATGTTGAAGAAAGGCAGCTGTTTCTGTAGTATAGTGTATTAGGGAGAGAATGTTATGGATGTTTTTCTTTTTTGTCCCTTGAGTTTGGGGGGGGGGGGGGCAGGGGGGACAAGTTGGGGATCCAGTATCAAAACAAATGCTTTTTCAATGTGGCACATTATTTCCATGACATTTCAACCATCATATTTCTTCTCCAAATGCAAACAGTTTTTGTTGCCACCACTGTATGAAGGATTATATTACAACTGTAATAACATAAGAAAAATTAGAACTCACACACAAAGATTTTGGTCTTTGTTTTTCTTCAGCTTCGTACACGAGTGGAACACTCGAAAAATTGAAGCAATTCTGTGAACTCTTTACTCTGTAATTCACAGTTAAGTGTTTTGTAATCATGTCTCATTGTGATGTAAATTAAGTGCCTCAGAAGGATGTAATTTCCATTGTGCAGCATTTATTGTTTCAGAGACACTGAGTATTTTTATAAGTGCTCAAAATGTGAATGATATAGTATGTATACACAATTATCTGACTGCCGCCAAAACTGTTTACTTTTACAATCCGCTTAGTTATCTTGGTAGAATACATATTTTCTTAATGTGAGATCTAATTCAGAGTGCTTACAAGAAGGAATAGTTTTCTGCATTTTTCTATTGCTAGCTAGTAGAAATATTTTGTGGTAGCTATGTTTATCATGAGTGTATTCTTTAACTAATATTTACTTAAATATTTGAATGAAATGTCAAAAGATGTATCTGCTCATATTATAGCAAAATAGCTATATCTGTGTTATTTTGTAATACAGACTTGGGTTGTTTGTTGTTGTGGTCTTCAGTCCTGAGACTGGTTTGATGCAGCTCTCCATGTTACTCTATCCTGTGCAATCTTCATCTCCCAGTACCTACTGCAACCTACATCCTTCTGAATCTGCTTAGTGTATTCATCTCTTGGTCTCCCGCTACGATTTTTACCCTCCACGCTGCCCTCCAATACTAAATTTGTGATCCCTCGATGTCTCAAAACATGTCCTACAAACTGATTCCTTCTTCCAGTCAAGTTGTGCCAAAAGATCCTCTTCTCCCCAATTCTATTCAATACCTCCTCATTAGTTATGTGATCTGCCCATCTAATCTTCAGCATTCTTCTGTAGCACCACATTTTGAAAGCTTCTATTCTCTTCTTGTCTAAACTATTTATCGTCCACGTTTCACTTCCATACAAGACATTTAAATCTATACTCGATGTTAACAAATGTTTCTTCTTCAGAAACGCTTTCCTTGCCATTGCCAGTCTACATTTTATATCCTCTCTACTTCCACCATCATCAGTAATTTTGTTCCCCAAATAGCAAAACTCCTTTACTACTTTAAGTGTCTCATTTCCTAATCTAATTCCCTTAGCATCACCCGACTTAATTCGACTACATTCCATTATCCTCGTTTTGCTTTTGTTGATGTTCATCTTATACCCTCCTTTCAAGACACTGCCCATTCCGTTCAACTGCTCTTCCAAGTCCTTTGCTGTCTCTGACAGAATTACAATGTCATCGGCGAACCGCAAGGTCTTTATTTCTTCTCCATGGATTTTAATACCTACTCCGAATTTTTCTTTTGTTTCCTTTATTGCTTGCTCAATATACAGATTGAATAACATCGGAGATAGGCTACAACACTGTCTCACTCCCTTTCCAACCACTGCTTCCCTTTCATACCCCTAGACTCTGCCATCTGGTTTCTGTATAAATTGTAAATAGCCTTTTGCTCCCTGTATTTTACCACTGCCACCTTCAGAATTTGAAAGAGAGTATTCCAGTCAACATTGAAAAATCTTTCTCCAAGTCTACAAATGTTAGAAACGTAGGTTTGCCTTTCCTTAATCTATCCTCTAAGGTAATTCGTAGGGTCAGTATTGCCTCACGTGTTCCAAAATTTCTACGGAATCCAAACTGATCTTCCCCGAGGTCGGCTTCTATCAGTTTTCCCATTCGTCTGTAAAGAATTCGCATTAGTATTTTGCAGCTGTGACTTATTAAACTGATAGTTCAGTAATTTTCACATCTGTCAACACCTGCCTTCTTTGGGATTGGAATTATTATATTCTTCTTGAAGTCTGAGGGTATTTCGCCTGTCTCATAAATCTTGCTCACCAGATGGTAGAGTTTTGTTAGGAGTGGCTCTTCCAAGGCCGTCAGTAGTTTCAATGGAACGTTGTCTACTCCCGGGGCCTTGTTTTGACTCGGGTCTTTCAGTGCTCTATCAAACTCTTCTCGCAGTATCATGTCTCCCATTTCATCTTTATCTACATCCTCTCCCATTTCCATAATATTGTCCTCAAGTACATCGCCCTTGTATAGACCCTCTATATACTCCTTCCGCCTTTCTGCTTTCCCTTCTTTGCTTAGAACTGGGTTTCCACCAAAGCTCTTGATATCCATATGAGTGGTTCTCCTTTCTCCAAAGGTCTCTTTAATTTTCCTGTAGGCAGTATCTGTCTTACCCCTAGTGAGATAAGCCTCTACATCCTGACATTTGTCCTCTAGCCATGCCTGCTTAGCTATTTTGCACTTCCTGTCAATCTCATGTTTGAGACGTTTGTATTCCTTTTTGCCTTCTTCATTTACTGCTATTTAATATTTTCTCCTTTAATCAATTAAATTCAATATTTCTTCTAGCCCTCGTCTTTTTACCTATAATGATCCTCTGCTGCCTTCACTACTACATCCCTCAAAGCTACACATTCTTCTTCTACTGTATTTCTTTCCCCCATTTCTGTCAATTGTTCCCTTATGCTCTCCATGAAACTCTCCATAACCTCTGGTTCTGCCAGTTTATCCATGTCCTATCTCCTTAGATTCCCACCTTTTTGTAGCTTCTTCAGTTTTAATCTAAAGTTCATAACCAATAGATTGTGCTCAGAGTCCACATCTGCCCCTGGAAATGTCCTACAATTTAAAACCTGGTTCCTAAATCTCTGTGTTACCATTATAGAATCTATCTGATTACTTTTAGTATCTCCAGAGTTCTTCCATGTATACAACCTTCTTTCACGATTCTTAAACCAAGTGTTAGCTATGATTATGTTGTGCTCTGTGGAAAATTCTACCAGGCGGCTTCCTCTCATTTCTCAGCCCCAATCGATATTTACCTACTATGTTTCCTTCTCTCCCTTTTCCTACCCCTGAATTCCAGTCACCCATGACTATTAAATTTTCTTCTCCCTTCACTACCCAAATCATTTCTTTTATCTCATCATATACTTCATCAATTTCATCATCATCTGCAGAGCTAGTTGGCATATAAACTTGTACTACTGTAGTAGATGTGGGCTTCGTGTCTAACTTGGCCACAATAATGCGTTCCCTATGTTGTTTGTAGTAGCTTACCCGTACTCCTATTTTTTCTATTCATTATTAAACCTACTCCTGCATTACCCCTATTTGATTTTGTGTTTATAACCCTGTAATCACCTGACCAGAAGTCTTATTCCTCCTGCCACCGAACTTCACTAATTCCCACTATATCTAACTTTAACCTAACCGTTTCCCTTTTTAAATTTTCTAACCTACCTGCCCGATTAAGGGATCTGACATTTCACTGTCCGATCCATAGAACGCCAGTTTTCTTTCTCCTGATAACAACGTCCTCTTGAGTAGTCCCCATCTGGAGATCTGAATGGGGGACTATTTTACCTCCGGAATATTTTACCCAAGAGGACGCCATCATCATTTAATCATACAGTAAAGCTGTATGCTCTTGGGAAAAATTATGGCCATAGTTTCCCCTTGCTTTCTGCCGTTCGCAGTACCAGAACAGCTAGGCCATTTTGGTTAATGTTGCAAGGCCAGATCAGTCAATCTTCCAGACTGTTGCCCCTAGAACTACTGAAAAGGCTGCTGCCCCTCTTCAGGAACCACACGTTTGTCTGGCCTCTCAACAGATACCCCTCCGTCGTGGTTGCACCTACAGTTCGGCTATCTGTTTCGTTGAGGTATGCAAGCCTCCCCACCAACGGCAAGGTCCATGGTTGATGGGGGGTAAACTTGGGTAGAGTAGACAAAACGTTTGATCCTTCAAAGGTTTGTGTGGCTTTGTGGCTGGAGCCTGTTGTAGCCACGGCTTGTGGCTACGAGACAGCCAGGCTGGATGGCTAATGAGCTGGCTGGCCAGCTACAGCCCAGTGCCAAGGCAAGACCGAAGAGAGCAAGCCAGTGGTGGCAGGAAAACAGCTTTCCCAGCCCGGCATGGGCCAGAATGGCTGCAACAAATGGCTCTGCCTCTGCCGTTCCTTTTGACGTTAACTGTTTTCTTCCACTCTTGCATCAATATAAGAGCAGCAAGCAGAAATACACATCAGGCTGTCTGTTGCAATGGGTCACAACTCGAGATAGAATTGTCACTCTTATTGAAGAAGGTGGATGTTCCATCAGAGAAGCTGGCACAAGGTATGGCATGTCACATACCACTACAGCGTGATGTGAGAAGAACTATCTTCAAAGAGTCACTAACAACAGGGCTCCTGGCTCAGGCAGAGTGAGCTCACGGAGGTAGTGTATGAGAGCACAGAAAATCCCTCTCTGAACAGGAAGCAGTTGCGGCAGGAGCCCAGCTTCAATGGCTTCAGTGACACGATTCGCTGAAGGCTGAGGGATGCTGGACTGCATGCACAATGATTTGCCGTAAAACGAGTGAGTGAATAGAAACAATATTTTATACTGGCTGGCATATGTGGAACTCCATCTGAGTGTGTTGGTATAAAATGTCATTTTCACTGATGAGAAGGTGTTTTTCACCAATAATGACAGTCCAAGAGTCATTTCCAGGTCACAAGGGACTCTCCATCGACGTGAATATGTGACCACAATGAGAAGAAGTGGGTGGCTATCTGATTAATGCTGGGGGTGGATTTCTGTGAGAGGAGCAGGAATTCTTCACAGGATAAAAGGAACTCTCGAGAATGAGCAGTACACCCGTGTAATGGAAAATGTCATACATCCATCAGCGCAAATGCTGTACAGAGAAGAGGACTTCACACTGCAAGAGGACCATTCTCCCGGTCACAAGTCTGTATTCGTTCAGCAGCAGCTTTCCACAATTGACATCAAAGTCGTGGACTTGCTGCCACAGGCTGCTGATATGAACCCTTGGAAAAATATGTGGGCTGATGTTGCCAGAATGTTAACAGAATACTGGCCACAAAACCAGCCGACTACAGCTAATGCTCTTCGGGACAGTGTTCTTGAAGCGCGGGAGGAAGTCGCTTCTTGAGGCTTTTGTGTCCGATGGCTTATAGATCCTATGTCAAGACGTGTGATAGAAGTACAAAATAATGTAGAATTCTGGATAAAGTATTAGAGTCTTAAAACATTTTGTTACGTCATCTCTTTTGTCGTTTTTCCTCATTGAGAGCCAGTGGAAGATCACAAGGCAACAGACGAAATAAAACTTGAGGCTGTTTTCCTTTGAGTTGCCTTTTTAACTGAAGTGAGTTTCTTTTGAATATACAATTTGTAAAACATTTTTATTTCATGTAAGCCTATCTAGATACTTACAAAGTAATCAGTTTAGATGGGCGCTTTTAAAGGATTTTGTATTATTTCAGATTCCACTTCATCCATTAATACGCACTCCATCCTCCAAAAATTATGCAATTGATTTCATCTTACATTTCTTCATTGTTAATTTCTCCTTCATTCTCTCTCTCACTCTCTCGCACCACTCTTATATCACCTCAATTACCTTTTTACTCCATTCTCCCAAAAGTAATAAACAAATATTGTAGTTTCCACTGGAATTATACATTCTCATTTAATTTCTGATTTCTTTACTGTCCTCTATCATTCCTCTCAAAACCTATGAAACCCTATTCTTTTATATCCCCTTATCTATAACCCATTCCTCATTCTGAAAACATTCCTCCCATTTCTGTCTGTCCTAAGATAAAACAAACTGTGGCATACGTCTAAGTAAGGAATACTTTGCAAGCTTTTCACTCTTTTATTTTGCACTTCTTCATTCCTATCCATTCCTAGAGTCCATTGACATCGACATCCACATGAATACTCTGCAATTCACAATAAAGTGGTTGACAGGGTGTTCTTTGAACAACTGTCATTATTTCTCTGCCGTTCACACTCAAATAGAGTGTGGAAATAATGAACAACTAAACCTTCCCATGCAAACACAATGGTCATATCTCGTATGTATGTCAGAGCAAACAAAATATCATGACATTCACCAGAGGTTGGAAATTGGAATCTAGTGAAAACATCTTGCCACAGTACTAAACACCTATGTTTTGATGATTTGCATCCTGACTTATTTATCATATCTGTGACAAAATCTCTCCTATTTTGTGATAATACAATATGAGCTGCCCTTCTTAGTGCTTTTCCAATGTCTGCTGTCAGTTCACTTTGTAGAAATCCCATATCATGCACGACTGCTCACGAAGAGGAGGGATAAGTGTGTTATAGGTGGTCACTTTAATTACTCCATTGCATCTTCATATTCTACCAATAAAATGTGGTCTTTGGGTTTCTTTCCCCACAATATTTTCCATATAATGGTTCCAAAGTAAGTTGTTCATGATCATAATTCTTACATGTTTAGCTGAATCAACAGCCTTTAAATGTGACTGATTTATCACATAAGCAAACTTTAATGGCACTGTTTTGTTATGCTTGTAGGGAACCTCACATTTTATTGTTGAATGTTAATTGTCATATTTTGCACCATGAAGACATAGTTTCATCATCATTTTACAATTTGCTTTGCTCTTCTGAGGAGTTTACTAGACAGCAGCATTACCTGCCACAAGTCTAAGCGAAATTTTTTGATTGTCTACTAAATAGTTTATATATATTAGAAATAGCAGAAGGTCTAAATCACTTTACTTGCGGAATCACACTCATCACATCCAGTTCAATAGGTGACGTTTCGTCAGTCACTGTGAACCGTGACCTTTCATACAGGAAATTGTGAATCCAGTTGCACAACTGAGACGATAGCTCTTAGGAAAGCAGTGTGAGGAATAGTATCAAAATCCTTTTAGGAATTCTATAAATATGGAAACAATTTGAAAGCCCCTGTACACAGTCCATCATGCAAATAAAATGCCAGCTGTCTCTCATAAGAGTGATGCTTTCCAAATCCATGCTGGTTTTCATGTCACTAGATAATATATTTCAGGGTATTTCATAACGTTGGAACAAAATATTTATTCACAGGTCCTGCTAGATGTCGATGTCAATGAAATGGATCTGCAAATCAGTGGGTTATGTTTATTTTCTTTCACAAGTATTGTGGTGGTCTGTGTAACTTTCCATTCTTCTCCCTCACCATACATGCTAGAATACTCCTCATGACACCGCAGCAAAAATAATTAAGCCACTGCATCTAAATAGTTAGCCCACTCAATAATAAAAAAAAAAAAATTGATTATAGAAACATAATCATCCTGCTATAGCAATGATAGTCATGACAGCATAGTGGAACATACCTGGTGATGCTGTCATAGTTTTGTTACTTCCTGGAATAGAGAATTATCTAGCAAGATTCACTTGATAAGTGGTATACCAACCAGAAAATGAATTCATCTTTGACTTATCAAATATATGTTTACAGACAGCGGAGATTACTTTCACTAATGTCATTCTCTACAGTGTTAATTATCTGCATCAGTCATCACAAGGGCAATGAGGAGGAGATGAAAACTGCGTTAGTCACTTGCTCCATGAAAATGTTGACGCACTGTAAGGAGTAAGAAGCAGTAGTCTCAGTTCCAAACTGATGGGAGAGTAACATTTTATCTCATTTGTGATAAATACAAACAACTATACTGAACTCAGAATGACATCTTTAGAAATTCTGTCATCATAAGATGTCTCGCCACCTTCAGTAACAGTAAATCTAAAGGTAAGAAACATAAAATACTGTCGAACTGATACTGAAAATACATAAATCTCTTAATGAAATCATATCACTGAATACTCTATTAACTTTGTTTTATTCAGTAACTACTCTGTGGTAAAGTTACTTGAGTATGACAAAAGACTTCACACTTAATTAAGATAGCCATTTGTTGTATGTACACTCCTGGAAATGGAAAAAAGAACACATTGACACCGGTGTGTCAGACCCACCATACTTGCTCCGGACACTGCGAGAGGGCTGTACAAGCAATGATCACACGCACGGCACAGCGGACACACCAGGAACCATGGTGTAGGCCGTCGAATGGCGCTAGCTGCGCAGCATTTGTGCACCGCCGCAGTCAGTGTCAGCCAGTTTGCCGTGGCATACGGAGCTCCATCGCAGTCTTTAACACTGGTAGCATGCCGCGACAGCGTGGACGTGAACCGTATGTGCAGTTGACGGACTTTGAGCGAGGGCGTATAGTGGGCATGCGGGAGGCTGGGTGGACGTACCGCCGAATTGCTCAACACTTGGGGCGTGAGGTCTCCACAGTACATCGATGTTGTCGCCAGTGGTCGGCGGAAGGTGCACGTGCCCGTCGACCTGGGACCGGACCGCAGCAACGCACGGATGCACGCCAAGACCGTAGGATCCTACGCAGTGCCGTAGGGGACCGCACCACCACTTCCCAGCAAATTAGGGACACTGTTGCTCCTGGGGTATCGGCGAGGACCATTCGCAACCGTCTCCATGAAGCTGGGCTTTGGTCCCGCACACCGTTACGCCGTCTTCCGCTCACGCCCCAACATCGTGCAGTGGTGTCGCGACAGGCGTGAATGGAAGGACGAATGGAGACATGTCGTCTTCAGCGATGAGAGTCGCTTCTGCCTTGGTGCCAATGATGTTCGTATGCGTGTTTGGCGCCGTGCAGGTGAGCGCCACAATCAGGACTGCATACGACCGAGGCACACTGGGCCAACACCCGGCATCATGGTGTGGGGAGCGATCTCCTACACTGGCCGTACACCTCTGGTGATCGTCGAGGGGACACTGAATAGTGCACGGTACATCCAAACCGTCATCGAACCCATCGTTCTACCATTCCTAGACCGGCAAGGGAACTTGCTGTTCCAACAGGACAATGCACGTCCGCATGTATCCCGTGCCACCCAACGTGCTCTAGAAGGTGTAAGTCAACTAACCTGGCCAGCAAGATCTCCGGATCTGTCCCCCATTGAGCATGTTTGGGACTGGATGAAGCGTCATCTCACGCGGTCTGCACGTCCAGCACGAACGCTGGTCCAACTGAGGCGCCAGGTGGAAATGGCATGGCAAGCCGTTCCACAGGACTACATCCAGCATCTCTACGATCGTCTCCATGGGAGAATAGCAGCCTGCATTGCTGCGAAAGGTGGATATACACTGTACTAGTGCCGACATTGTGCATGCTCTGTTGCCTGTGTCTATGTGCCTGTGTTTCTGTCAGTGTGATCATGTGATGTATCTGACCCCAGGAATGTGTCAATAAAGTTTCCCCTTCCTGAGACAATGAATTCACGGTGTTCTTATTTCAATTTCCAGGAGTGTATTATGATGAGACACCAGTTGTATTACTGTAGTACATATTAGTAGTGTTCCCTATTAAGTTATTGAATACAGATAAATTGTCAATATGTTCCAACTTGTTAACAAAAACCGTCTGATGATGCACAGGTAGTTGTTCAATCCCACGCACATAGTGACTTGCAGATTCTGAGTTAAGCCACATGTAAAGTGCAATTACCAAAATAAAACAAAAACTATCTATCTTGCTGGTTGATCAATAAGGGGCAAAGAAGGTAAACACATATGGATGCCAGATTAGAAGAGGTACGGTATGCATGTTTGTCAACTAAGTTCCTCTGTGCTGTCTTCCAGCTCACGTTTGTTACTCTTCAACTGCAAGGCATCTCATTTGTCGGCAACGAATGTCAACTACAAAGGACAGATCCCTGTGAATCAGTTTGTAACACAAAACACTTTCTTTGTGCCACCTGATGAAGTACATCAATAACATTACCTTTTATGGATGTATTAAGGCATTGATTTCAGATAACATTTGTTATGGCTTACCCTTTTTTTCCTCCTTATGAAGTTACCATACTGTAATTCAAATTGCCATCAGGCTGCACTGATTTAGGTTTATTGTGATCTCTTTCAATCTGTCACCACAAATGCCAGGATTAATCCCTTTGGACGGGCACAGACTTCTTCCTTCCCAATCCTTTCCAGTTAGATTCTGCTTCACGTCCCATCTCCTCCTTCCTTTCTTTTAACCTCAATATGAAAACTGAAGGCAAGGGTCACACAAAGCTTACTTGGTCATCACACTTGCCAGTTATCAGGTACAGTGTCACTGACCATGTAGCAAATTGCAGAAATGTCATTCATTAATGTTTGTTGCCATGAATGTGGTAATTAATTAATCTCCAAATGATTGTACCTGAAATGATACAACTTGACTTTCTCGATAGCACTCACACCACACAGGGCACAGACATTTCGAATTGTCTCCACTGCTTTCACCCTTTTATTAAACACAAACAGAACACAATATCACAAATATTAGACTTTACTCCACTTTTAGACTTTTTTTTTTTTTTTTTTTTTTTTTTTTTTTTTTAACGCATAAATGATGGTCCTTATAACATCAAAAATGAGAAATACCAGTTGTCATGGCACAAGCTGTACTACAAACTTTAACAAAATAAGACCATAGTTAAATACACTTATAGCAACAGGTCATACAAAATTGCCACAGAACATGCTGAAATGTATTATTATATCATATGCAACTTTGCATAATATTGTGTGTGCTAATTGCAGTGCAGAAAAGTCCACTGGCGATCATAAGCTGTATGGCTGATGCGACGCGATCACTTGGGTGGACGCTGGTCTATGTCAAGCAGCTGCTGGCTGATGGCACTGAAATTGGTCTAACCATTGCAGATATCAACATGCTCTTTCACAAACATCTTTCTGTGAGATTTTTCTATTACTGCCCGGTTACAAAATGAATGAATCTGTCTCTGACTTTCTGTTAGACTTATGCTCTTCGCAGACAGATGGGATATGGGTTAAAAAAGGAAGGAAAAGGATGGATTTGATATCACGGCTTTGCATTCGCATTGCATGATGTTTTCTACTAGACCACAAATAGCTTACTCACGATGACAGCTCAAGTGGGAGTCAACACAGCACTATGTGCTGCATACCCCATTATGACAAAAACATGATGCTAACATGTGAAATTCAGTGGTTGGTTGGCCTGAGGCTAGCTTGTAATGGCTAAGGTGTGGGTTCGATTCCTACCAGCAGTACCAGTCTTTAACAGCCACAAACATACCCTCCTCACCTCCACTACTGCCAAGCAAAGAATGCAGGACTGTACCATGGTTCCGAATCACCATTAAACATGTCCATTTGCTACTGACAAGAACAGAGTTGGATTAGTTCGGCTGTCAGAGGCGCAAGTCGCTGCTTGCAGAAACTCTGTCTCTGGTAAACTTTCTTACACTAGTAATGTCATTTTAGTTCACGAACCAATTGTGATGTAAGATCAGAGGACCTTCATTTCTTATTTTAAGTGACCTTGAGATTTTGGAAATATTGACACAGGAGTGGGATTCAAGGTTCGATTCCAATTTTTGTCTAGATTTGAAACCTTTGAGATGATACTGTCCCATCATTTTGTTGTTTCCCCATGATGCCCAACTCCTCCAGGTTTGTATGAATGATGTGATCCTAACTAGTAGTGAAAGAGAATTTGGGAGTTGACACTTCTTGGTGTTGGATCAACAAAGATGATACGCATGGGTTTGGAGTCCCAGACAGAACAGAACATTTGTTGTGATGCCTCTAGCCAAACATGAGCACATCTCGCCACTGGTCAAGAAACAATAAATATTTCACGTGTATTCTTAGATATAAGACAACACCAAAAGGTGAAGGTGCTGGGTTCAAATTCCTGCCAGGCAAAAATCATTTGCACTGTCGTTTAAGCTTTCAGTATCATGCTATTGGTGAAAATATTTAATATTTGACATCTGACTGTGCTTCATAACAACTTGTATAGGTACTGGGTTTTACTCCCAGTCCGTCATCACAACTTTACTTCATGGTGTTTCACATTTGTGCATTGCCCTTTATTACATACCTTTCGTGGTTACTCTTCAGGGGTAATATAAGCTTCAAGGCTTCCCACTGCAGTGCTAAATGTACATCATTAATTCCCAGGTTCAAACATTCAGCCTTCTAAACTTCAACATTTTACATCTCTTTATGCCTAGTTGAGCCTCAACCACACATGCAAGCTCTGGTTAACAGTAGGTTCAAATTCGAATCACGAACAACTCATCATGTCACCTAATGAGTGTGTTAAGACTTCTGCAGTATCACTTATATTATAATAAAGTTCAATTTACATGTGTTAGGGACTATCTCGTCTCTAATAATGTGTTTTCTTATATTTGTCGTATGACTGTATTAGTTTAAATCTGGACTGACTCCTATGATGAGCAGTGTTCGCTAGTGATCTCTTGTAGTAACCATTATGTTTAGTCAAACAACTGTACCCCACAGGGTTTCAGTGTTTAGAGGACCTGCAACACAGCTACGTTATGTTGGTTGCATTCAGAAGTTGCTCACTTTTTATGTTTAAAGTCATTTAATAAGCTCTAAAACTGTCTTATCTCAGCATCAGTGGTGGTATTTTGAGCTTGCAATAATTTGCTTTTGTAGTCTATTGGTATCAACAACTTTAACCAAATTAATGTCATGATTAAACACTTCAAAGATCTCACGTAATCCAAAACACCGTGTACCATAGAACCTGATTCAGCTTACAAATTTAATTTACTGAGAGTTTAAACAGTAATGGCAATCTTATCCAACTGAACTGCAGTTGGCCTTAAAGTGTCAATTAGAGCACTCTAATGGGTATCAGATGTGGAATATAGAAACTTCCCACACACTGTGAGAATTTCTCACTGGTGTGAACTGCAGCTATGTAGGCTGCAACGAAGTTCAGTCTCTCAGAAAAATGTAATTGTTTCATGACAGCTTTCAGTTGCATGTACTCCACATAAAGCTATGACAAGCCCACACACAAAATTTTGCAAGATGATTCAACTAAAAAAAAAGTGTTTCTGAGCTCCTTTATAAGATGCACTCATATTGCATCAAACAATGGAAAATCCAGGATAGGATAATGACAATATTATGAACATGCACGATTTCAACAGCTGCTTCCATGGCTGAGCCATCTGGATACCCCCCCCCCCCCCCCCTCCACCACCAGCTTTTCTGAGCTGCTAAGATTGGAGTTATCCTTACAACACATTCTCCTCTCCTCAACCTACAGTAACATACAGTCCTTACATCCTCTAAGCAACAGTTTCCTCTCTCTCTCTGTCCTATCATCTGCTCCCCATTCCTGTCTCCCACCCTCTTTGTTTGCTGTCCTCTGGCAATGCACCCACTAACCTTTCCCCACTCCTCTCCTTTTTCATCCCTTTCTTCCCCACCTCTTGATGCATCTGTTGGCATTCTAGTCACTACACACTCTGCCAGACAGCATTTATCTCTCTCCCCACTCGTACACTACTATCTCTTTTGTGTCCCCACCCTCGCCAAATTACTGCTTGAATACTACATGATAGTTGTATTCTGGCCCGTTAATGTGTCTTCTTTATAGTAAGTAGGAATCTATAATTTCCTTCATTGTCAATATTCCTACGTGGAGTTTCCGCTGTTTGATTTTGCTGAACGACTTGTCTTCCATCCTACAACCCTCTGATGTTTCCTTTTGTTACTGTTCTTGGTGTCCATTCTTTCTTTTCTTTCCTACATTTATGGTCCATCATTCAAACTACATCTACTTCCGAGCCACACTGTATCCATGATTGTCCACAAACAACTCAGACTTTGTGACTGTGTGAATTGCTGATGCAGCATCTGAGGCCCCAGATTCTTTTCTTTTATAGATGTAACCCATTACCCTCCCCCTCTCTCTACTTACTGCCACACACACACACACACACACACACACACACACACACACACTCTCTCTCTCTCTCTCTCTCTCTCTCTCTCCCTCTCCCTCTCCCTCTCCCCCCACCCCATACCTCATTGTTCATTTGCTCCCACATTTTAACATAATTTTGCATATTTTATGCAATTTCACCCATTTTTGCATATTTCTACATATGTGTGTGTGTGTGTCTGTGCATGTGTTTACATATTTTTTGCGCATCTTTCCAGTTATCCAGCTCCTCTCACAACCATCAACACCTATTTTGTCCATTTCTGCCTCATTCACATTTCCTTTACACCATTCCTGCCACAGTAAAGTACACGCTTCCATGGCTAAAACCCAGTCCCACGTCCTATTTCTTAAATGCTGCCTACACCATGGAAACCCATCAAATGGTCTAACCATAAAGATACCTTTATCTGGATTACACCTCTCCTTTCACTGAAACCTATGCCTTTTCAGATCCACCAACCTGTGGCCCTCACAAACCTGGTACTGCAAAAAGACAACCACCTCTGCTCCCCCTGCAAGATACTGTGACTGTGCAATCCCTACTCCATACATCGCATCTCTGAAATTGAATCCCTTGCCCTCCAGCTCAGCTCCTGGAGGAGCATTTCAGATGCTGCCTCTTTCAGCCGCCACTTCCATAAGTTATCCAACCAGCTGACATGCTCACAGTGTTCCTCCTCACCCATCCCTCATAGAACCTGCTTAGCTAACCTTGATGAGCTAGCCTTTTCAACTTGCCACATCACCAAATCCAAGGCCTAAACATTTCTGTAACACTGTTGTTAATCTTTCTACCAAAATCCTCAGTCCCACAGAAGTTTGTGTCCTCTGCAAAGACCTCACCTTTAGCCCTACTCACAAATTTAACCATGTTTTACTTGTCAAAGACCTACTCTCCTCCTGATCCCTGCAGTGGAAGCACTTCTTTGCCACCAATCTCTCCAACCAAAACCAGCCTAATTCCAGCAATGAGTCCCCCACCCCTCCCACGTAACCACCCACTGGTCACCTTCCAGGAATTCCTCACCTCCAGCTTAGCCTCACCATTCTTCCCCAGGTCCCTTTCCTCAGAGTGCCAACCTTTCAATAAAAGAAAGAATATCTATACACAATCTCAAAACAAATCCTGACCTAATCATCCTACTTGCAGACAAAGGCTCCACCACTCTTGTTGTGAACTGCAGTGACCACCTGTCAGGAGGAATCTGCCAGTTGTCTCACTCCTCTGGCTATAAACTCTGACAGAGTGATTCCATGCCAGAAGTCCAACATAACCTCCAATCCCCGCTTAAAACCTTAGACCCTTCCCAGAACCTGTATCCTGAATCCATTTCCCTCCTCACCCACATAAAACTCCACATGCCCACCTTCTACATGCTCCCAAAAATCCACAAGCCCAACAATCCTGTGCACCCAATTGTGCCCCACTGAAATAATTTATGCACTCATTGACTGACATGTTGAACTAATTGCGCATAATCTAGCCTCCCACATCAAAAACACCAATCACTTCCCTCCTGGATCCCTACTTGTCATTTCTGATGCCACCTCGCTATACACTGACATCCCTCATGCCCATGGTCTTACTGCTATTGAACACTACTTTCCCAATGTCCTTCAGACTCCAAATGCACTACCTCATTCCTCATACACCTTACTAACTTTATCCTAACCCACAAATACTTCTCATTGGAAGGGAAGGTATATAAACAAACACGTGGCACAGCAATTGGCACACACATGCCAACCTCCTATGCCAACCTTTGTATGGGCCATCTAGAGGAGACCTTCCTAGCCTCCCAAAACACTAAACCCCTTGTCTGGTTCAGGTTGATTGATTATCTCTTCATGATCTGCACCCAAGGCCAAGACTCCCTGTCTTTGTTCCTTCACAACATCAACACCTTCTCTCCCATCCACTTCATGTGGTCCTACTCAACCCAGTGTATCACCTTACTAAATGCTGACCTGCTCCACTCTGATAACTCCATCTGTATCTCTGTCCAAATTAAAACCACCAGCAGCACCTGCATTTTGACAGCTGTCATCCCTTTAACACCAAAAAATCCCTCCCATACAGGCTAGCCACCCACGGACAGCATATCTGCAGTAACAAGAACTCCCTTGCTCAGTGTGCTGAGAGTCTCACCAAGGCCTTCGAACATAGTCTGAAAACATCTCCCACGCCATTTCCCCTCACACCCCCAATCTTCCCACCACCCGTAAGACCCAGCCACAAAAAGTGTCCACTTGTCGCGCAGTACTAGCCTGGATTGGAGCAACTGAATCACATCCTTTGCCAGGGCTCTGATCATGTATCATCACGCCCTGAAAAGAGAGTCATCTCCAACCTCATAAGGATCACATCTCTGTGGAAGACACAGGTGCAAGAAGTGCACTTCCTATTCCACAGCTGTCACAGGTTTACCCTGCCCCATCAGGGGTTGGGCTACCTGTGAAAGCAGCCATGTCATTTACCAGTTCTGCTGCAATAATTGCAGCACAGCTTTTTATATTCATATGACTACCAACTAGTTGTCCAGCAGGATGAATGGCCACCATCAAACTGTGGCCAAGAGCAAAGTTCACCATCCTGTGGCACAACATGCATCTGAACATAATATGCTTGATTTCAATAGCTGCTTCACTAACCGAGCCATCTGGATCCTCCCCTCCACCATTTTGGACTGCTCAGATGGGAGTTATCCTTACAACACATTCTCCACTCCTGTAACTATGCCGGCCTCAGTGCACGGTAACGTACTGATCTTACATCCTTCACCCAACAGTTTCCACCTCCATTGTCCTATCATCTCCTCCCCATTCTCGACTCTAACCGACTTTGTTTGCTGCATCTGCCAATGAATCCACTCATCTTTCTCCTTCCCTGTTTTCCCTACCTCCTAGCCACACAACCTTCTGATGCTGTGCCTATTGCCATTCTAGTCCCTGGACACTCCGCCAGACAGTGTCTCTCACCCCACCCATACACTAGCACCCCTTCCCCTTCCCTACCCCCTTCAGACACATGCAAGCATCCCACGTGATAGTTGAACTCTAGCGTGAGATGCTGGAGTTGGTGGTTCTGTGTACATGAGGTGCACTTGCTTTTGTGTATGAATGGTGTGTGTTTCTCTTTTGCTTATGAAAGCTGTGACCGAAAGCATTATGTAAGTGTGTATTAATTGTGCCTGTCTCTAACTTAACCTGTCTTCTGTACAGTAAGCAGCAATCTGATTTTTTCTTCATTGTTAATATTATGAAAAGGAGAGATTGCTACTCAGTATATAGTGGATATGTTGAATCATAAAGAGGCACAACGAAAAGACTGCTAAACAAGGAAGCTTTGAGCCAAAAGGCCTTATTCTGAAGCTTACATGTTCATCAGTCTTTTCATTGTGGCTGTCTGCGACTCATTTTGCTTTCATTACCATAACCTTGTCTACAGCATTCACTGATAGGAACTGAGTGTTTCACAAGTACTGATCAAATTAAATGTGCAATAGCAACTCCTGTTTTCTGATTACAATCTATGAATTGCAGAAACTGTTAATTTATTTCATATTTATCAGTTCCCTTATTGAAGTCAACATGACAAAGGATCAATGTTGTCTTTTCAACATTATTTGAATCAGAAGTTGCATCAACAGTAGTTGATTAAGACTTATCGTTTTCTCTCTGTTCCGAGACGTCGGTCCTGACATGATGGACATGACTAGACATTAATTCATGCTGAGTATCACTTGACAGATAATGCATTTGTAAATGCTTTTCAGCTTCTTGTTCATCTCTGACTTTGCTAATTTGTTTTGAGAGAACTGAATCATAGTGACTCAACAGCTCTAATAGTCCAATGAAATTTGCTTTATTTGTACCTCCAGCTTTCTGCATTGAACCTCTGAAGGTCAAGCCACTAATGAAGAATAAGTAAAGTTACATTAAGTAACACAAGAGTCCACAAGCAAGTTTGAGTAAATTGGTTGTTCTGTGGATGAACAAAAGAAGAAAATTACCTCTTTACTTCTGAGCAATAGCAGGGGCAATGTAACTCCTCATGTCACTTCACTCCTTTACTTTTATGGTTCTTCCAGGACAACTATATACAAATAAGTGTATTTTATTTTGTGTTTGCTCTTTCATGCAATATCTATCCTGTGTATTTAATGTAAGATAGCCTTGTGATTGAATCAGAAGTGTCTTATCTTTTAACACTGTTGGCAATTGTACCAAATTATAATGATTTTCCACCACTGGGGAAATGTTTAGGTGGGATTCCCAATAGCATTTAAAGAAAGCATATGTTAAACTGCATCACAAGTTGGTTTTTGCCCATCATGTCTAAAGAAAACATTGTGCATTCAAGATTCAACATGAAATAGAATCAACTGGCCTGCAAAAATCAACTGAAGTTGTTGCATGAGCTAGACTGGCTGTTCTAGTGCTGGAGAAATTCTCTCTTATTTATTATGGTACATTTGCCACATGAGAACCCTACGGGATCTGAACCCTTGAGAGACATCCACCTCTCCCCTCCATGAGCCTTGGGCCTCTGGGATTTTGTCTCCTCTGTGTCTTCCCCCCACCTCTCACCCGGACCTGCCATTGGCACACACTACCCCTACTCCATTTTATTTTATTTTAACACAGGTAGGTGTCATAACATGCAAAATCTGCATACCAGTGTACATCTACATCTACATGACTACTCTGCAATTCACATTTAAGTGCTTGGCAGAGGGTTCATCGAACCACAATCATACTATCTCTCTATCTCTCTACAGAGGGTTCATCGAACCACAATCATACTATCTCTCTACTATTCCACTCCCGAACAGCGAGCGGGAAAAACGAACACCTAAACCTTTCTGTTCGAGCTCTGATTTCTCTTATTTTATTTTGATGATCATTCCTACCTATGTAGGTTGGGCTCAACAAAATATTTTCGCATTCGGAAGAGAAAGTTGGTGACTGAAATTTCGTAAAAAGCTCTCGCCGCGACGAAAAACGTCTATGCTGTAATGACTTCCATCCCAACTCATGTATCATATCTGCCACACTCTCTCCCCTATAACGCGATAATACAAAACGAGCTGCCCTTCTTTGCACCCTCTCGATGTCCTCCGTCAATCCCACCTGGTAAGGATCCCACACCGCGCAGCAATATTCTAACAGAGGACGAACGAGTGTAGTGTAAGCTGTCTCTTTAGTGGACTTGTTGCATCTTCTAAGTGTCCTGCCAATGAAACGCAACCTTTGGCTCGCCTTCCCGACAATATTATCTATGTGGTCCTTCCAACTGAAGTTGTTCGTAATTTTAACACCCAGGTATTTAGTTGAATTGACAGCCTTGAGAATTTTACTATTTATCGAGTAATCGAATTCCAACGGATTTCTTTTGGAACTCATGTGGATCATCTCACACTTTTCGTTATTTAGCGTCAACTGCCACCTGACACACCATACAGCAATCTTTTCTAAATCGCTTTGCAGCTGATACTGGTCTTCGGATGACCTTACTAGACGGTAAATTACAGCATCATCTGCGAACAACCTAAGAGAACTGCTCAGATTGTTACCCAGGTCATTTATATAGATCAGGAACAGTAGAGGTCCCAGGACGCTTCCCTGGGGAACACCTGATATCACTTCAGTTTTACACGATGATTTGCCGTCTATTACTACGAACTGCGACCTTCCTGACAGGAAATCACGAATCCAGTCGCACAACTGAGACGATACCCCATAGCTCCGCAGCTTGATTAGAAGTCGCTTGTGAGGAACGGTGTCAAAAGCTTTCCGGAAATCTAGAAATACGGAATCAACTTGAGATCCCCTGTCGATAGCGGCCATTACTTCGTGCGAATAAAGAGCTAGCTGCGTTGCACAAGAGCGATGTTTTCTGAAGCCATGCTGATTACGTGTCAATAGATCGTTCCCTTCGAGGTGATTCATAATGTTTGAATACAGTATATGCTCCAAAACCCTACTGCAAACCGACGTCAATGATATAGGTCTGTAGTTAAATGGATTACTCCTACTACCCTTCTTGAACACTGGTGCGACCTGCGCAATTTTCTAATCTGTAGGTACAGATCTATCGGTGAGCAAGCGGTTGTATATGAGTGCTAAGTAGGGAGCTATAGTATCAGCGTAATCTGAAAGGAACCTAATCGGTATACAATCTGGACCTGAAGACTTGCCCGTATCAAGCGATTTGAGTTGCTTCGCAACCCCTAAGGTATCTACTTCTAAGAAACTCATGCTAGCAGATGTTCGTGTTTCAAATTCTGGAATATTCCATTCGTCTTCCCTGGTGAAGGAATTTCGGAAAACTGCGTTCAATAACTCCGCTTTAGCGGCACAGTCGTCGATAACAGTACCATCGGCACTGCGCAGCGAAGGTATTGACTGCGTCTTGCCGCTTGTGTACTTTACATACCTACCAAATTTCGAGACAATGTTTCGTTGTGGAACCTATTAAAGGCATCTCGCATCGAAGTACGTGCCAAATTTCGCGCGTCTGTAAATTTTAGCCCATCTTCAGGATTTCGCGTTCTTCTGAACTTCGCATGCTTTTTCCGTTGCCTCTGCAACAGCGTTCGGACCTTTTTTGTGTACCACGGGGGATCCGTTCCATCTCTTACCAATTTATGAGGTATGAATATCTCAATTGCTGTTGCTACTATATCTTTGAATTTGAGCCACATCTCGTCTACATTCGCATAGTCAGTTCGGAAGGAATGGAAATTGTCTTTTAGGAAGGCTTCTAGTGGCACTTTATCCGCTTTTTTAAATAAAATTATTTTGCGTTTGTTTCTGATGGATTTGGAAGAAATGGTATTGAGCCTAGCTACAATGACCTTGTGATCACTAATCCCTGTATCAGTCATGATGCTCTCTATCAGCTCTGGATTGTTTGTGGCCAAGAGGTCAAGTGTGTTTTCGCAACCATTTACAATTCGCGTGGGTTCGTGGACTAACTGCTCTAAATAATTTTCGGAGAATGCATTTAG
The DNA here is from genome assembly GCF_023897955.1 of Schistocerca gregaria. Classification (NCBI taxonomy): domain Eukaryota; kingdom Metazoa; phylum Arthropoda; class Insecta; order Orthoptera; family Acrididae; genus Schistocerca; species Schistocerca gregaria. The sequence continues at coordinate 68,824,682 of NC_064927.1, read as the reverse complement.
GACAATCTCGGAAGACGTTTTCTGCCTACCACCGGTTTTGAACAAGTATTTTTGCCAACATACCGAGGGTAGGTTGAAGTCCCCACCAACTATAACCGTATGAGTGGGGTATTTATTTGTTACGAGACTCAAACTTTCTCTGAACTGTTCCGCAACTGTATCATCGGAGTCTGGGGCTCGGTAGAAGGAGCCAATTATTAACTTAATTCGGCTGTTAAGTATAACCTCCACCCACACCAATTCGCACGGAGTATCTACTTCGACTTCACTACAAGATAAACCACTACTGACAGACACCAACACTCCACCACCAATTCTGCCTAATCTATCTTTCCTGAACACCGTCTGAGACTTCGTAAAAATTTCTGCAGAACTTATTTCAGGCTTTAGCCAGCTTTCTGTACCTATAACGATATCAGCTTCTGTGATTTCTATTAGCGCTTGAAGCTCAGGGACTTTTCCAGCGCAACTACAACAGTTTACAACTATAATTCCGACTGTTCCTTGATCCAAGCACGTCCTGTAATTGCCAAGCACCCTTTGACATTGCAGCCCATCCCGCACTTTCCCGAGGCCTTCCAACCTAAAAAACCGCACAGTCCATGCCACACAGCCTCCGCTACCCGTGTAGCCGCCAGCTGAGTGTAGTGAACTCCTGACCTATTCAGCGGAACCCGAAACCCCACCACCCTATGGCGCAAGTCAAGGAATCTGCAGCCAATACGGTCGCAAAACCGTCTGAGCCTCTGATTCAGACCCTCCACCCGGCTCTGCACCAAAGGTCCGCAGTCGGTTCTGTCAACGATGCTGCAGATGGTGAGCTCTGCCTTCATCTCGTAAGCAAGACCGGCAGCCTTCACCAAATCAGATAGCCGCTGGAATCCAGAGAGAATTTCCTCAGATCCAAAGCGACACACGCCATTAGTGCCGACATGTGCCACCACTGCAGCTGGCTGCACCCTGTGCTCTTCATGGCATCCGGAAGGACCCTTTCCACATCAGGAATGACTCCTCCCGGAATGCACACGGAGTGCACACTGGATTTCTTCCCCTCCTTAGCCGCCATATCCCTAAGGGGCCCCATTACGCACCTAACATTGGAGCTCCCAACTACCAGTAAGCCCACCCTCTGCGATTGCCCGGACCTTGAAGGCTGAGAATGATCCTCTGAAACAGGGCAGGCGGCTGCATCTGGCTCAGCCAGAGACAGTGCCTGAAACCGGTTTGTCAGACGCACCGGGGAGGCTTTCTGATCAGCCTCCGGGGACGCCTTTCGCTGCCTGCCACGCCTTGGAATGACCTCCCAATCAACCACAGGCGAGGGCTCAGCCCCACTGCGGGCAGCAACCGGGGCAACCACAGCGGCAGACCGATCTGGGGACAGACGGGATGAGGTTGACATCCCCGTGATACCCGAGTCCGGCTCCCCACAGTGGTGCCCATTGGCAACAGCCTCAAGCTGCGCGACCGAAGTCAGCGCCGATTGCAGCTGTGAGCGAAGGGATGCCAAGTCAGCCCTCATCCGAACACAGCAATCGCAGTCCCTGTCCATTCTAATTGATGTTTAACAACAGTTACCGAAACACGAGTCCGTGCCTAGAAAACGCAAGCGGAACACACAAAGAATGTATCAACTAACCTGTACAAATGCCTAACGACTGCGCTACAATCTGCTGAATTTACGATTACAGTAACTAAAACTCGAAATTGCACCTCCTATACGAAACTCACACGCAATTTAAATAAGAATCTACGAAGTAAACACTAAAGCGCGATGCTACAACTGTCAAATACTATAATACGCCCGAAATATATGAATTAAACAATGCAAGTACCCAAAAACACGCAAAGAAATTAATTAAACTATCTAACAAATAAATTCTTTTGCTCCACCCACCTGCACAAAAGAACCACAATACAATAATAATCACCTGGTGTTGCTGCCTGTCCACCTCACAATCGGAAACACTGTATGGTCCTGACAGCATATGCCAATTAGATGTCATAATATTTACTCAAAGTCGGTAGTCACATCACTTGCACATTACGAGGTAGCTGACTGATTCGTGCCACAGCATGTCAGTGCCTTCACAACCAAGGATGCACGAAATGATGCCCACCTGACCATCAAGGCAACACTACCTGTGCCATATGGTGTGCACGCAAAGTGCCCATCATGATGAGAAACAATAATCTTGTTTCACAGCATACAAAAATTGCCTCAAGAGAATCATTTTAGCCCCACATACAACATACGAAACAAAGAGATTTTTATGATTCACACACACCAGTTTAAATTACATGCACAGTCTGCACACTATATGGGGACCTAAATACATAACAACTTAATAAGCAAAAACATATTTAATATTAAGTGTGATCATTTAGAAATAAGACCGTGGAAGATTTTGCGGGAGAAATGTTACTATTTGGTAGAAGAATTCATAGAGGATAAACTGATAATTTGAGTTAGGCTATAGCTTAATATTAGACTTTTTTTCTATAATAAAACTGTATTATTATTAGCGTAAGTTCTCTGTTTGTGGTGAAATTGATGCGTCGCATAATTCACAATATACTGAAATTACCTGTCTTGCCACACACTTTAAGACAGATGCTAACTATCCTGCAGAAGTCTACTCACAAAGCTACAAGAACCAGTAAGGCTAATTACATCACAAAGAGAGATATTTAAGCAGCTATTCTTCCCACACTCCACACACAAAAGGAATAGGAAGAAATCATAATATATGGTACAATGATACGTGTTCCTGTCAGACTCTAAACTGAATTTGCAGCTGAGTTAGCCCTCCTTCTAATTAGAAGCTATTGTGAATCCCTCAAACAAAAAACCGTGCCCAGTTCTTGGAAAGTGGCACGGGTCACACCTGTCTACAAGAAAGGTAGTAGAAGTGATTCACAAAACTATCATCCAATATCCTTGACATGGATTTGTTGTAGAATCTTAGAATATGTACTGAGCTCAAACATAATGAGGTATCTCAAACAAAATGACCTCCTCAATGCCAACCAGCATGGATTTCGAAAACATCGATCATGTGAAACACAACTTGCACTTTTCTCGCATGACATAATGAAACCTTTGGATCAAATCAACTAGGCACATGCAGTATTTCTTGGTTTCCGAAAAGCACTTGAATCAGTACCACACCCAAGCTTACTGTCAAAAGTATGATCATATGGAGTATAAAGCGAAATTTGTAACTGGATTTATGAGTTCTTGGTAGGGAGGACACAGCATGTTATCTTGGATGGAGAGTCATCATCAGAGAAGTAACTTTGGGTGCGCTCCAGGGAAGTGTGTTGGGACCTTGCTGTTTATACTGTGTATTAATGACCTTGCAGACAATATTAATAGTAAAATCAGTTTTTCCAGCTGATACATGAAGTACTATCTGAAGGAAGCTGCATAAATCTCCAGTCAGATCTTGATAAGATTTTAACATGGTGCATAGATTGGCAACATGCTCTAAATTTTCAGGAATGTAAAATTTTGCACTTCACAAAAAGAAAAAAAAGTAGTATCCTATAACTATAATAACAATGAGTTGCTGTTGGAATTTGCCAACTCAGACAAATACCTGGGAGTAACACATTGTAGGGGTACGAAATGGAATGAATGTATAGGTTCAGTTGTGGGTTAAAGCAGGTGGTAGACTTCAGTTTAGTAGTAGAATACTGAGGAAATGCAATCAGTCTAAACACAAAGATTGCTTACAAATCACTGGTGCTACTGGCTCTAGAATATTGCTCAAGTGTGTGGGCCTGTACCACACAGGACTAACGTGACATATACAAAGAAGGGCAGCACAAATGGTGACAGGTCTATTTAATCCATAGGAGAGTGTCACAGATACTGAAGGAACTGAACTGGAAGACTATGGAAGACAGACGTAAACTATCTAGATATAGTCTATTAACAAAGTTTCAAGAAGAGGCTTTAAATGATTACTTTAGAAATACATTACAACCCTCTACATATTGCTCACATAGGGATCAGAAGGATAAGATTAGAATAATGACTGATGCACAGAGGCATTCAATCATTCTCCCTGCACTCCATATGAATATGGAACAGGACGAAACCCTATAACTGGCACAATGGGATGAACCTTCTGTCATGCACTTCACAGTGGTTTGCAGATTATAGTGTAGATGTAAATTCACTGCTATGTACTTCACAGTACTTTGCAGAGTATGGATGCTGATGTAGATCGTGTTTCCGAAGGAGCTACACTAGATTATAAGCCAATAGGATGATAGAATGTACATAAATTGCTTACAAGATGATGTGACAAAAAAGAAAAAAAAAGCTAGCTGGTGTAAACCTTGATATTGATGAAATGTATATTGTCAATTTTATGGAACATATTATGACAATTCTGAAACTGAATCCGTGATAAGTAGACTGAGACAAGGCATACTGAACTGCAGTCTTTTGAGTACCACTGCCATATTTCTAGGCGTTACTCTATTCACCAAACACAAGAATTGTTTTTACAATTCAAGATTCCCATCTCCCATGCACATGAAACAACAGCTTGGCTCGCAACATTTTGCCTTGAATGAAGTACTTCAAGATGCTCTCACCTCCTTGGTTTGCAATATCAGGTGACAGTACTTGATCCATAGGGAATTTGTTGATTAGTTGCTTGAGAAATGCTTACATCTGAATGGTGCAGTTGTCACAGAATAACACATTACTAAGGCTGATGGTATACCGAATTTGATAAATGCGAAGCCTATTTAGAACGTAAAGGATTTAAGTAAATGCAGTAACATATCAACTTGACACTACAGACAAGCACATGTTCATGTAGGAGATGAATACAGGGTGAACTTGTCCTCAACTGGAAAATTCTGGAAGTTGTTCAGGGATACATGCTGAGTATTTTGCTATGAGGAACCCATTGTCTGTGCTGAGTTGTTACACAGAAATTGCATTTTGTTTGCTTTTTTATCCCACTTCTCTTTATACCTGTACTGCACTATAAATATTGGCACAACAGTGAAAATGTTGACAGTGTTATGACAAATTTGTATTAAGGGAACCTTCGATCAACAGCAAATTTTGATACGCATCATGATTGACAAAATCTGTAATTCTGCTCTTTTTTCATCTATAAATGCAAATCTGATATTCAAAGAGGGGGCATGTGAGATCAATGTATTGTATGGGAACATTTATTTAAATTTCATTATTCCCTGTGTTTTCTCTTACACTTTGTAATTCCTTTTCTATCTTTCATTTGAAGAAGTTAGTTGTACTATAAATTCCATTTGGCACATATTTTGCATTATGCAGTATTTGGTTATCAAATTTTCATATAACATATTACCTATTAAATTAAGAATTGTTATAATTTTTCATAAAAACCAGTCACATGTTAGAAAATACAAAACATTTGTTATTTTAGTGATGTGACATACTTCGTAAACTTTACAAACTCTTAATTTCAAAATTATGTTCAATAATATACAATTATTTTATTTGTATAAATTTTGATTATCCTGAGAGTCATGTTTCCTTGGTAACTGTTCACTTATGTATGCAGAAAAATATGTACCAAAATTATTTAGATTAATTACCAGTTCTGGAACAATCTAGAACTCCAAGCTGTAATACACCAATTGCACTTCATGCTAAAAGTCAGATAGCCTTTTTACTGCTGTCTGGAAGGGCAGTGTTCATTTTAGAGCCACATAGTATGTTTGGTATGGGCACTGGGAATTAAGTGTGCATCATGTACATAATTTTTATTCAAACTGGTATCTGAAATGAAATACATTCTTGTCTGTTTGCAGACAGTGTTTATTATTTATATAAAAAGTGGACTTTCTTTAGCAGATTGCATAAAACTGAGGAATGAAGCTGAGTGATTGTCATGTGTGAAGTGGAAAATTATCAACGCCTTGTAAATCCGAATTAGTATCTCCACTTCCATTTAAAATCATGGATCTGAACATCATTCCCTAGACAACAGAAGAAGATGACCAGAATCACAAAAACGTTTATAAAATAAGACCAGTATTAAAAATATTTCTACTCATTGAAACAACAATTTTAGAACTGGTTTTCTGCACTGCTGTTTCTCATACTATTCCTCTGTACATTTACAAAGCAAATTATGCAAATACATCAGTAAGAGTTTACATAATAAAGACTTCTAATTGGACTTAAAGAAAGACTGTTAGAAGCGTTTCATATAAAGGAAACTAATTTGTTCTGAATCGTGAAAAAAGGAGATCTGTAGCAATAGAATGCAGATTTTTCGATCTAGCCTGGATGTGAACATTGTGAGCAATGTAAGAAAACAAAAGGGCTGACAGAATGACTTTCAAACTGTGTGCCACTACAGAAATCAAATTAGTGCAAAAAAATTAAAACTCCATTCTCTGGTTTAGTAGATTTGTGAATGGAAAAATAAAAATGATGATAAATGAGGATACAGTGGGGTGTTCAGATGTGAGTCAGGATACAGACTGTTCAGATGAGGATAGAAACACTAGCTAAAATTGAGGAAACTGAGTAGAAAATGGAATCTGCACTGATGTCCAACAGTGAACTTTTGAAATCAGAAATTCAAAATAATAGAGAGAAAAATCAACAATCAACCTCAGAATAAAAAGATAAGATGGAGGATGGCTTAAAGGGTGTGCATTCCAGAATGGATGTAGTTTTAGAAAATGTTTGTCAAAGAAGATTCTAAGCAGGGAAAGGACTGTGTAAAAAGCAGTAGAGGAGAGAGTTAGTAATCTAGGTACTGAAACAGAAGGAAAGATACCTAAATTAAATGCAAAAATAGATTAAGTAGAACAAACTGTAACAAAAGATATGCATGTATTATACAAAAAGGTAAATGAAAGGCAGAAAATTTTGTATCTAGGAAAATGTGTGTTAACAACAGTGTTATGTGGTCAAGTTTACCATAGAAAAGCCTCCCTTGTAACAGTTTACACCCTATTGATTTCTTGCAATACTGTAAAGATAACTTTTGTTTGTCAGAAAGTTTCTTAAGGGGAAATTTTGATCGGTGGATAATGTTCACTGATCTGAAGAAAAGTTTTTGGAACAAATTTTGGTTGGAGTCTGAGCACACTACAATTAAGTGTGAATTTTTGAACTGAGGCTATTTTTAGAGCTAGAAATGGAACTATTCAAGTTTTTGTATGAACCAATTGAAAAAATTAGTAATTTTAAATAAAATAGTCCCTTTACTTTCCAACCCAACCAACTAAACTATAGGGTCATCACTCCCTTTTCTCTCATGCAAACAGGTCTCAAGTTAAAACCATACCCAAAAGCAGTCGGGGAAAGTAGAAAGACGTAAAAGTAACCAGTAACCACTCTGAAAGAAGAAACAACATAATCAAATTAAAAGGGGAAATCATGCACTGTGAAAGGTATTAAAATAATAAAGCAGATGGCCTGGACTGGCTGATCGCAAAAGTAAAAAAGGATGAGCCAGCCACTCTGCGACACACTAAAATCTGCAACCAAAAAAACACAAGTCTAAAGAAACACAAATAGGGAAAAGACGAATATCAATGCAAACAAACAGCAAAGAAAGAATAAGGAAGAGTTAAAACAGGTAAAGATCTGTTTCCAGATGAATGGTACGATGCCGACAGAAGTGCATGACACATGATTTCATGGCTGAAAACTCGAAGCCCTGTAGGCACTGCTCAGCATCACCAGTACTGGACTGGAGGAGCAGTACGAAATGTACAAGTCATCTGCATACAGATAAGGTGGGATGGACAGCCCTACAGCTGCTGCTAGACCATTAATGGCCATTAAAAATAGAGATACACTCAATACAGGGCCCTGCAGAACCCCATTCATCTGGATATGGGGGGAATTATGGGAGGCACCAACTTTGTTTTGGAAAATACAGAGCAACAGGAAATTTTGGATAAAAATCGGAAGCGGAACATGGAGAAACCACTCATAAAATATGGCAAGGATATTATGTTGCCAGGTTGCGTCATAAGCTCTCCATAAATCAAAAAAGATGGCAATCAAGTGTTGGCACCTGGAAAAGGCTGTTCAGAAGGCAGACTTAAGGGATACAAGATTATCAGTGGTAGAGCGACCCTGGTGGAAACCGCCCTGGCATGGAGTCTGTAGGCCACATGACTCCAGGAACCAACATAACTGCCGACTCGCCACACATTCTAGCAGCTTACAAAGAACGTTAAGGAAGGTGATGGTACAATAGCTATCCACATCAAGCAAGTTTTTATCGGGTTTGAGCAGAGGAATGATGGTGCTCTCCCACCATTGTGATGGAAAGATGCCATCATACCAGATCTGGTTGAAGACGACGAGGACATGTCGCTTGTAGTCTGACGAGAGATCTTTAATCGTTTTACTGTGGATCCGATCTGGCCCAAGAGCTGTGTCGGGGCAACGTGCAAGGGCGCTGAGGAGCTCCCACTCTGTAAATGGGGCATTATAGGGTTCACTGTGGTATGCCGTGAGCATGAGGACTTTCCTTTCCATCCGCCGTTTGAGGGTGCGAAAGCCTGGGGGTAATTCTCCAATGCATAGGCTCGAGCATAGTGCTCAGCAATTGTGTTTGCGTCGGTAGATAACATGCATTGATGTTAATGCCAGACACACCTGTTGGGGTCTGGTACCCAAATGACGTCTGATCTTCGTCCAGTCTTGGGAAGGTGAGGTATGGCACCCAATGGTTGAGACGTACCTCTCCCAACACTCCTGTTTCCATCTTTTTATAAGCTGGTGAATGTGCGCAATCAGCCGTTTAAAAGCTATTAGGTGCTCTAGGGAAGGGTGCTGCTTATGTTGCTGTAGAGCTCGCCGACGCTCTTTAATTGCCTCAGCAATTTCCGGCGAATGCCAAGGTACTGACTTTCGCCAGGGCACCCTAAAAAACAAGAAAACGCATTTTCTGCTGCAGAAATGATTGTTCTAGTGACCTGCTCAGTCACCACATTGATGGTACCATGTGGGGGAGATTCAAAGGTGACAGCAGAGGTGAAAGCTTCCCAGTTCACCTTGTTAAAGACCATCTGGGTAGACGTCCAGGGGACTGGCCCCGGGGGAGTGACAGGAAAATGGGAAAGTAGTCACTACCACACAAGTCATTGTGGGTTCTCCAGTGGTCAGATGGGAGAAGTCCTGGGCTGCACAGGGATAAATCAATGGTTGAGTAAATACCATGAGCCACACTGAACTGTGTGGGGGCCCCAGTATTTAAGAGGTGTTAAGAGATCAAGTTGAGACTGTAAATGTTTGACATATCTACCTCAGTCAGTAAGTATGGTGCCACCCCACAAGGGGTTATGGGCATTAAAATCTCCCAAAAGTAGGAAAGGTTTAGGGAGTTGTTGAATCATTGCAGCCAAAATGGTCAGGGGTATTGCACCATCTGGAGAATATGTTGCAGACAGTTATTTCCTTCGTCGTCCTTATCCTGACACCCTCAGCTTCAAGAGGGCTTTGAAGGGGCACAGTTTCACTACATACTGAGTTCAGGACATAGACGCAAACTCCACCTGACACTACGGTTCTTGCAATATCCCCTGTAATGGCGGAGGGCAGGGGAATGCACTGCCAGGAACCAGGTTTCCTGGAGGGCAATGCAGAAAGCAGATGTTAAGCTTACAGTTGCCACAGCTCAGCCAGGTGCTGGAAAAACCGCTGCAGTTCCACTTGAGGGTGACGTGATTGTTAGGCTGGGAAGGCATGAATGCTCAATGAAGCAGTTTACACCTCAGGATCACCTGCTGCCACTGATTTAATTCCTGGGCAGTCTGTCTCCATTGTGTCTGAGGGTCTGGCGAGATCTAGGTCCTCAGCAGACACCAGAATCTCCACCTCATCCTCAGACGCAGAGCTTGTAGGTGGTGGAGGTGTGGGTGCCACTGCAATTTCCTTCTTCTTGGGGGGGGGGGGTCTTCTTTTTGGATTTCTCTTGCTGCTCATTGGGTGTCTCTGGCTGGGAGGGCTTCACTGATTCAGTCGCAGGGACTGAAGAGGATCGTGAAGCCCTACAACCAGCTGCTTTTGGGAACTTCAGCCACTGGTGGCATCATCTTTCTCACTAGTAGAAATCGGGGAAGGGAGGGACCCAAGGGACCCCTACCTGGCGAGAGGAGACGAAGAATACTGATATCCCCGATGGCTGGGAGGGGGGGTGGGGTGCTCCCTGGGTAGGTGGTACTGGAGCAACAGGCAGGGAAGTGCCCTCACCATCAATGGGCAGGTGTAGTCTTATGGTTCTGACAGACAACTGGAATTGGCGAAACAGATGGGGCTAGAACTGTTCTCATAGTTGCGGTGTAAGAATATGTCCCAGGTACAGAATGTTGGCATTCAAATTTCCTCTTAGCCTCAGTGTAGGTCAGTCAGTCCAGGGGCTTGTATTTCCCATTCCTTCTGGAGAATCCTGCAGTCCAGAGAGCAAGGGGAATGGTGCTCTCCACAGTGGACATAGACGGGTGAGGCACCTGAAGTATTGGGATGTGATGGATGTCCACAGTCAAGACTGATGACGCTGGAAGTAAAGCGAGAAGACATATGCTCGAACTCCCAGCACTTAAAGCACCGCATGAGGGGAAGGATATATGGAATGACATGACACCGGCATACCATCACCATGAACTTCTCAGCTAATGTATCACCCTTGAAGGCCAAGATGAAGGCACTGGTGGCTACCTCATTATCCTTTGGACCCCTATGTATGCGCCGGACGAAATGAATATCTCGTTGCTCTAGGTTGGTGCGCAGCTCTACATCAGGCTGCAAAAGAAGATCCCTGTGAAATATAATACCCTGGACCATATTTAAACTCTTATGGGGCATGATGGAAACACAAACATCCCCCAACTTGTCACAGGTGAGTAGTGCCTGTGACTGGGCAGAGGATGCTGTTTTTATAAATACTATCACGATCACATTTTGGACAATCCCTCCACCTCCCCAAACTTGTCCTCTAAATTCTCCACAAAAAACTGATGCTTCATCGACATGAAGGATGACCTATCAGCTCTCGTACATACAAGGTACCGGAGTGAATAAGATTCGCTGCCATCCTTAGCCTGGCATTCCTCCCATGGTGTGGCCAGGGAAGGGAACAATTTGGGGTCATAATTTTTTGCATTGTAGTTAGACCTCGACCGCTTGGAGACTGCTGGCGTTGGGGCACCAGCAAGAGATGACGTAGTATACTTCATGACATGTCATCCACCCTGATACCATCCACTCTGACCAGGGGCCCTCCCCTTGGGTGCCACCCAGCTGCAGCAAAGGCCACCTGGCAGGCTGGCCATTGCCAGGAGTCCCGATGCCCCAGGGTGTGGGCATCTACTCCTTAGCATACGTGGTGAGTTAACGGTGCAGGCATCAGCAGAGCGATCCCTGTGTAGTCAGGGGGGCTACAACCAACAGGGTACATGGCGGTCAGACCACAACAGACTGGCTACTGAGCCGTATACGAGTTGCAAAGGTATCCATTATCCATGGTCATCGCTGGCATGGAAAATGACACTGCATAGTGGATGGAAGAAAGTGCACCCAGGAAGGTGTCCTCCCCCAAGAGATGGAGAATAAGCGGAACTGCAAAGCCACAATGATTAAAAATGCGGATGGTCTCAGTGCACGATGCACCATGTAAGGCACCCTTCCTCAATTGGTTCGCTCTTCGGGACGATTTGGAAAAATGGAGGTAAAACCCTACTGGGGACCATCACATATAGGCCAAAATGTGAGAGACTCCTTTTAACTGCCTCTTGCAACAGGCAGGAATTCCTCAGGCCTATTCTAACCCCTGGACCTGCAAGGGGATGTGACTGCATTGTCAATACGTAAAGCTACAGACGTTTCAGTCAATGTTGCAGGTGGCCTTCTTCAGGGTACTTTTCTTTTTTTTGACTGTGACAATGGCTCCAGAGGCTTATGTTTACAAAATGTAGCAAAAGATAGAATGCTGCTTACTTTATGGTAAATAGTAATCTATTTTTTCCTACATTGTTTTTATTATAATGTTAATAATAATTATTATTTTTTCCACAATGCTTCCCCATTCTTCAATAACATTCTGCTTAAATTTAATGTCATTCTGATAAGTAATTTTTAGAACATTTTGAAATGTCTAAGTACAGCTGAAAACAAAAAAAGTCTTTTGGTAGTTACCAGCAAAATTCTACTTGATGCTGTCATTAGGTAATTACAGATCCCCATTAATAATAGTATGCAAAGTTAATTTCAGTCTCTCATTTCACATTCTGTTTAATCTAACATTCCTCTCATTCAGTTAGCCAACAAATTTTAAGGCTCTATTCACAATTAAGTCTGCTTTCATTTCTCTCAGGAGAAATTAAATGAAAAATGACCTACAGGAGCTTTATCTGTGGCAGATTTATTGATAACTCACAGTTTTGATAGTAGTCTATACGATGGTGCCAATAAACTTTTTAAAATCAATTTTCACATTGACCAATAATCAATTTATTGAGATGAACTATTGTGTTTCAAAAACAGAACATGAGCAATGAAAAATCACATATTCAGTGTAACTACTAAATTAAATTGTAAACACTCAAAATGCTGTATTAAGACAACAAACAGAAAATAAAATCTCTCACAGTTTTTAGTCTTGTACTGGCAAAGGTAAGAAAAATGCCACCTTTCACCAGAAAAAGTATTGTCTACATTTGTATTCCCCTCCATGAGATATATAACATTAAATGATTTTTTGAGAAGAAAATTTGTACAATAACTAAATTAAGAATAATACTTGTACATGGGCATTAAATTAGCATTTGAGACCTGAGTTTTCAATACCACTGTCTGAGTAGTAAATTCTATATAGCTTATGAAAGTCTGCTCTTAAGCTTTTAAAATACAATAATTGCTCTCTCTCTCTCTCTCTCTCTCTCTCTCTCTCTCTCTCTCTCTCTCTCTCTCTCACACACACACACACACACACACACACACACACACACACACACACACACACACACAAATTGCCACAAAAAGAGGATATATTATGGCTGGAGATTGAGTCTAGCTGCTTCATGGCGAATCACGTTGATCAGCTCCTGGTTAACAAGGAAGATGAAGCGAAGACCCGCAATCTGCAACAAAAAAATTGGCAATTCTTAATGTGACATTTCAAGACAAATTTCAACATACTGGTCATTAAATACTAAAAAAAAAAAGTTTTTCCCTATTGTTTAATATTATTTTGTTACCATCCAGATGATAATTTAACAACAGTCACTTGTTTCTGTCACAGTTGAACATGATTACCTGGAATGTTTATTTCAGGCATAACAGTTAAATAATCACTGTACATTATTTACAAAGCCATCACTTGTAAATTAATTTTATGCTTGATTGAATTCTCAATATAAAACTTTATCTCAACACGTAGTCACGTTGTTGGATGAGAGGTGCTCAGTAGCATCATCATTGGAGTCCTTACGAAGTGTCAACATGGCACTGGCCTGGGTGGATGAAGATTTTCTCCACAGGCAGAGTTGCTTATAATGCATGAGAGTACACTAGCAATTAAAAAAAACTACCTTCATGATGCAGTAAACTACACTCCTGGAAATGGAAAAAAGAACACATTGACACCGGTGTGTCAGACCCACCATACTTGCTCCAGATACTGCGAGAGAGCTGTACAAGCAATGATCACACGCACGGCACAGCGGACACACCAGGAACCGCGGTGTTGGCCGTCGAATGGCGCTAGCTGCGCAGCATTTGTGCACGGCCGCAGTCAGTGTCAGCCAGTTTGCCGTGGCATACGGAGCTCCATCGCAGTCTTTAACACTGGTAGCATGCCGCGACAGCGTGGACATGAACCGTATGTGCAGTTGACGGACTTTGATCGAGGGCGTATAGTGTGCATGCGGGAGGCCAGGTGGACGTACCGCCGAATTGCTCAACACGTGGTGCGTGAGGTCTCCACAGTACATTGATGTTGTTGCCAGTGGTCGGTGGAAGGTACACGTGCCCGTCGACCTGGGACCGGACCGCAGCGACGCACGGATGCACGCCAAGACCGTAGGATCCTACGCAGTGCTGTAGGGGACCGCACCGCCACTTCCCAGCAAATTAGGGACACTGTTGCTCCTGGGGTATCGGCGAGGACCATTCGCAACCGTCTCCATGAAGCTGGGTTTGGTCCCGCACACCGTTACGCCATCTTCCGCTCACGCCCCAACATCGTGCAGTGGTGTCGCGACAGGCGTGAATGGAGGGACGAATGGAGACATGTCGTCTTCAGCGATGAGAGTCGCTTCTGCCTTGGTGCCAATTATGGTCGTATGCGTGTTTGGCGCCGTGCAGGTGAGCGCCACAATCAGGACTGCATACGACCGAGGCACACAGGGCCAACACCCGGCATCATGGTGTGGGGAGTGATCTCCTACACTGGCCGTACACCTCTGGTGATCGTCGAGGGGACACTGAATAGTGCACGGTACATCCAAACCGTCATCGAACCCATCGTTCTACCATTCCTAGACCGGCAAGGGAACTTGCTGTTCCAACAGGACAATGCACGTCCGCATGTATCCCGTGCCACCCAACGTGCTCTAGAAGGTGTAAGTCAACTACCCTGGCCAGCAACATCTCCGGATCTGTCCCCCATTGAGCATGTTTGGGACTGGATGAAGCGTCATCTCACGCTGTCTGCACGTCCAGCACGAACACTGGTCCAACTGAGGCGCCAGGTGGAAATGACATGGCAAGCCGTTCCACAGGACTACATCCAGCATCTCTACGATCGTCTCCATGGGAGAATAGCAGCCTGCATTGCTGCGATAGGTGGATATACACTGTACTAGTGCCGACATTGTGCATGCTCTGTTGCCTGTGTCTATGTGCCTGTGGTTCTGTTAGTGTGATCATGTGATGTATCTGACCCCAGGAATGTGTCAATAAAGTTTCCCCTTCCTGGGACAATGAATTCACGGTGTTCTTATTTCAATTTCCAGGAGTGTATTACACTAAAGACCATTTAATAAAAATGCTATTCAGCCTGGGGATGCTATCCCTTCAGAGTAAGCTGATCTTCCTTCCTCAGCACTTTAGAGGTGAGGGCTGACAAAACTTCGTAATCTGTAGTACACTGGTATCGGTGTCAGCGAGGATGGTGGGTAAATCTCCAGCCAAACTGAGGTTTGCCCTAATGTCACTAAACAAAACCACATGTAGCCAAAACATGTGGAACTGAAAGCGGCAGTTTACATAACAGTGGAACCTCCCACTGGAGGAGGAAACCACGAATTTGTGGGCAATGTCCTCTGCATAGTCTGGAGAGCAGTACTTCCTTCCACAGATGTGGTTGGCACAAAATCTACTACCCTGAATGGTCCATTTGCGTGACTGCAGTTTCTTGTTTCTCACTTCCAACCACTCAGTTTCCCAATTGTAGCTGCTGTATACCAGTTTCCCAACTGCTGTACATAAGTTTTAGGTGGAAGACAACCGAAGGTTTATAGGTGCTTCTGTTGCGGCTCTTCCTTTTTACTGGCATCTGATCAACAATAAATTAATTTGTAACTCTTTTTAGAGATGTTAACTAAACCTTTATGACTACCTCTGGTAGTCACATGACAAAATTAGTAACTGTTGTAGGTGTGACTTCAGTTAGCCCGCTAAAGTAATGCTTTGTAGTGAACTTCCTGTAATGCTGAGAAGTGTAATGCGGGCCAGTATTTACCAAACTTTTAAAGACCCTATGATAAATAAAAGTAGATATCATACAAATGTGGCTTCTGGCATGGACAGAGCACCAATCAAATATTTTGTGCATTGAATACATCCATGGGCACAAGACTTCGTAAGAGCAACAATAGATACCTTTCAGTCAAACTTTGTATACATCAGCTGCAGTGAACTTGTGTGACTACATGTTCAGACAAAGGTCTGTATTGGGAATTTAAACACACATAAGATTAATTTGTGGGCATATTCACGTTCTAGTTCAAGCAATGCACATCATTGATCCGCAGTGGAGTTGTGGAAAACAGTCACAGAAAATGTCTTCCCAAACAGCACAACAGCTTGCAGTTAACATTACCAAATTAATTATCAATGTGTGGGGAAAATTTGTGACAGAACTGACAAAGATGAAAATGAAACATGCAAACAAGTGTTAAAATTCTAATAATTAAATAGTTTCCAATAACAAAAAGAGGGACATGGTGCTCAAGAGATTGGCAACGTTCTGAACTGTTATACAGGCTTGACATATTGGTTTTTAGAAGCCATTCTAAACTGGCCTTCTGCTACTGTGATTAAAAATAATAAAAATATGAACAAAGAAGTACCTTTCTAAAAGCCTCCCCCCTCTCCCCCCGCACACACACACACTATTTTAAGAAATGACACAGTCAAAGGTTTAAAGGACTATTTAAAATAAAAAAAATGAGCTGCCCAGTCTGCAACACATTGAAATTTCTAACCTAATACAGGGTTCAAAAAAACCTGCAGCTGTCAATGCTTGACAGCTCATATGGCCCCTTCAGTGAGGATAAAACTGGGCAGGTAGTGTGTTGTAGGAAGGATATCATTTTAGCTACGACGACGCATCGGATCATGATGCATCACACTTTTGTGACTTAAGAGTATTTCAAAACACAGTGTGGTTGCTACACAGTGGAACTTTCGACAGCAATTCAGCATTCAGAGATATGGAAGAGTACCAGAACAGCACACAATTCAGAAGTAGGTCGATCAGTTTCATGATAGTGCAAGACATAAATAGGAAAGCCAAAGGCAGTGCAGTCCCCAGAAAATGTGAGAACAGGAGAAGGTATGTGACCGCCGAAGTTTCCCTGATAGGAGCTTGAACTCTGTTACTTCTGCCACTCATCCTCTAACCCACACGAGTTAGGCATTGTCTCACAATGTGATGACACAATTTTAAGCTGTATATGAAAGCCATGCCGAAAGTTTTTAGCAGCTTGTAAACCATAAGCGGAGGACATGAGGTTGTTTTCATTCAAAAGAGCGATGTTTTTCAACCTCGGGACATGCGCGCGCAGCGCCTGGCTAGCAGTGATCCCCCCACAGTGCGGAAAGAAAGCACAGGCAGTGTTGAGTCAGAGACGGTGCAGGATGGAGCTGTTCCGCGACTTTCGAGCTATGATTTTTTACTATTATAAAAAGGGTTTAAGTGCCGAATAATGCCATTCTTCTTTGCTGCGTGTTTTTGTTGAAGCTTCTAGGGCCACAGTTGCAAATTGGGTTCACGAGTTTTCGAGGGGGTTGGGAGTCAATTGAAGATGAACCTCGTCCCAGTCGGCCAGCAACAGCTGTGACTCCTAAAAACATCGATGCTGTGAGGAAAATGATCAAAGAAGATTCACATATTACATTTTGCGACATTGAAGGGGCCCTAAATATTGGATCAACAGCAGCACAGACCTTCGTTCACAGTCCCTTAGGCCATACTAAGAGATGTGCTCGTTGGGTGCCACATTCCCGGACAGAAAGCCAAAAGGAGGTGAGAGTGGACTGGTGTCGTTTATTGCTCGAAAAATTCAATGGATGAAACGTGGGTCTACCATTATGACTCTGAAACAAAGAGACAGTCTTCTGTGTCGTGCTTTCCAGGGGAGGAACCACCCACAGAAGTTCGACGAAGTCTTAGCTCTGGAAAAAGAAAGTGGCAACTTTTTTCACAAAGATCCGGCATCTCACCTCTGGTGACCTTGGACACATGTCGTACAGTCAATGCTGAATGGTACATGATCGATTGTCTTCCACAAGTCTTCGCCACATGGAAGTCACAGCATCCAAAGTCCAAGAGTGGTCACCTTCTGCTGCATCATGACAATGCATTTGCGCACAGGGCTGCCAGAACGAAAACTTTCTTGAGAAGGAAAAAGTGCGAGTGTTACACCATTCCCCCTATTCACCTGACCTGGCCCCCTGTGACTTGTTTCTGTTCCCTAAGACTAAGGAAACAATTCGAGGGCAGTGGTTTTCATAAGATGAAGAGGTCATTGCAGCGTACGAGAGTGCACTAAGTGACATCCCAAAAGAAGCTTGGACTGACACATTTTCTCAGTGGTTTCAGAGAATTGAAAAACATATACATGCTAATGGAGAGTATTTTGAAAAGTTGTAAACTTTTTTTTTTGCAAATAACTTTTTTTTTCTCCACGCATTCTGCTAAAAACTTTCGGCATAGCCCTCGTATTCTTGTCAAGGTTTCTCAGCCACTATGTCAGCTTTTCTCATTATCCTGGATCGCAACATGTCCTTTGTATTTGTGGCTGTAGGGTATCCTGAAGCATGTGATCACTTTGTTTGCTAAGTACATCTGTTAAGCCAGTTGTGGATGAATTTGGTACAGCACATGAGGAAATTCCTCCCTCAATGACACCATCTCTACTCCAGTGCCTTTAAGATTACACACTCATCCAAGTTGTAAACTGTCTGGCTGGTAGATCCTGAAGACATGGGCAGGGAAAATGACCTAACTGTGGTGTAAAAGTCTGTTTCTAAAAGGTATTTATTTAAATGAATTCCTAAGGGCTGAGTTAGTGAGTAATGGTTATTACCACGTTCTTCCATCAGGACATGGGAGAGAGTGCAATAATAGGCTATGCTAACATCTAAGTAATTTTACTTGTGTGTCATACCATAAAGGAGACATAAAAGAGATATCACCAGAAAAATGTAAAAAGCTTCCTGCAAGCAAACAGCAGTCAACAGTGCTTACTTGCAAGTCATCGACAAAACTTGCAGCAAATCATACTAAATATTCAAACAATGGGAAGTCTGGGTTGGAGTGTCAACAATATAAGGAAAAGATAAGATTGCTACTTACCATAAGAAACAGTTAATTTGCAGACAGACACATTTGTGGCCTTAGCTGCTGGAACCGAGCAAGGTGGCACAGTGGTAAGCACAATGGACTCGTATGCGGAAGGACAAAGTTTCAAACCTGTGACTGACAATCCAAATTTAGGTTTTCCATGATTTAACTACATCGTTCCAGCCAAATGCTGGGATGTTTCCTTTCAAACAGCACAACTGATTTCCTTCTTATCTCTGACACAATCTGAGCTTGTTAAACCCAATCTTCATTCCTTCTTTCCTTCCTTCCTTCCATCCTTCCGAGTTGCTGGTCACGCATGTGTGAAGGAATGGTGTGTGTTTCCCTTTCTTTTCCTGACAAAGGCTGTGGCCAACAACTAGTGTCTTTTAATTGTGCCTATCTGTGGCTTAACATGTCATCTTTATGGTAAGTAACCATCTATCTTTTCTTACACAGTTACATCCTACATTCAAAAGACAGAAATTACCTGTCAAAAGAGGCTCTCAACAGGTAGACCCAAGGGACAGATGGCATATGAAGCCGACAACACGAGGAGTTGTGGGCACCCCTCAGACAAGGAACAGGCAGGAGAGCTGTGTACTATGGCATTAGCAGTAGCCCATCAGTGAGTTCGTGCACTTGCACTGTCAGGGCAACTGGTGGTTAGGTGGATCACAGAGCACTGGTAAGGTGGTCACCTGTCATTTAACACTTCCAGCAGATCATCCAATTTAGCACAGAGGAGTCAGGCAATTGAAAATCAGTTTCTTATACATAATCATAAAAATCTACCCTGAACATTTTTACATTCCACAGTAAAATGTGAGCTAGAAAAATGCCCAATTTGTCTGCCCACAGCTCTCACAACCGTGCCATTACGGGTGATCTCTGAGACTAACACGAGTGTAGGGATACAACTGGCATGGCAACTCAGAGGAAGAAAAACATATGGGCCGCATGAGGGTGGAGAGATAATGGGTGGCAGTGACAGAGGGAGGCAGGTGTCCGACTGATTGATTGACTGATTGAGGGGGTTATGGGACTAAACAACAACCTCATCAGTCCTGCAAATCAAAACTAACTTGGTTAAGACAGAGGGCCTGCTAAAAGTGGCCGGACTGTCAGAGGGGTCACACTACAAAGCGAGAAAGTTAAAACACAGACAGCAGAAGGCATAAATGGGTAGGCTAAATCTAAAAACTGGAAAAATAGAGGGCTAAAAGAGCGGTCCTTGCCTGGGGGAGTGGTCACGCGACCCAGACCTCGAAAACATGAAGAGATTCCCCAACCATAACCAACCTGCCCCTGCCCCTGCTTTTGGAAAAAAGCAAAATTTCATAACTGAAAATAAAAACCACTTTCACATAGTAAATGAAGACCAGTGCCACCATCCATGAATTGTCTGCTAATATTAAAGACAAAGAATCCAGATGGCTATACTTGGTAAGAAGAGTCAAAAGAAGGGGACAATCCACCAATATTTGGGATACCGTCAGTCTGCTTCCACAGTCACATTGTGGGGGGTGGCTTGTTACGCAAGACAAAACAATGAATAAGCCTAGTATGACCGATGCGTAGACAACACAAGACAATGGAACCTTCCTGAGAGGAGCAGATGGAAGAGGGCCAAACTGTTGTAGTCTCCTTGATTATATGGAGTTTATTACTGAGAGCAGTAGTGTGCCAGATGTCATCCCACTGTTGGACAAAGAGAGATTTGATGTGTATCCACATATCTGCACCTGGAATCATGAGAGGGAATGGGTTGTAAGTATCTGCCTCACCAGCCAAATCATCAACCAGTTAATTCCCTGGGACGCCCACATGATTTGGGACACGGGGGAAAACAATAGAGCAGGTGGCACAGCCAAGGGCAGAGAGAAGGTCACGGATAGCAGAGACAAAAGGGTGATGAGAGTGGCATAGTTCTATAGCCTGCAAGCTGCTCATTGAGTCAGTACATATTAAAACACTGTGGAGGGAGTTTTCAGAAACAAAATAGAGTGTCCTGTTAATGGCCAGAAGCTCTTCTGTGAACACACTACATGAGCCATGGTGTTCCATGCCAATAGGAGATGTAAAAGTGTATACTTCCTCACCTATCATCTTAGAATCATCAGTGTAGGAGATAGTAGCACCCAGGAACTCTCTAAGGATGGAATGTACAAGATGCCGGAATATCACAGGGGCAACAGAGATGTTAGGCCCCTGGAATAGGTCAGTCCTAATCCATGGTCAGGGCACCAGCCAAGGTGGGGAGAGGGGGGGGGGGGGGGGGGGGGAGTGGGGGGCACGAGGAAACACGGAGCACTTATGGAGATCCTGATAGAGGGAAGTGAAGTGCATTGCAAACGGCAATTCCAGCCGAGAGGGCAGGTACAGGAGGGAGACATTCCTTGTTTGCATAGAGGAGAGAGTGCATGGTGAGGGAATCATTGATTGGGTAAGAAACCAGGAGGAAGGAGCCACCGAACCATAAACCATAATCTCGTCTGGACAAAACCAGAGCCCAGGGAACATGGAGAAGAGTAGCAACATAAGATGTGTGGGTCCGGGGGCTGAGAGCATTAAGCTTCCGCAAGCAGGTAGTTTTCAGGTGGCAAATATGGGGTAGCCATGTCAGCTTCTTATCAAAAATAAGGCCCAAGAAATGGGACTGTCTTACATCATCTAGGTGCTAGTCGCCTAAATAAAGTTTTACATCAGGGTATACTGCATTTTGGAAAAAGAAAACTGGAAGCCATGGGTGAGGGCCCATCTGATGCTGTCTTGGAGCTGGCATTCAGCACATGCTACTGAGTGGAAGCTGCATCAAAGGCAATCATCATTGACATTCCATGCTGTGGTAACCAGAGGCCCGACAGAAGTATAAGCCCATTGACAGTGATGAGGAAGAGTGCAACACTTAAGACAGAACCCTGTGGGATACTGTTTTCTTGGATCCAAGGGGTGCTTAGTGAAGTGCCAACTTGAACCTGGAAGAGCCGGTGGGATAAAACCTCGCAGATAAGAATCAAAATGGGGACAAGAAAGCAATAGTAATGGCGGGTACCTGAAATGTGATGGCAGCAAGCCATGTCATATGACTTATGTAGGTCACAGAAGACTGCGACAAGGTGCCAGCAGTTAGTAACTGCCTGTTGGATTGCTGTTTCCAATTTAAGTAAATGGTCAGTTGTAGATTGTCTTTCCCGGCAGCCACACTGATGTTGGGGAAAAAGGTCCCAAGATTCGAATACCCAACATAACTGGAAGATAACCATCCTCTCGAGTGTTTACGAAGTACACAGGTCAGGCTAATTGGGCAGTAGCTGTCTAGAGACGTTGGGTTCTTCCCAGTCTTAAGGACAGGGATAACTAGGCTGTCCTACCATTGTGAGGGAAAGGCACCTGTGACCCAAATGTGGCTTAAGACAATGGGGAGGTGTTGCCTCTGGATAACGTCCAAATTTTGGATCATATGCTTGTGGTTGGAATCTGGGAATGGGACATGTCATGCGAAGAGGTAAGAGCCTGCAAGAACTACCATTCAGTGGAGGATTCATTAGAGAATTCAGCTTGGTGAGGGTTGAAACAGAGGGGGGGGGGGGGGGGGGGGGGGGGGATATTCAGCTCAGCTTTTCTGCCAGGAAAAGGTAGCACAATAGGAACAAATGGTTCAAATGGCTCTGAGCACTATCGGACTAACATATGAGGTCATCAGCCCCTAGAACTACTTAAACCTAAATAACCTGAGGAAATCACACACATCCACGCCCGAAGCAGGATTCGAACCTGTGACCGTAGCGGTCGAGTGGCCGGCACACTATAGGAACAGGATGCCAATGCTGACACAAAATGTGTCGCAAGGTGTTCTGCATGGACCGATGGATCAGTACACAGAGCACCCATCCTGTAGGATAACACCTTGGACATGTGATTGTCGCTGGTCGCCCAGATAGCTACGGAGCTTGGACCAAACCTGCAATGGAGATGCCTACATCCCCAGGGAGGATACATAGCACTCCCAGCATTTCTTTCTACTTTGCTTAATAAGCATAGAGATGCTTAAAAGTGATAAGGTTGGTCTCTGAAAGGTGTGATTTAAATTGTTGCAGCGACTGTCGGCAGTCCTGATTGCTACTGCTATGTCCTTGGTCCGCCACGATACCGATTGATGATGAGGGGGATCTGTGGATAGCGGGATAGCAGCGCCAGTGCCAAGAAGAAAAGTAGCAAATAGAAGTTGAAGTGCACAGCAGACATATATAAATGCCAATTCGATCTGCAGAATGCCCAACGTGAGGGCCTGTCTACCTGGCAGTGTCAGGGGAACGAAAAAAGCACCAGAAAGTGATCACTGTCACGAAGATCATCAAGGAGTGATGAAGATAGGGAAGCCATGAGAGCAGAGAGAGGAGACTGTGTGATCAATAGCTGAGAAGGTGCCATGAGCGACACTGAAGTGGGCAGGGGAACCATCACTGAGCAGACACAAATCAACGTCTGTAATAAGTTGGTCAATTATAAGACCCATACCCATCGAAGAGGCACTCCCTCACAGAGAGGGGTGTACACTAAAGTCCACGAGGAGGAGGTATGGGGGCTGAAGTTGATGTATTAAGGTAGGCAGGTCAACATAAGGAAGTGGCCTATCTGGAGGGAAGTAGACATTATAAATGGTCACTGCGGAGATCGTTTGCACTGTAACCACTATGGCTCCCATACTGGT
Source organism: Schistocerca gregaria (assembly GCF_023897955.1). Lineage (NCBI taxonomy): Eukaryota > Metazoa > Arthropoda > Insecta > Orthoptera > Acrididae > Schistocerca > Schistocerca gregaria. The sequence continues at coordinate 68,801,129 of NC_064927.1, read as the reverse complement.
ATGAAGAAGGGTCCAGTCACTAATGACACTGATGCGAACCAAAGTGCAGACCCCTTAGGACACTATCCTGGAGCTGGCACGATTCTGACAGAATGACCAATAACTGCGAAATGTTGGAGAGTGGTCATCATGGAAGCGCATTTCGTGAAGAGCAAAACAGAATGCAGAATAAGAGGAATCGAAGTTTCTCTATTTCTGATAGGCGATGGTAATGCCCATTGCAATTCTACTGGATTATTGTGGCAAAAGTCCAGGTTAGACACAAAGAAGCCAAGGGGAGATCTTGTCAGTGGTGCCACTGATGAGGATGGGGTGACATACATAAATAATATGTCACATTCAGGTTGTGAAGAGGGAGACAGCATGTCTGGGGCACCGATCGGGTGGGGAGTCCTGGGACTTATGTTTCTTCTCCCTCTCCTTCTCCTTTCTCTGAAGTTGAGGAGGGCAGGGCACAGAGGGAGAGCAGGTTTTTGTAAGATCCAAAACCGAAAGACAGCGGGTGACTTTGGTGTTCACAGACGACGCATCCCATGACCGTGTTGTGGTGGCAGGCCTCCAGCCTGAGACGCAGGGGGAAGGGTCGTAGAGGGGGGGGGGGGGGGTTGAGCCTCACAATGACCAGTGGGCGCGAAAGAAGGGGGGCACTTCTTCGGCCAGGGAGGGGAAGCTGTGCACAGAGGGGGGGGGGAAGGGAGGGGGGAGAGAGAGAGAGAGAGAGAGAGAGAGAGAGAGAGAGAGAGAGAGAGAGAGAGAGAGAGCTGGGGTAAGGAAGCTGTTGGAGAGGGGAAAGGATGTACCAAAGAGGCAAAAGTAGAAGACATCTACATTGGGTGGAGTTGATTGTATTTTTGGAGAGTCTCAGCATAAGATAGATGATACTGGGACTTGTACTCTTGGATCTTCTTTTCTTTCTTGTAAACTGGACAACCTGGTGAGCATGCAGAATGGCAGTCACAATAATTTACACACACAGGTGGTGGAACACGGGCTTCCCTCGCCGAGTGGATGTCCATGGTCACCACACAGTGTCCACCATACAGTGGGAATACATATCCTCAGAAATGCAAGCACCAAAAGCAACTCATGGATGATGGGGCATATGACTTTTATGTCACACCGGTCACACGTAATTTTGACCTTCCCTGGGAGGGGACCTCCCTTGAAAGTCAGAATAAAGGCACTGATATCAGTGTAGCTGTCTTTACAACACTTCTGCACATGTCAAACACTATGAATGCCATGTCCCTCCAGTTCAGTCCAGAGTTTCGCGTCAGTTAGAAGGATGAAGTCCTACAAAAAATGACTCCCTGGGTGATATTCAGAGACTGGTGAGGGGTAATAAGACACTAGGACATTGCCTCGGTGATCACAAGCACGAAGGGCTGCAGACTGAGTGGTAGAAGAAGCTTTGATCAACAGGGAGCCTAACCATATCTTGCTGAGAGACTCCACAGCGCCAAACTTTTCCTCAATATTCTCCACAAAAAACAATGGCTTTGTGGCTGTGAATGTGCCCCATGTATCTTGGTACAGACCAGGTAGTGAGAAAAGTGTTTCATCCCAAGATGGTGAGCCCAGCCTTCCTCCCGGTGTGTAGCCAAGGAAGGCTACGCTGCAGGGTTGTACAAAGCTGCATTCAATGATCCATTACCACTCGAAGAGGCGGCCATTTCAGTACGGCGAGATTTTTGTAGCTAGATACACTTCACTAAGAAACTGCCCTGATACCACCCATTCCGATAAAGGGCTCGTCCCATGGGTGCCACCCAACCATAGGAAGGGCCGTCTGGCACAGCACCTGTTGCCAAGAGCTCCGATGCTTCAGGATTAGAAGTAATCCCTCTTTGGCATTCCTGGAGGGGGGGGGGGGGGGGGGGGGGGGGGCGAGACAACAGCTCATGTATCAGTAGTGTGGTGGTCCCTCTGTTGTCATGGGGCTCAGCCACATGGGTACGTAACAGCCCCACTACACGGACTGGCTACACGTGCTGGTGACCTAGCAGGGCACAGGGGGCTATGGCGAGGAAGGAAGAGGCGAAGGAAAGGAGGAGAGAAATCAATGATATAGACACTATGGAGAGAGTTGTTCTCCAAGTGGCTCTCACCAGAGACAAAAATTTTAGAGGCGGAGGGTCAAACCCCAACAGGAGGCCAAAAAACACCAAAAAGGATGGAAGAACGGTCAAGTGGAACAAAATCCCAAGGAATATAGGGAACTAGGTTCATATCCAGGTGGACATAAATAAAAGCACCACGAGAGGGGAATGAGGGGGCAGCAGGGATGGAGCCAAGATGGGGAGGGAATGGCACGGTGAAAGAAATGAAGCCCGAGAAGGAAGAATAGGCTGCAATAGATTGTGGCCCGTGTGAGCCACGCATGAACCTGTGAAAGAACCGTGAACCTGCTGGGAAGGGAGGACAGGTGCCTCTTGACAGAAAGAGCAAACTGAGGACAGAGGCAGAAAAGTGGGGTTGGGGAGAAACATTTAAGTGCAAGGGTTGGACACTGAAGCAGTGCTGTTGCTGATGAAGGCTGTGCTCAAAAGCTTTGTGTAAATCTTAACAGTGTCAACTTATTTTTTATTTGATAAGAAATATGCGTGGCTGGACAGCTGTTAAAATGCAGGTACTGTTGGCGGTTGGGATGATTTACACAAACAAAGATTTGTGTGGAAGCTTTTGAAAGATGGTGATCAACATTTAAAAAAGTAGCTCACTGAGTTGAGAAGGAACAGCTGAAATGGGTTCCCAGGGAGGTATTAAGGTTCAGGAAGAAAACCAAAGACTTTCCTTCCCACATATCCAGGTCACGATCAACAGAACTTCAAAAGGGGACTAATGGTATAGGTACCCTACAAACTAATATCCTAGAGAACAGATAAATATTTATATTTAGAAGACTACAAAAGTTCTAATTTAAGAATAACAGTTGACCTAGCATCTAAATTTCGCAGTCATAATCATAGAGAGTGATTCAGAAACCAAGCGCATCCCTCTGTCACAATCCATCAACGCATACTAATTCACAGTTACTCTTATTTCTATATTCCAGAAATAATGAATAACTTTAACCATTCCCTGAAATACTATCAACACAATATTCCAATCTATTCCAGTAACAGATCCAGCCCAATTAGGGTACAAAGTGCCTTGCCATCTTGCATGCATGCATCTACAAGGCCTTGGTACATTGTAGTCTTAATGACAATTGAACCACATATCATAACTTCAATCAATAAAACTGTTACAGTATTTCAAAACACTTTGCATCTGGTGTAGAAAGACTATCAAAATAATGGCAAAATTGCTCTGATTAAAGGATCTATGATCCTGGGATAGGACACTGTTTCTAGACGTGGAAGGATCAGCAATGATCATTGGTATCCAACTAAAAAACAAAAGCGACAGAAATCACTGTACTTGCTGCTTTTTTCTTAATATGATGTGACGTCTTCCTTCACCTACATTTCTGAAAGTACAAAAGTCCCCATTATGTTTTCTGCTGAATACAGTTTGGATAACTGTTTTCAAGATAAGATAAATGAGACTAACATTTTACTATATGGTATGGCAAAATTTAGTAGTTTAAATGTGATGGAGAAATTAAAGTATCAGTTATGATAACAATGGACACAGGTAAAGCATGGTCTGGTTTATGATGAAGGCTGGACTAAAAAGATGGAAACTGATGTGCCATGTGTATTAAATATGTAGAACAGAGAATAATCTGCTAGTGCATGATGAAAGTATTTCAAGAGACACACACTGCCCATCATCACCTGGGGGAAGTGATAATTCCTCAAGTATGGCAATAATTATAGTAATTTCTATTTCACGACAATATAAAATATTCCATTTGTATACCAAGCAAATATGAAGCAGTAGGTTCTTTTCCTGTGTCAGTAAACAGGGAACAAATTTGAGTCTGATCACAGTACTGCAAAATGATCTGCCACTAAATATAACAAATTATTCAAAATAATTTCTATTTTATGATGACAAATTTCACTGTCAAATATACATAATGCAATGTAAGTGATTTATCAAAGTATTGGATAATGTTAGCTTGTGGCTTGCACAAGACAAACTGCCACTTAACTGTAGCAAAACAGTGCACACAATGTCCAACACAGAACTCTGATGAAAGGTAAATGTTATTACCACAGGAGGATCAAATAATCAGTGAATTTGGACAGTTGAAAATCATAAGAATCTTTCTCAGTAGCATCACATTCAGGATTTTGTGAAGAACACTGTTAAACCTAAAAGAGCTGCAGCATTCTGTAAGTGAACAGAAAAATTGAGACAATATTTTCTTAATGATTCTTTGGAGAAGTATCCACTATTTTTCACATTTCGCATTTAAAAGGTTTTCCTCACAACAGAAAAATGTGGATGAAGAACTGCAGATTTTCAGATCTGAAGGGGACATTAGATGACACTCTGCCTAATGTGACCAAAGTTTGGAAATAGTGTGGGTGGAACCAAGAGAATTGGCACACACATTATCTGCGATGAGAAATTTAAAAACAGTTATAAACTGCTGTGAATAAGTGCAAGTGAACTAGACAGCGATAACGCAGGGATGCCATGAAGGGGGGTACTGTGAGTGTGCTTTCTACTTGTTATTGTTTATGATTTACTGTTGTTATTGACATCTATGGCCAACAGCTAATTTCAGTTTTCCATATTTGAGATTTTTTCAGTGACTAAGTTTTCATAAATGCAATAATTAAACAAAACCAATAGTCTTATCATTTTTTGGGAGTGCATCCAGGACATTATTAACCGATATTCTGGCTTACAACTTTTAGCCATTCTCAAGATGAGTCACTTGCAAGATTTATTTTTAACACACTTTATACTGTGAAGTAAATAAACATGCATCACAGATAATATTGTTAATAAGAAGAGCATCAGTCATATGCAAAACATTATGCTTCTAAGAGTAAAACAAGCAAATGCAGTCAGTGAATCCACAGTGCTTACGAAGTATTTGTTTGATTATTATGGTTGGCATATGTTGTAATGCCAAGCAGGGAAGACCTAGAACAATATTTCCTTTGACAGCACAGATGTGGAATGAGAGATTTCCATGGCTGATTGAGCTGGAAATCTTCACGAGCATGTTGACTGCTAATTGTATTTGCACAGCTTCCTTGACCAGTATTCCCCGTAGCATGAGACTGTGTCTTGGTGGTAGTAGGAAGATCGCATCCACTTTATTCTTCTTCATTATTCTTGTAACTTTTGAAGAAATATTTCCCACATGCTGCAGAAAGGCCACAGACGAAAAAATCTCTTTCTTCTTACTCTTCTTTTGAGTTGTTTGTCGTTTACTCTTGCCGAGCTCTCTTAATTTGATGTTTTGTATATCCATTCTTATGAATATTTCTTCCAAATGTACCAACTCACTCTGTAGGCTATCAGTTTAAGACATTACATGAGCCCTGCATACTAAGTCTTACGCACTCTCATAATTTGCGAAAAATGGCAGCAGCTAGAGGGCTGCAAGTATAAATCGGTATGTGTGGAATTACAGTAAACAGAATGTCTTAAAAGCCCATCTACCTTTTGTCAAATAAAACATCCAGAAACTGTAAACAGCAAATCACTTTCCATTCCATTGTAGATTTGATATTTTTGTGAATGAAGCTTAGATGTTCGGGAAAATGGATCAATTTGTCCTCACCACGACGTCAAACTATGAACGTGTCATCGACATATTGTCCATTTTAAAACTGCTCAGCTGATTGAACTTTTGAATGTTGGGCTCCATAAGGCTCCCTTTCTGTGCAGCGACCATGGAATATAAAATTATAAAGAATGTAGCAACCAGTCACAGAAACACAATTTATTTATAGTGTTGCAAATCGATTTCGACTGATATCAGTCATCATTGGTGCATTTTTCTAACCAATACATGCCGTAAGTACTTATGGCATGTATCTGTTAGAAAAATGCATCAATGACTGATATCAGTCGAAATCATTTTGCAACAAGATAAATAAATTATATTTCCACAACTGGTTGCTACATTCTTTATAATTTGATTGAACTTTCTTCAAAATCCTCCATAAATATTAGCTACCGTGGGTGAGAGAGAACTGCCAATTTTAACATCTGTTCAAAATATTGGTTATAAAATTAAAAAAGTAAGTGGAGGTTAACACTTACTTAAATAATGTGATTATGGCTTCTTCAGACTTGCTGCTAATCAATGACAGAGGATCCTCCATCACAGCGAATCAATAAATTACAGCTGTTAGCCACAAAGTCTTTAACCCACTAATAAAAGCTGCTGAATTACAGATACAATGCCCACATTTACCTACAAAGGGTTCCAATAATGAGGCTAAATATCTGGCTAACAAATAAGTAGGCGCATTTACGTTAGTCACTATTGGTCTTGACGTCAACACTTCTAGTATTTGCCCCAAGTGCGATTTATAACTTATGTCTTCTTCTGAACCCCTTTTTTGTTTCTGTATTACTTTGTAGACATTGGAGAGACCATATAACCTCAGTTGATTTCATACTTGGCATCCAGAAGTGAAGCATTCGTTCTTTGAACACGTGCTGTGGGATACTTGTCAGTCTTATGATATGTTGTGTCTTCAAGTAAGTTGTACATTCTCTCTATGTAGACAGACGTGTCTTGGCAGCATACCAGTGGAATTACCTTTGTCTGGAGTAAGCGTTACCACCTGGGAATTGTTTCAGAATTTATGAAACTCTCAGATGAGGATATGTTGCTTTTTTAATAGCAGTATCTCGTTAGTGTTCAGCATGCTTCACATTCTGTTTCTTCAGCATGGCACTGCTGAAGAAATGAAATGTGAAGCATTACGAGGGCTAACAAGATACTGTCCAAAAAAAAGAACAACATAGCCTTGTCTGCGGGAGCTGCTCTTTCAAATTTATAATGGAATGAGAAATGATTGGCTGTCTATCGTTTCTGGATGTTTCGGTCTGACAAAAGAAAGATGGGTTTTTAGGACATTCTGTTTACTGTAGCCCACCCATACGAATTATACTTGCAACCCTCTAGCTGCTGCCATTCTTTGCATACTAAGAGTGTTCATAAAACTTTAGTATGCAGGGCTCATGTAGTGTCAGACACTTATGGCCTACATAGTGAGCTGGTACATCTAGAAGAAATATTCCATAAGAATGGATATACAAAGCATCAAATTAAAAGAGTTCTGCAAGAGACACCGATAGACTGCCAAAAAGAAGAGTAAGAAGAAAGGTACGTAAAATCTATGGCCTTTGTACTTATTATATGTGGTAAATATTTCTACAAAAGTGCAAGAATAATAAAGAAGAATAAAGTGGCTTGACCTTCCTACCACTGGCCAAGACAGCAGCTCTTCAGGAATCTGTATGGACACATTGTTAGACTTTGAGAAATTCTGCAAGTATGGTAGGGATAGATATATTCTGGTTGGTGTTGGAATTTAAGATATTTCTGACAGTCATTGGATTTTGTCACCTGAAGTCATAAGGACTTCAATTTTATATAGACAACTTTGAATTTTGCAATAATTCGATGAAGTTCAAACTTCTGGATTTTATGCGAAGGGGAATATGATAGGAAAGTTAATATTTGTGAGTTGGTTAGTAACCATCTGAACTATACACGACTCCCAATGCATTTCTGTGTTCAGGGATTCACTAAATTCAGTACATTTTGATAAATTGTTCCATTCAAAGAATACACCTGTCACTGTATTCTGCTAAGAAACAGCATTGCTGTTCAGATTTCAGAAGCATCTCCTCTTTAGGCACCCTAATCACCCACGAACCCATGATAGACTAGTGTAACAAAGTTTTATTTTTTAATTTTATTTTACATTTTTGAAATTTAATTTTTTTGTTCCAATTTTATTAGCATCACACATTCCACATAAAGGACAGTGAATTTCCTTGATAAAATTTAAGGACTTTTCTGAAAAGCCAATAGAGCATCAAATTACATATCGTTATCTCGAGCAATCAATGTAAGAAAACAAGACACCATTCCTGTAGAATTGTGATATTTGGAAGAACCAGCCATGACAAAGCTATTCCATCTGGTGTGGAAGCATACGTGACAGGCCCGTTACGTTACGTTACGTTACGTTACATTACATTAATACATGTTCCATAGATCATGAATATGACATTTCATAACGATGTGGATCATGTCACCTTAACATAAATTTTCTTCACACGATATATTTATTTATTTATTTATTTTACAGTTATTACTATGTGTATAAAAATTCATCTATTGAGTAGAAGGAGTTGTCATTCAGAAATTCTTTTCATTTGCTTTTACATGTTGCCTGGCTATCTATCCTCAGACTTTACTACAACTTGCACAGAAACCTGACTGCAGCTATAAGAGTTGAAGGACACAAAAGGGAAACAATGGTTGGGAGGGAGTGAGACAGAGTATTGGGCTATCCCAGATAATATTCAATATGTGCATTGAGCAAGTAGTAAAGGTAGCACGGAGAACTCTGGAAAAGGAATTTAAGTTCAAGGAGAAGATATAACGATTTAAAGGTTTGCTAATAACACTATAATTCTGCCAGTGACAATAAAGAACTTAGAAAAGCAATTGAGCAGATTGGAAAAGAAAACAAGCGTAATGGAATGGAGCCTAATTAAATCAGACTACGCCGAGGGAATTAAGATTACGAAACAAGACACTAACAGCAGTATCCGAGTTTTGCCATTTGGGCAGAAAAATAACTGAAGATGGCTGAAGTAATGAAGATATAAAAAAAAATGCACTCTGGACAGCAAGAGAAGCATTTTTAAAAAGAAAAATTTGTTTACAACATAAATTTAAGTGTCAAGAATTCTTTTGGTGGTATTTATATGAAGAAGTCTTGCACAGAAATGAAACACAGACAATTAATCCTTCTTAAGGTTCTAAAACATGGTGATACCAAAGAATGAAGAAGATTAGATGGATAATTTAATATCTAATGAGGAAAAAGCTAACAGAAAATGGAAATGTATGGCACAAGTTGACTAAAAGAAGGGATTAATTTATAAAACATCTTGAGGCATCAAGGAATTGTCAAGTGGTGTGTGTGTGGGGGGGAGGGGGGGGGGGGGGGTTTAAATTGTAGAGGGAGACCTGTTATAACTTCAAGTTGACCAAATATATTTCAAGGTAGACGGAATACATGAAAGTCACAAATCAAGTGAACAGAGTAAGATGTGTGTACACTTAAACAGTCAAATCCGAACTGAGTCTGAGTCTAGCGGCCGCTGGATGGCTGGCCGCTTAGGTGGCGCTGCTGCTGCACGGCTGGCAGACAGCGACACATGTAGAGGACATGCGTAACTGCACGGCGGCACTTTGAAAGATTGGTGAGTCACAACACTTTTCCCCCCTTTGAAGTTTTTGCACAGGTATTGATGGAGGTGGCCTGTAGATTGCTAACATCCATAGGTGTTGTTTGACTGGCCGTGAAGTCTAGAGGAGGCGGCTTCCCGTATGGACAGAAGTGCCGCCGATGATAATGGGTCAAGATGACAGGAGACGTGGGGGTCGAATCTGCTGGGGTCCCGTGCACCAATCTGCCCGTTGCGGCAAGTCTGTTTGTTGAAATAGGAGACATGGGCAATGTGTCCACGTCCGTAGGAGAAGGAGGCGAGTAGTTGCTCCGACAGGTGATGGTCATCTGGTTCCTGCATGGGCATGTCTCCTGGTGGTGTCAGTTCTTGTGCTGGCACAGATATGATGGTGAGAGGACTGCATTGTGACTAATGAGAGTTTCCAGTATGCCGAGCGTCAGGTAGAGCCGAAGGTGGTGTAGCAGCATCCAGAACAGGCATTGCCGGCACACGAGGCCGAAGCTTGTCCGAATGACGCACTGCAACACCCGTGTCCATCTGGTTTTCATACAGGCGTCGGCCACGGTGTCTTAAGATGCGCCCAGGACTCCATTTTGGCCGCCTGCCTTATCCCCGTAACCATACAAGGTCGTTGGCGATGAACCGGCCAAGCGAAGGCACCTGCAGCAGTGAGGTGGAACGCCGCAGAAGATGAAGTAGCATGCGGGGCTGTCGACCATGTAAGAGCTCAGCCGGGCTGTGGTCGCCCAAGGGGGTGAAACAGTAAGAAGCCAGAAATTGGAGAAGCACATTATCAGCAGCAGCAGAAGAAGTCAGTAGTTTCCTCATCTGAGCCTTAAATGTGCGGAACAGTCATTCAGCCTCACCGTTTGACTGTGGATGGAATGGAGGGGCTGTGACATGCATGATGCCATGACAGGCACAAAAATCTGCAAAATCGGAAGAGGCAAGTTACGGACCATTATCAGTAACAAGAATAGAGCAAAGGCCTTCCAAAGAGATAATGCGAGCTACAGCATTGGTGGTTGCCGCAGTGGTAGGCGACGTGCAACGGACAATGAAAGGAAAGTTAGAGTAGGTGTCAATAACGAAAAAGGAAGCATGAATACACTCCCAGGGCTTCTCAGGTGAATGCCACGGTGACAAAGATGACTTTGGGGTGGCGGCCTGTCACGCACAAGGGCCGCAGTCTGCGACCATGTGTGCTATTTCAGAGTCGATGCCGGGCCAGTCCACATGACGGCACGCCAGAGATTTTGTGTGAGAGACACCCCAGTGCCCTTGGTGAAGGAGGCGCAAGACCGAAGCACGCAAAGACGCAGGTACCACAACAGGCGGCGGTGGCGGTAACGCAAAGCGTAGTAATTCCGCAACGGATCAGAAGTCTTAGCCGACGGACAATCTGGCCAACCCTTCTGAATACAGCGTAAAACCCGGGAGGGGGTAGAGTCAGAACCCATAGCAGTTGCCAGCCGGTCGCCGGTGATGGGGAACCCAACCACAAACCGCTGCTCGACAACATCCAGGTGGAAACAGGAACGTTCGTCCCTATCGAATGCCAGATCAGAACCCATGGAAAGGCGAGACAGTGCATCAGCATTAGCATGTTGAGCCGTCGGCCGGAAATGACTCTCGTAATTGAAACAAGACAAGTAAAGAGCCCAATGGTGGAGGTGGTGTGCGGCCTTGTCGGGAAGTGACGTTGATGGATGAAACAAAGAAACAAGTGGTTTGTGATCCATAACAAAATGAAATTTGAATCCATAGAGAAAAACAACAAACTTATGAAGAACATACATAATGGCCAAAGCTTCTTTTTCAATTTGAGAATACTTTTGTTGGGCATCCGTGACCGTTTTGGAGGCATATGCAATGGGTTGTTCAGAACTGTCAGAAAAAGAGTGCGTAAGGACTGCACCGACCCCGTATTGAGAGGCGTCTGTGGCGAGAACAAGATGTTGGCCAGGTCGATAAGTAGCCAGGCACGGGGCCTGTTTCAGCATAGTCTTCAATTTCTGGAAAGCCGCATCGCATGACGCGGACCAGTGAAAAGGCATGTTTTTATGCAACAGGTGATGCAACGGCTGAGCCACCGAAGCAGCAGACGGTAAAAATTTGTGATAGTATGCTATTTTCCCCAAGAAAGCATGCAGTTCCTTAACAGATGGAGGGCGAGGAAGGGCACTGATTGCAGCGACAGTTTGCTGAAGTGGACGAATACCACCCCGAGAGAGTTGAAACCCTAAGTACGTGATAGATGCCTGAAAAAATTTTGATTTCTGAAGATTACACTTAAGACCGGCAGTCTGTAAGACGTGAAAAAGTGTGCGGAGATTTTGAAGATGTTCGTCAGTGGTGGAGCCAGTGACAACAATGCTAATTTATACACCCAGGGACAGTGAGCAATAATTGTTCCCAGAATCGTTGAAGGAGAGCAGGGGCGCTGCAAACCCAAATGGCAATCGTTGGTATTGATAGAGGCCGAAAGGCGTGTTAAGGACCAGAAACTACTGGGAAGCAGCATCGAGAGCAAGTTTATGATAAACTTCTGACAAGTCGAGTTTAGAAAAATACTGGTTTCCAGCAAGTTTAGTGAACAATTCTTTACGGTGAGGCATAGGTTAAGTGTCGATAAGGCATTGAGCATTTACAGTGGCTTTGAAATCGCCACAGAGACGAATATCATCATTTGGCTTAGCAACGACAACGACAGGAGAGGACCACTCACTGGAAATGACAGGAAGCAAGACCCCCGAAGCAGTGAGACGATCCAGCTCCCGTACGATCTGATAACGAAGGGCCACAGGAATGGACCAGGCCCGAAAAAACTTAGGCCGAGCAGTGGGTTTGAGCGCAATATGAGCTTCAAAGTCGTTTGCATGGTCTAACCCAGGAGAAAACAGGGACGAAAATGTAGTCAACAAGGAATCCAATTGAGCATAAGGAATAGCTTCAGAGACGATATTGACAGAGTCATCTATGGAAAACTCAAAAACGCAAAGGCATCGAAACCAAAAAGATTCTCCGCGTTACTATGGTCGACCACAAATATGGGAACAGTGCGAATGACGGATTTGCAAGATACCTTAGCTTCAAATTGTCCCAAGAGAGAAATCTTCTGTTTATTGTAAGTCCGTAATTGCCTAGTGACAGTTGACAGGATTGGAGAAACCAACTGAAGATACGTCTGAGAACTGATGATAGTGGCAAGAGAACCAGTATCCACTTGCATGCGAACATCTCGACCAAGTATTTGGACAGTGAGGAATAACTTTTCTGAAAGGGAAGAAATACAATTAAGAGACAACACAGAATCAGAATCAGCGTCATGCTCATGAACATCATGTATGCGGCCGGCCGGATTTGCAAACGGATGACACATGACCCTTTGTATTGCATTTGTGTCACACGGCCCAATGTTGTGGGCAATCTTCTTGTGAATGTTTCCTAAAACACCGCAGACATGAAGGAAGTTGCCGTGGGTTTTGCTGCAGTTTCTTAGAAGTTTGTTTATGGTTAGACCGAGGCTGCACTTGGGAGCATACTGTGGCCACGTCAGCCAGCGGGGACATGCCACACGATTAGTCAACATCGCACAGAGGTTGTATTTCCCAGACTTCGCCCCATGCCTCTATTTGCAGTCCAGTGGCGCGAGAAATTTCAAAAGACTGAGCGATGGATAGGACTTCATCTAAAGTCGGATTTGCCAACTGAAGGGCACATTGCCTAACTTCTTTGTCGGGCACCGATCGAATAATAGCATCCCGTAAAATGGAATCAGCGTAGGATTCTTTGTGAACTTCAGTAACAAATTGACACTTTCTAATGAGGCCGTGAAGTCCAGCAGCCCAAGTGCAATAGGATTGATTCAGTTGTTTTTCACAATGATAAAAGGCAACACGAGAGGCTACCACGTGTGTCTGCTTTTGAAAACAGATGGACAGAAGTAAGCACATTTCAGCAAAGGACAAAGATGCAGGATCTTTCGAAGGAGCCAATTGCGACAACAACCGATACATTTGAGGTGAAATCCATGAAAGGAACAGAGACTTACAAGTTTGTTCGTTCGCGACATGAAATGACAAGAAGTGCTGTCGAAGACATTTTTCGTAATCAGACCAGTCTTCCTCGGTCTCGTCGTAAGGAGGAAAAGGAGGTAGAGACAACGACGAGAGATGCCCTGCATTTGATGCTGCGATGAAATCCCGAATCGCATTTGTGAGAAGTGTTTGCTGTTCTACGAGACCTTGCAATAGTTGCTCTAAAGTAGCCATGGAAACATGTAGGCCAATGATGGCAAAGAAAAATCCCATCCTCGTCGCCAATTGTTATAACTTCAAGTTGAACAACTATATTTCAAGGAAGACGCAATACATGACAGTCACAGATCAAGTAAACAGAGTAAGATGTGTGTCACTTTAACAGTCAAATCATAACTGAGTCCGAGTCTAGCGGCCGCTGGCTGGCTGGCAGCTTACGTGGTGCTGTTGCTGCTGCTGCTGCTGCATGACTGGCAGACAGCGCCGCATGTAGAGGACGTGCGTAACTAAGTGGCGGCACTTTGAAAGATCGTCGAGTCACAACAAGACCTAGATTTGAATACAGTATGGATGTAGGTAGCAGTAGTTATATAGCGATGAAGAGGCTTCCATAGGATAGACTAGTAAGGAGAGATGCATTTGGAATAAAGAATGCAACATCATCGTAAATCAAATTTCAATACTTGCTTTAAAAATAAAATAAAATAAAATAAATAAATAGCTTGCAAAGACTTGTTTGGTGTCCACTGGAATACCACCCATGTGTGTGAAATCCACATCAGAGTGGACTAACAAATGTCACAGAGTGTACAAAGAAGGTTAACATGAATGGTCTGTCTTGTCTGTATCACAGAAGAATGTACATGGTGATAATTTGAACTGGTAAACAACTGAAGTAAGAGAAAGTCGATCGTGTTTAACATCTTGTCAGTGATGGTGTCATTGTGAAATGGACAACTAGCTCGGATAGTGAAAGGGAAGTGGCTGTTTTCTTTTCAAAGTAACCATCCGAGCATTTGCCTTATAGGATTGAAGAAAAACTTCCGGATGCCCTAATTGGGATTTGAACTATTGTCCCCCTAGAGGCAAATACAGTGTCTTACCAACGTACCATTCTGCCCGATACAGTCGAATGTTGTGCACCTAATACCTTCAGAAGGTGGTTTTCCAATGTCTAATCTATAAACATTACTCAGCCATGCACTTAATGTTACCATAGAAACCATGAAAATGAAATCAGACTAATAACAGCACCCACAATGGACCAATGAAATGAATGCATGAAAAGATATATGAAAAAAAGAGAGAAGTAGCACCTGCCCATGTGTTTTAAAGTGAATGCAGAGCACAAATGAATATACAAAAAGTCAGTCCTAGTACCTTCTATCAGTTACTGATTATGTCCTGTACGAGACATGAAACAGCTCTTGGTGATAACACTGAGTAGGAAAATAAGTATTCTATTTTTATTTATTTCATCATTTAAAAGGGCACATTCTATTTGTCTGTAATCAGCACTGCACCTTTACTAACCAGACTGGACCTCTTGTCAAGTCACATTTAAGTATTAAAATCTGTACTGTATAACTGAGTATAAACGGACTAACAAAAAACACATACAAAACTGAAATCAAAATGTGATAGGACGATACAAGTTTTTAAAAGACTAAAATGGGTTTTATTTGAAACATCCAAGTAACTCACTTCAATAACAGAATTGTTGTTCAGTCGATACTTATTGCCTGCAAGTATCGGTCTGCCATCAACGTATATCGGCCTTTTCCCCTCACTAGACAGGAAAAAATCTCCATTGTTCCGTAACCTAATGGTACCCTGTCGTCGAGATATCTTCCACGCTGGGCCCTCCAACGAAAGATCTACGTCCACACTGCTGTCTTTCGTTGTTCGACCCATTGTAATCTGGAAAGTAAATACACTGTTGTAATCAACTGTATATAGTGACTTTCCTGAGGATAGCTTCACAGATAGCTGGGTTCTGATTTGGATATTTGCTTTCATCTACACTTCCCTCAAAGCACATATGAAATCTGAAAATGAACACTATGCATACTGGGAGGAAAAAAAGTTTGTAGCCTGCCAGCTACATGAAAAAGATAAGCATCTACTATGAATTTCTTAACTGGAGATACAGAGATAAAAAAGTAAAAATATCACATAAGTGGAGAAGGGAAAGAAGTTGACACAGAATCAGCAAAAAACATAGGCACAAAATATATTCTTGCACCTATACAACATTAAACAAATTATGTTAACAGGTTATTAGGCATTATCAACAGTCATAATTGAAAGTGTTCTGTTGCTTGCAATGGAAACCATTACACAAAAACGCGTAACTTGTTTTGCTGAGCTGATCAGTTCTTTTCCTTGTTTACAACTTTTGCACATTTACAATAACATTATCACCATGCATATTATTTCTGATTGTAACAATTTTCTAGACAATTCATTCAAAAAACTTTAATTCAGAAATAGTATTATTGTTATGCCATCCTGAATTTCCCCATTGTTTAATTCCGAAATAAGCTACCTCAAGGTACAAGAGCTAGTAAAAACAGGCAAGATATTATATTTTGTAAGAATGTCTTTAAAAGAAATCTACCTCAAAACTGAAAATCACAAAATTATAATGAAGGAATCTTTGCATTTTCATGTAATGGGCCAGTTACATTTGTTTCTTTTATTCCCAGTAAAATATCAATTTCGAATATAACACAGTATTATGAAAAGGGTAGCTTGCTACTCATCATACAGAGAAGACGCTGAGTAACAGACAGACACAACAAAAATAATACTACTCATTTAAGCTTTTGGCCAAATGGACTTCCTCTAAAGTAGAAAACACACCCACTCTCACAATAACAAGTCACACACACATTAGATTATCTCTGGCTGCCGATGCTGAACTGTGCACAGCAGCTGCACCTGATGAAAGAAGCAATTTGTGGATGGTAGGATAAAGACGACTTTGTGGTAGGGAGGCGATGGATAGTAGGATAGGAATGGGGGAAGGTGCAGTGCTGCTTGTGGGAACATGTAGAGAAGTGATATGCAAGAAGAGAAGTAAAGGAGGGGAAAATGATGAGCAAGTGGGTGCATTTGTGGAAGAGAGGAGTGGGTGCAGGGTAGGTGAAGGACAGGGATTAGTGGAGTTAGAGGGCAAGGGGTTATGGGAATGTACGATACATGTCAGGGAGAGTTCCCAACTGCATGATTCAGAATAGATGGTTTTGTTAGGATGGATCCAGGTACCTCAGGCTACGAAGCAGTTTTTGAAGTGAAGCATGTTGTGTTGGGAAACATATTCAGCAAGTGGGTGGTCCAGCTCTCTCTTGGCCACTGTTTGTCAGTGGCCATTCATGTAGACAGACAGCTTGTTGGTTGTCACATCCACATAGAATGCAGCTTAGGTTTTAGATCACATGACCGCTTTCACAGGTAATCCTGCCATTGGTGGATAGGTGATGCCTGTGACTGAACTGGAATAGAGGAGTAGTAGTAGAAGTAATAGTAGAAGTAGTAGTAGTAGGAGGAGGAGGAGGAGGAGGAGGAGGTGGGAAAGTGTACGAGACAGATTGTATATAAAGCCCAGCCACCCATGGTCGTCACATGATGAGCTGACTCACTACAAATATACCGAAGTTCTCAAGGAGGCCTTCACAGACTGAAATAACCCATCCAACTTAGTGCAGAAGCCTATCTCCCATCACTCGTCTCTCCAGTCATCTACCACCACTTACATTCCCACTGTCCAACTGTGAAGCACTACTCCCCTTGTGACTCATTACCATCCAGGACTGGAGCAAGTGAATCACATTCTCAAAATGTGTGTGAAATCTTATGGGACTTAACTTCTAAGATCATCAGTCCCGAAGCTTACACACTACTTAGCCTAAATTATCCGAAGGACAAACACGCACGCACGCACGCACGCACGCATGCACGCACGCGCACACACACACGCACACACGCACACACGCACACACGCACACACGCAAGGGAGGACTCTAACCTCTGCCGGGACCAGCCGCACAGTCCATGACTGCAGCGCTTACACACTACTTAGCCTAAATTATCCGAAGGACAAACACGCACGCACGCACGCACGCATGCACGCACACACGCACACACGCACACACGCAAGGGAGGACTCTAACCTCTGCCGGGACCAGCCGCACAGTCCATGACTGCAGCGCTTAGACCGCTCGGCTAATCTCGCGCGGTGAATCACATTCTCCACTATGGTTTTGACTATCTCTAGTCGTGCCCTCAAATGAGGATTATCCTTACCACTACCCTTCCCAAGCCTCTCATAGTGGTATACAGCTGCACACTAAACCTACAGAACATCCCTGTCCTTTCTTACTCCACCCACACTCTCAACCCCTTGCCTCAAGGCTCATATTCCTGCTTACATGTAAGACCGGTCCTATACACCCTCCCACCATCACCTACTACAGTCTAGTCAAAGGCATGTCATATCCCATCAAAGGCAGCATGTGGCTCTACAATCTAGACTGCAACCACTGTACTGTTTTCTATGTGGGCACAATGACCAGCAAGCTGTCTGTCTGCACGAATGGTCACCAAGAAACAGCTGGACCATCGAGCTGCTGAGCACGCTGCCCAAGAAAATGTTCTTCATCTCTATGGCATAGTCTGTGCCATATGGATCCGTCCTACCAACACCAGCCTCTCAGAACTAAACTGTGCAGGTTCCTGTAGACTCCCCATGGCCTCAACCTTTGCTAGTCCCTGTCCTTCATCCAACTATCCACTTCCCTACTCCCACTCCACCACTACACACCCCTCTATTCCACCAATGCACCCAATAGTCTTCTTCTCCTCCTCTCCTTTCCCACCCCCTCCCTGCCTCACTCAAACCAGCTAACTGCACCAAGCAGCTCTACCCTGTCCCCATGACACCCCTGTACGCTCCCATAAACAGCTATACATTTACCCCAGCTCCTACCCTGCTTTCCTCTTCCCCCTCTCCACAACCACTAACCCCAGAGTGCTTCTCACATCAAGCACAGCTGCTCTGTGCAGTCCGACCACAGTGGCCACAGATAACGGTCATGTGTGAGTGAGTTGAGTTTGTTTGTGTGTGTGTGTGTGTGTGTGTCTCATCTACCTTAGAAGAAGCATTTTAGCCAAAAGCTTAAATGTACAGCAGTCTTTTTGTTGTGACTCCTCTATTTGGTGAGTAGCCATTTCTTCTCTTCATAATGTTGTTATTCCATCCTAGATTTTCCAAAAATTATTTTTATTGATGATTCGTGTAAAACATTGTTGCATATTTTCATCGAAGAACTTCCAAACCACTACACAGTTTTTGTAGATATGTGCAGTGCCTTGTCAAGTGTGACTGGGTGCTACTGGCAACAATGGACCTCACCAAAGCAATCTATCAATCATAAGTAATTTTACTCGGCATAGTAGAGACATGGAAGTCTATAGTTGTGCCACACTAAAACTATTTCAGTTAACATTCTTTTTACAAAAAATTGTTAGGAAGTTTAATGCTGTGAGTTTCTGTGCCTATAAAACTATTTACAAATATATTCTGTACACTGTAATTTCCTTTATAGAGTGAAATGAGTTGAAAACAAGTGTGAATGTCTTGGCTTCACGTGTACTTCCATACGTCACTACTGGTAATATACTTATGCCTACTACAACTGAACCCACAATATTCACATTTGTGAATTTATTTCAAAATAATTTCATATGGCTGTCAATCATCATTAATGTCTGATTCTTTTGGACACACAACTAAGTATTACATACCAAGGCACGCACAAGACAATAACACTGACGACCTCGATCGCTCATAGTCTCACTGTCACTGATGTGGAAATACAGAGCAAAGTGGCGAGCATCAAGTGATGAGTGTAGGGGACAATGTAGACAGTGTGACATGTGGAAGTTCAGGACGCTCCAGGAGGCACACACTGATAGCGACCACTTGCAATTAGTGAGAAATCCATGTCTTGAGTCCCAGTCTGACACAATTTTTTGTATGTCACTAACAAGTAGTACATCTACGCCTAACACAAATAAAGCCAAGATTTCCACATTTGTAAATTTATTTTACTTTTATTTCCAATAATTGAGTGCACAGTGCTTTTTTTAATTTTTTATTCATTTTTTTAAAATTATTAACTGCTGCATGAAACTGTGCCGTGACATTCTTCGTTTCATTGTTTAATATTCTTTGGAAGTTAGTGACACACAGAGCAACGGAACATTATTAACTGTAGTCAGATGCAGATTCTAGGGCCCCAGTCACAATTTTTACACTCTTAAATTAAACTATTTTAGTCTCCTTATAGTGGTGTCTCATCTGACTAACTATAAAAAGTTGAACTTCAAAGCTCGGGTAATTGATTAGAAAAAGAGATTCACTGAATTGAGTGAAATCTCAGGCACACTGTGGGTAAATTAAGTTTATTTATATTTATAGCTGCTACCTAGGCAGCAAAATGGCCCATGTTGGTTGCAGCAAGGAAGAAATTGAAAAAGCAGACTAGCACTGGCAAAAAGGGCACTCCTGGCCAAGAGAAGTCTACTTGCATTAAATATAGGTCTTAATTTGAGGAAGAAATTTCTGCGAATATACGTTTGGAGCACAGTGTTGTATGGTAGTGAAACATCAATGTTGGGAAAACTGGAAAAGGCGAGATCAAAGCATTTGAGATGTGGCACTACAGAATAATGTTGAAAATCAGGTGGACTGATTAGGTAACAAATGTGTGTGTGGGGAGGGGGGGGGGGGGGGGGGGGCTCTCCAGAGAATCGGTGAGGAAAGGACAGGATGGTAGGACACTGGAATACACCCATCTAATAATTGAGGACGCAAGTTGCAAGTGCTACACTGAGATGAAGAGGTTGGCACAAGGGAGCAATTGCGTTAACAGCAGGTGCTCAAAATGACGCCCCCTTCTGTAGTGGCAACAGTAGCTCAACATATTCAGAAAATGTTGTCAAACACTAATCAAATTTTGGCTGCCGAAATTCTTGAAACAACAAGGCAAATACTGTCTCCTAGCTCAGAGTGCAAACAGATTTTTTGCACCACGGATAAATCACATGAATGTAGACCTGGAGAAAGAGCAGGCCAGGCATGTATTCTGTCACCAGAAACACCTTATAATACTGTTTGTTTTTATGAATTCTTCATCTGTAATGCTTTTGTTTATATAAAGAGCTTGATCATGGTTTTTCCCACAAACATTTATGTCTCTTCTACATACATACCCCACAAGTCACTGTATGATGCATGATGGAGGGTGCCCTGTACCACTAATAATCATTTCCTCCCCTGTTCCACTCACAGATAGAGCAATGGAAAAACGACTGTCTATATGCCTCCGTATGAGCCTTAATTTCTCTTATCTTCGCTGTCCTTACATGAAGTATAGGATCATTCCGCAATCAGCTTCAAATGCTGGTTGTCTAAACTTTCTCAACAGTGTGCTTTGAAGTTCCTTCCATGGATTACCATCTGACCTCCTGAATCACCTCTGTAACACTTGTATGTCATTTGAACCTATTGGTAACAAATCTAAAATCTAGTAGCCAGCTCACAATTGCTTCAATGTCTTCCTTTAAACCAAACTGTGCAGATCCCGAACACTTGGGCAGTACTCGAGAACAGATTGCACTAGTGTTCTGTTTGTGGTCTCCTTTACAGATGGACCGCACTTTCCTAAAATTTCCTCAATAAATCAAAGTCACCCATTTGACTTTCCTGCCATAATCTTCACGTGCTCGTTTCATTTCATATAGCTTTGCAATGTTATGCCAAGATATTTAAATAATGTGACTGTGTCAAGCAGGACACTACTAATGCTGTATCTAAACATTACAAGTTTGATAACCCTACTCATTTACATTAACTAACATTTTTCGTCATTTAGAACTAACAGTAGTGCATCACACCCACTAGAAATTTTGTCTATGTCACCTTGTATCATCCTACAGTCACTCATCTACAACATATTCCCATTCACCATAGCAGATTGCTGCCCACCTTGTCTGCCAAATCATGTATGTATATAGAGAATAACAGCAGTCCTATCACACTTCCCTGGAGCACTCCTGAAGCTACCCTTGTCTCTGATGAACATGTGCTATTGAGGACAACATATTGGGTTCTATTACTTAAGAAGTCTTTGAACCACTCACATATCTGACAACCTGAGTTGTATGCTCGTACTTTTGTTGACAGTCTACAATGTGCTACTGCGTCAAATGCTTATCAGAAATCTAGAAATGTGGAATTTACCTGTTTCCCTTTGTCCGTAATTTGCAGTATACCCTGTGAGAAAAGGGCAAACTGAGTTTCACACGAGGGATGTTTTCTAAAACTGTGCTGATTAGTGGACATAATCTTCTTGGTCTAATCTTTTTGGTCTCTAGGAAATTTACTATATTCAAACACAGAATATGCTCTAGAATTCTGCAGCAAACTGATGTGAAAAATATTAGTCTGTAATTTTGCGGGTTTGTTCTTTTACCCTTCTTATATACAGGAGTCACCGGTGCTTTTTTCCAGCCACTTGGGGTTTTGCACTGGGTGAGAGATTTGTGTTAAGCGCATGCCAAGGGGCTGATGCCATAGAGTACTCTTTGCAAAATCGAAGTGGGATTCCAACTGGACATGGTGACAATTATGTTTTCAACTCTTTTAGTTGTTTCTTAATGCTAGGGATGTTTATTAACATGTCATCCATGCGGGAGTCTGTTCAGTGGTCAAATGATGGTTTATCAGTATGATTGTCCTGCATGAATGATTTCTTAAATGTGGAATTCAAAATTTCAGCTTTTGATTTACTACCTTCAACTGCCACATCAACACATTCAATGAGTGAGTGGATGGAAGCCACAGGTCCCTTAGCCGTATTACATAGGACCAGAATTTTCTCAGGTTCTCAGTTCAGGTTCACTGGAATGTTTTTTGCATCAAGCTTTTCGCAGACGCATGAATCTCTACAACTTTGTCCATCGTCATTTGAGTGTTTTCTTTTTTGGACCGATAGTGCACCGCTAGTGCATCCTCAGCATTTTCTGAATTTCACTGCTAAGCACAGTGGATCTTTTCCATCCTTAACCCACTTCCTAGGCACATACTTGTCCAGAGCACAATTTATAATCTGTTTACACTTTGTTCATAATTACTCTATGTTCAATATACTGGAACTAAATGAGTACAGTTCATTGTCTAAGTGATATTTTAACAACTGATTTTCTGCTCTTTCTAGCACAAACACTCTCTTAGCCTTCTTAACTGGTTTATTACCTTTCGTCACTACAGTCACTATGTTTACATCATGATCACTAATCGCTGTCTGTATACTGATATTATCAATATGCTTCAGCCTGTTTGTAGCTACAAGGTCTGACATATGAGGTTCATTCGAAAAACTTGGTCAGTGTGTCTACCTTTGCCTTACACGTAGGGTGGCACCACATAACTGCGGGTATGGTGGTGCCATCTATTTGTAGAGAGACTGATGCATACACACAGTTTGATGTTGCATAGCACCAGTGTGGCTTCACGTCTAAGAGAAGGTGTTCACACAAGTTGTTATCCACTACCGAACATGCAAGCGAGTAAGAAGGAACAATGAGGAGTGATTCGATTTTCGGTGGTAGAGGGAGTTGGAGGCCGTGAAATGTATCGAAAGATAAAGGCTGTGTACTGTGAGTACAGTCTGAGTCATTTAAGTGTTGTGGAATGGTGCAAACGATTCCTTGAAGGGTGCGAGTCACTGGAAGACGATGCTCATCCTGGACAGGCTCATTGTGTCATCACACTGGAAATGGTTGCCAAAGTGAATGTTTTAGTCTTAGACAACCCCAAAATCACTGTGGACGAGATCCACAGGTTACTGGGTATTGATGTGAGCTCCACCCACACCATAATGCATCAACACTTGAACTTTCAAAAAATCTATTCCGCAGTGGATTCCCCAACTGACCGCCCAACGGTGCGATACTTTAATCATCTGCAACATTATCAGGAGGAGGAATATAGCTTTCTGTTGAATGCCGTCACAAGTAATGAAATATGCTGTCACCATTTTGAACCGGAAAACAAACATCAAAGCAAGTAGTGGAAACATGCGACTTCACCACCTACAAAGAAATCAAAGGCCGTGCACTCCAGTTCTGGTAAAGTCAAAATGTCTTTCTTTTTTGACCACAAGGGCCCATTGCTTGTCGTGTTCCTGGAACAGGGAACCACCATCAACGCCCAGCGTTATCAAGCCACTTTACAAGAACCTTAGACGAGCCATCAACTCTAAATGCCAAGGCATGTTGTCCAATGGCATTATCCTCCTGCATGATATGCCCGCCCACACACGACTAATGTGGTAAAGATGACATTGCAGCAGTTTTGGAGGGAAATGCTGGAACATCCATCGTACAGTCCCGACCTTTCACCATGTGACTTTCATGTGTTTGGAAATCTAAAACAAGCTATTTACAGACAATGATTCGTAACAGACGACGAAATGTGTGACTGGGTATAGGCCTGGATCCGACAGCAGCCTACTAGCTTCTTCAAGGACAGAATCAACTAGCTAGTGTTGCAATGGGATAAATGTGCCAACAATTTTTGCGACTATTTTTGAGTGTGTACTGTGTATAACAACATTTTTGAGTTAATAGAATCATTACCGTTACTTTACCCTAGTGACCGGTTTTCACTTGACTGCCCCTTATATTTCCACTCTATATGGGCTGCTGAACTAGCTTCTCAACATTTTTTGGAAAACTGTGTTCAAAAGTGCTTCGCAAGACTGTCTGTCTGCACCCCATGTAATGAATCCATGGACATCCAAGTCTAGACTTGGTATGCTATAGTCTCCCCCACAACTAGTATTGTGGGATTTATTTTTTTATTTACACGTCAAGTTGTGTAAGGCCAAACTGAGGAGCAAATCTCCAAGGTCATGGAACACGCCAGTACATGAAATTACAATATAAAAGTAATAACAGATAAAAATAAAATGTTCATGAACCCAATAGAAGTCAATCCATAAGTTTACTTAAACACAATCAACAATACAACAAGAAACAGCTTAATTTTTCAAGGAACTCTTTGACAGAATAGAAGGAGTGACCCATGAGGAAACTCTTCAGTTTAATTTGAAAGTGCATGGTTTACTGCTAAGACTTTTGAATTCAAGCAGTAGCTTATTGAAAATGGATGACACCTTTCTGCACAAGAGTTAAGGAAGTCCGATACAAATGCAGATTTGATTTCTACTGAGTATTAACTGAGTGAAAGCTGCTTATTCCTGGTAATAAGTCTATATTGTTAACAAGATATGACAGTAAGGAATATATATAGAGAGAGGCCAATGTCAAAATATCCAGACCCATGAACATGGGTCGACCAGAGGTTCGTGAAATTACACCACTTATTGGCCAAACCACCCGTTTCTGAGCCAAAAATACCCTTTTAGAATGGGAAGATTTACCCCAAAATATAATACCATACAATATAAGCGAACGAAAATAAGGTGTCAAATGATCACTCACTTCAGATACCGTTCGAATAATAAAAATGGCAGCATTAAGTCTTTGAACAAGATCCTGAACATGGGCTTTCCACAACAGTTTACTATCTATCTGAACGCCTAGAAATTTGAACTGTTCAGTTTCACTAATCATATGTCCATTCTGGGAAATTAAAATGTCAGGTTTTGTTGAATTGTGTGTTAGAAACTGTAAAAATTGAGTCTTACTGTGATTTAGCATTAGTTTATTTTCTACAAGCCATGAACTTAGGTCATGAACTGCACTATTTGAAACCAGGTCAATGTTGCACACAACATCCTTTACTACCAAGCTAGTGTTCATCTGCAAACAGAAATATTTAAATTTAAGGCAAAGGCGCATATAATTTATATAAATAAGGAACAGAAGTGGTCCCAACACTGATCCTGGGGCACCCCCACTTGACTGTGCCCCACTCAGACCCCACATCATAGTCATTCTCAACATGACCTTTCACTGTTTGTTGCTAAAATAAGAAGTGAATGAATTGTGAGCTAATCCTCATATTCCATAATGGTCCAACTTCTGGAGGAATATTTTGTGATTAACACAATCAAATGGCTTAGTTAAATCAAAAAAATATGCCTAGCATTTGAAAACTTTTGTTTAACCCATCCAGTACCTCACAGAGGAAAGAGAATATAGCATTTTCAGTTGTTAAACAACTTCTAAAGCCGAACTGTATATATGACAGCAAATTGTGTGATATAAAATGATCACTTAACCTTACATACACAGCCTTTTCAATAACATTTGTAAGCACTGATGGCATAGAAATAGGTCTAAAATTGTCTACATTATCCCTTTCCACCCTTTTAATAAAGCAGCTTTACTACTGAGTACTTTAATCGTTAAGGAAACTGAGCATTCCTAAAGGAAAAATTACAAATGTGGCTAAATACAGGGCTAAAATGTGCAGCACAGTACTTTAATATTCTGTTAGGCACTCCATCATATCCATGAGAGTCCTTAGTCTTCAGTGATTTAATTATCGACTCCATTTCCCCCTTGTTTTATCACAGAGGAGTATTTCAGACATCAATCTCGGAAAGGCATTTGCCAAGAAAGTTATACGATTCCTTGTAAAAACTAAATTTTTATTTAATTCACCAGCAATGCTCAAAAAATGATTGTTAAATACTATACATCTGAATTATCAGGAACAGAAATATTTTTACTACAAACTGACTTTATATTGTTGACCTTGTGCTGCTAACCAGACACTTCCTCCACAACTGACCATATATGATTTAATTTTATCCTGTGAATTAGCTATTCTATTTGCATACCATATACTCGCTGCTTTCCTATTAACATTCTTAAGCACCTTAAAATACTGTTTGTGATGGGCTTTTGTAGCTTGATTGACAATATTTCTAACATTTTGACATAATTCCCAATTTGTTAGATGTAGTGGTAATTAGTGAAGTTCGGTGGTAGGAGGAACAAGACTTCTGGTGAGGTGACTACAGGGTTATAAACACAAAATCAAATAGGGGTAATGCAGGAGTAGGTTTAATAATGAACAGGAAAATAGGAATGCGGGTAAGCTACTACAAACAGCATAGTGAACGCATTATTGTGGCCAAGATAGATACGAAGTCCACACCTACTACAGTAGTACAAGTTTATATGCCAACTAGCTCTGCAGATGATGAAGAAATTGATGAAATGTATGATGAGATAAAAGAAATTATTCAGATAGTGAAGGGAGATGAAAATTTAATAGTTATGGGTGACTGGAATTTGACAGTAGGAAAAGGAAGAGAAGGAAACGTAGTAGGTGAATATGGATAGATTATATAATGGTAAGACAGAGATTTAGGAATCAGGTTTTTAATTGTAAGACATTTCCAGGGGCAGATGTGGACTCTGACCACAATCTACTGGTTATGACCTGTAGATAAAAACTAAAGAAACTGCAAAAAGGTGGGAATTTAAGGAGATGGGACCTGGATAAACTGACAGAACCAGAGGTTGTGGAAAGTTTCAGGGAGAGCATAAGGGAACAATTGACAGGAATGAGGGAAAGAAATACAGTAGAAGAAGAATGTGTAGCTTTGAGGGATGAAGTAGTGAAGGCAGCAGAGGATGAAGTAGGTAAAAAGACAAGGGCTAGTAGAAATCCTTGGGTAACAGAAGAAATACTGAATTTAATTGATGAAAGAAGAAAATATAAAAATGCAGTAAATAAAGCAGGCAAAAAGGAATACAAACGTCTCAAAAATGAGATCGACAGGAAGTGCAAAATGGCTAAGCAGGGATGGCTAGAGGACAAGTGTAAGAATGTAGAAGCTCATCTCACTAGGGTAAGATAGATACTGCCTACAGGAAAATTAAAGAGACCTTTGGAGATAAGAGAACCACTTCCATTAACATCAAGAGCTCAGATCGAAACTCGGCTCTAAGCAAAGAAGGGAAAACAGAAAGGTGGAAGGAGGGTCTATACAATGGCGATATACTTGAGGACAACATTATGGAAATGGAAGAGGATGTAGATGAAGATGAAATGGGAGATACGATACTGCGTGAAGAGTTTGACAGAGCACTGAAACACCTGAGTCGAAACAAGGCCCCGGGAGTAGACAAAATTCCATTAGAACTACTGACAGCCTTGGGAGAGCCAGTCCTGACAAAACTCTACCATCTGGTGAGCAAGATGTATGAAACAGGCGAAATACCCTCAGACTTCAAGAAGAGTATAATAATTCCAATCCCAAAGAAAGCAGGTGTTGACAGATGTGAAAATTACCGAACTATCAGTTTAATAAGTCACAGCTGCAAAATACTAATGAGAATTCTTTACAGACAAATGGAAAAACTGGTAGAAGCTGACCTCAGGGAAGATCAGTTTGGATTCTGTAGAAATGTTGGAACACGTGAGGCAATACTGACCCTACGACTTATCTTAGAAGCTAGATTAAGGAAAGGCAAACCTACGTTTCTAGCATTTGTAAACTTAGAGAAAGCTTTTGACAATGTTGACTGTAACACTCTCTTTCAAATTCTGAAGGTGGCAGGGGTAAAATACAGGGAGCAAAAGGCAGAAACCAGATGGCAGTTATAGGAGTCGTGGGACATGAAACGGAGGCAGTGGTTGGGAAGGGAGTAAGACAGGGTTGTAGCCTATCCCCGATGTTATTCAATCTGTATATTGAGCAAGCAGTGAAGGAAACAAAAGAAAAATTCGAAGTAGGTATTAAAATCCACGGAGTAGAAACAAAAACTTTGAGGTTTGCCGATGACGTAATTCTGTCAGAGACAGCAAACGACTTGGAAGAGCAGTTGACCGGAATGGAAAGTGTATTGAAAGGAGGATATAAGATGAACATCAACAAAAGCAAAACGAGGATAGTGGAATGCAGTCAAATTAAGTCGGTTGATGCTGAGGGAATTAGATTATGAAATGACACACTTAAAGTAGTAAAGGAGTTTTGCTATTTGGGGAGCAAAATAACTGATGATGGTCGAAGTAGAGAGGATATAAAATGTAGACTGGCAATGGCACGGAAAGCGTTTCTGAAGAAGAGAAATTTGATAACATTGAGTATAGATTTAAGTGTCAGGAAGTCATTTCTGAAAGTATTTGTATGGAGTGTAGCCATGTATGGAAGTGAAATGTGGATGATAAATAATTTGGACAAGAGGAGAATAGAAGCTTTTCAAATGTGGTGCTACAGAATAATGCTGATTATTAGATGGGTAGATCACATGACTAATGATGAAGTATTGAATAGGATTGGGGAGAAGAGAAGTTTGTGACACAACTTGACTAGAAGAAAGGTTCGGTTGGTAGGACATGTTCTGAGGCATCAAGGGTTCACCAATTTAGTATTGGAGGGCAGTGTCGAGGGTAAAAATTGCAGAGGGAGACCAAGAGATGAATACACTAAGCAGATTCAGAAGGATGTAGGTTGCAGTAGGTACTGGGAGATGAAGAAGCTTGCAAGAGTAGCATGGTGAGCTGCATCAAACCAGTCTCAGGACTGAAGACCACAACAACAACATCATTTGTTCTACGTGACATCCTTATCCCACTAGCCATCCACCCAGGCTGCCTATTACTGTTAGTACCCTATTTAGAAAGTTCTAATGGAAAGCAACTCTCAAAGAGCATGAGAAATGTGTTAAGGAAAGCGTTGATAATTATCATCTATGCTATCGACACTGTAAACATCCTGCCACTCTTGTTCCTTGCCAAGGTTTAAAAAATACTCTATTGCTGTTGGATTAACTTTCCTGCATAGTTTGTAATCATATGTGACATTTGTTTTTAGTGTTAGAATTTGTGCATCATGGTCTGAAAGGCCATTCACCCTTTTATTAACAGAATGCCCATCTAGTAATGAGGAATGAATAAAAATATTGCCTATGGCTGTGCTACTGTTCCCCTCCACCCTAGTTGGAAAGAACACAATCTGCATCAGATCATATGAATTTAGGAGATGTATCAATGTACTTTTTCTTGCACCATCATATACAAAATTTATACTTAAGTCAACACATATAACTAATTCCTAGAAAGTGAATCAAGAACCATTTCTAGCTTGAGCACCAATGCTCTGAAGTCAAAGTTAAGGGACCTATAAACAACAACAATTAGAAGTTTAGTCACACTAAATTCAACTGCCCTTGCACAACATTCAAATATCTGTTCAGTGCAGTGCTGTGATATGTCTATGGACTCTAATGGAATACTGCTTTTTACGTACATGGCCACTCCCACACCCCTCAAGGAACTCCTCGAAAAACAGCCAGCTAATCTGTATCGTATTAAAGGAAGCCTCAGAATTGTCAAATTATTTAAGTGGTACTTTGATACACCAATAATTTCAAAGTCAACATCTGTAAGCAGTAAATCTAAATATCTTAGTATTTACATGCTGCAGATTGCAGACTTTCTTTGAATGACTCTAAAACTGTCACAGTGGAATTGGCTGGCCAGTAAAAACATCCAACAATTAATTTGGTTTCACCTAGGCCTATTACATGTGACCAGACAACTTCATTGTCACCCCCAATTTCAACCTCAATAGAGACAATATTTTCATCAACTGCAATGAACACTCCCCCTCCTACGGTGTCTATCTGTCCTTCCAATGAATGTTCCATGACTTGCTAAATACCTCAAAGCTTTCTGCTTCAGGTTTTAGCCAGCTCTCAGATCCAAGAATGATTTGGGCTTACAATTTTCCTGGAGAGCAATAAATTCACAAACTTTGTTAGGAATACCTCAACAATTTACTAATAAAATTTTGATAGTCAAAATATTTTTACTCTGAATGCTGTCTAATGCCCCTATCTGCTTATCAACTGGCGAGTGTTCATTGGAGTATCTCAAACTACTTCCTAGCACTTCCCAAGTACTCTGCTTCCTGGATAGTTGCTTCCTTTGTGTAGTGCACCCCTGACCTATCAAAGGAGTCCTATAATTCACCATCCGATAACACAGTCTAGAAATCTGCAGCCTTTACCATCGCAGAGTAGACAAAGCCTTTGGTTGAGACCCTCCACTCAGCCCCAAACCAAAGAATCCCAATCAATTCTGGGAACAATGCTGCAAAATGCAATCACTGCTCGCACCCTGCATGCTATGCTAGCAGCCTTCACTACCCTTGCCAGCTGCCTGTATGAACTAAGGACGGCCTCAGAACTCTTGCGAAGGGCATTGTCAGTACCAATGTGAGCCACCACTTATAGGCTACTGCACCCTCCTTGCTCGATAGCCACAAGAAAGCCCCCCCCCCCCCCCCCCCCCCACATCTTGGATGAGGCTCTCTGGCAAACATAACAAGTACACGTTAGCTTTCTTGCCAGTGCTGAACACTATCTTCATAAGTAGCTCCATAGGGAGCCTAATGTTGGAGCTAGCAATAAGTATCAAGCCTCTGTTTATGAGTACCCCCTTGGTCCATGCTAAAGAACAGCCACATGTTCACTCAACAGTGCAAATAGACTAGGCCAGATGGCCAGTCTCCATATGGCCCTCTGCCTCAAGCAGCATGAGCATGTTACATCCTGCCACTCATCCTGCTGCGAGGTTGGATCCTCCACATTCGATACAGCAGGAGATGCCTTGGCAACAGAGCCTACAGGTGAAACATGTGACACATGTATCCGATATGATGCCCGATTCTCAGCCATTGCTACACTCTGAGACAGCAGCGTTAAGTTGGTAGACTGTAGCCAGAACCTGGCTGACTGTAGCCAGAACCACATTTAAACTGTTCATGAACTGTGGTCAGCTCCTCCTGCATTTGCACACAGCATGGAAGACTAACTGAAGAGATAAACTGTAAAAGCTAATAGATAATAGGTATGCAACTTGGTACCCTCCTGATGCATCACCTATAGATGCTGATGCATTAATGGTCTGTGTAGTTGGTTGTTTGGAGGAAATGACAACTGAGCTGCAGACTGCTTGAATTTGCATTTACAAAATGTAAGATTATACCTCTTTGACACATGAGCACATGAAATTTAAGCATATAGACTACTAAGAAAACACACGAAAAGCTAGATATGTAACTTGCTGACCTGGAGATTTGTCACAGGTGACAGCTGAGGCCAGATTGAATGCCTATCTAGCTGAACCAAATGGTTCATTATCTTCAAAACAAACAAAGAAGCAACTACTGCACTAATGAGTGCCTCAATGTACACTTGCAAAACACGAGTTTAAACTCAAATACAAAAACACGCATGAAATTTAAGGAATGTAAACTACTAAGAAAAAAAAAGGAAGAGCTAAACATATTACTTGCTGTCCTGGAGATGTGTGACAAGTGACAACTGGAGGTGCACCAGTGCACTAATGGTCTTAATTAAAACTATTCTCAATGGCCCTTTACCAAAAATTTCAGGAAACATATTTTAGTAGTACCTGAAATTCCCAAAAGTTGACTTTTTTATATTCTTGTACATACTGCTTCAAAACTATTAAAAATGGAGAAATGAAATTTCACACATATTGACATCTACGTCTACGTGATTACTGTGCCATTCACAATAATGTGCCTGGCAGAAGTTTCAATGAACCACCTTCAAGCTGTCTCTCTACCGTTCCACTCTCTAATGGCATGCGGGAAAAACGAGCACTTAAATTTTTCTGTGCAAGCCCTGATTTCTCTTATTTTATTGTGATGATCATTTCTTCCTATGTAGGTGGGTGCCAAGAGAATGTTTTCGCAATTGGAGAAGAAAACTGGTGATTGAAATTTCATGAGAAGATCCCATCACAACAAAAAACGCCTTTGTTTTCATGACTGCCATTCCAACTCACGTATCATGTCTGTGACACTATCTCCCCTATTTCGTGATAATACAGAACGAGCTGCTCTTCTTTGTACTTTTTCAATGTCATCCGTCAGTCCCACCTGATGCGGATCCCACACCGCACAAGTGTGGTGTAAGCAGACTCTTTAGTAGACCTGTTGCACCTTCTAAGTGTTCTGCCAATTAATCGCAGTTTTTGGTTCGCTCTACCCCCAACATTATCTATGTGATCGTTCCAATTTAGGTTATTTGTAATTGTAATCCCTAATTATTTAGTTGAATTTACAGCCTTCCGATTTGTGTGATTTATCATGTAATCAAAATTTAGATGATTTCTTTTAGTACTCATGTGAATAACTTCACACTTTTCCTTATTCAGGGCCAACTGCCACTTTTCGCGTCATACAGATATCTTATCTAAATCATTTTTTAAGTCATTTTGATTATCTGATGACTTTACAAGACAGTAAATGAGCATCATCTGCAAACAATCTAAGACAGCTACTCAGATTGTCTCCCATGTCGGTAATATATATCAAGATCAATAGAGGGCCTATAACACTTCCTTGGGGAATGCTAGATATTACTTCCATTTTTCTCGATGACTTTCTGTCTATTGCTATGAACTGTGAGCTTTCCGACAGGAAATCACGAATCCAGTCGCACAACTGAGGTGATACTTCATAGGCACGCAGTTTGGTTAGAAGACGCTTGGGAGGAACGATGTCGAAAGCCTTCTGGAAATCTAAAAATATGGAATCAATTTGACATCCCTGTTGATAGCACTTACTACTTCATGAGTATAAAGAACTAGTTGTGTTTCGCAAGAACAATATTTTCTTAAACCGTGCTGACTATGTGTCAATAAATCGTTTTCTTCGAGGTACTTCATAATGTTCAAGTAAAGTATATGTTCCAAAACCCTACTGCAAATCGACATTAGTGACATAGGTCTGTAATTCAGCAGATTACTCCTACTTCCCTTTTTGGGTATTGGTGTGACTTGAGCAATTTTCCAGTCTTTAGGTATGGAGCTTTCTGTGAGCGAGTGGTTGTATATAATTGCTAAATATGGAGCTATTTTATCAGATACTATGAGAGGAACCTGACTGGTATACAATCTGGATGGGAGGCCTTGCATTTATTAAGTGATTTAAGCTGCTTCATTACATCGAGGATATCTACTTCTACGTTTCTCATCTTGGCAGTTGTTCTTGATTGGAATTCAGGAATTTTTACTTCATCTTCTTTGGTGAAGGAGTTTCGGAAAACCATGCTTTAGTGGCACTATCATCAGTGACTTCACCATTGTTATCATGCAGTGAAGGTACTGATTGTGTCTTGCCACTGGTGTGCTTTATGTATGACCAGAATCTCTTTGGTTTTTCTGCACGATTTCGAGACAGAATTTCGTTGTGGAAATTATTAAAAGGATCTTGCATTGAAGTATGTGCCATATTTCGAACTTCTGCAAAACTTTGCCAATCTTGGGGCTTTTGAGTTCTCTTAAATTTGACATGCTTTTTTCGTTGCTTCTGCAACATCGATCTGACCCGTTTTGTGTACCATGGGGGATCAGTACCATCACTTATTAATTTATGTGGTATGTATCTCTCAACTGCTGTCGGTACTATCTCTGCAGGTCGCGGTGGTCTAGCGGTTCTAGGCGCTCAGTCCGACACCGCGAGACTGCTACGGTCGCAGGTTAGAATCTTGCCTTGGGCTACTATCTCTCTGAAAATAATTCCACAACTTTTCTACATTTACATGAGCAGATCGGAAGAAGTGAAGACTGTCTCTTAAAAAGGCGTTAAGAGCATTTTTATCAGCCTTTTTTTTGATGGTTGTAGGTATTATGGTATTCAGTCTAACAGGAACTGCCTTGCCATCGCTAATCCCTGTATTCGTCACAATACTCACTATTTGCCCAGGATTATTTGAAGCTAAAAGGTCAAGTATGCTTTTGCAACCATTTACGCTTCGAGTGGGCTCATGAACTAATTGTTCACAATAATTTTCTGAGAAAGCATTCAGTACTATTTCGGATGACGTTTTGTACCTGCCGCCAGCTTTAAACATATAATTTTTCCAGCATATCGAGAGTAGATTAAAGTCACCACCGACTATAGCTGTATGAGTGGGGTACTTATTCGAAATGAGACTCAAGTTTTCTTTCAACTGTTCAGCAACTATATCTTCTCAGTCGGGGGTTGGTAAAACGATCCAATTAATAGTTTATTCCGATTGTCAGGCATAACCTCTACCCATACTATTTCACACAAACTATCTACTTCAATTTTGCTACAAGGCAAACTACCTCTGACAGCAATAAATACTCCACCACCAACTGTATTTAATCTATCCTTTCTGAACACTGTTAGATTGTTTGAAAAAAATTTGGCTGAACTTATTTATAGCTTTAGCCATCTCTCTGTACCTACAACTATTTGAGCTTCAGTGCTTTCTATAAGGGCTTGGAGCTCTGGTTCTTTCCCAACACAGCTATGACAATTTACAACTACAATACCAATCGTTTCTACAACTACCTTATGGTGTTTTACCTGCCCACTTTTAGACGGATGTCCCTTCTGTGGTTCCCTGAGACCCCTCTAACCTAAAAAACCGCCCAGTCCCTTCCACACAGCCCCTGCTACCTGTGTAGCCGCCTCCTGTGTGTAGTGGACTCCTGACCTATTAAGCAGAACCTGGAAACCCACCACCTGATGGTGCAAGTCAAGGAATCTGCAGCCTACACGGTCCCAGAACCGCCTGAGCCTCTGATTCAGACCCTCCACTCAGCTCTGCACCAAAGAACCCCAGTCGGTTCTATTGACGAAGCTGCAAATGGTGAGCTCTGCCTTAATCTCGGAAGCAAGACTGGCAGTCTTTACCATTTCCGCTAGCCGCCTGGAACCAGGCAGAATCTGCTCCGATCCAAAGCGACACACATCATTGGTACTGACATGAGCCACCACCTGTAGTTGGTTGCACCCTGTACTCTTCACAGCATCCGAAAGCACCCTTTCCACATCCGAAGTGACTCCCCCCGGAGTGCACACGGAGTGCACACTGGCTTCCTCCCCCTCCTTGGTGGCCATGTTCCTACGGGGCCTCATTACGCACCTAATGTTGGAGTTCCCAACTACCAGCAAACCCACCCTCTGTGAATGCCCAGACCTTGCGGGCCGAGAAGCTTCCTCTGGAACAGGGTGGACGACTGCATCCAACTCAGAGACATCGTCAGCCACAGATAACGCCCGAAACTTGTTCGTCAATTGGACCGGGAAGGCCCTACGATCGGCCCCTCGGAAAGTTTTTCGCTGCCTGTCAGACTTTGGAATGATCTCCCACTCGATCACGGGTGAGGGGTCAACATCAGCGCAGGCAGTACCCGGGGCAGTCACAGCAATGGACTGATCAGAGGACACCTAGGACATGCTCGATGTCCCTTGCAGCCCTGCATTCTATCTCCCCATAGTGACGCCCCTTAGCAGCAGCCTCAAGCCGTGTGTCGGAAGCCAAAGCAGCCTGGAGCTGTGAGAGAAGGATCACCCACTCAGCTCGCTTCTGTATACAACAATCACAGTTCCTACCCATTACTGCAGTCACTCCTGTTTGAAGCTCATAAAAATATGTAACAAGCGAACGGTGTACAACTAAAATTAAAAAAAATTGTGAAATGTGTGGCAGCAACATCTTTTTAAAGGACTGCTTTAAAGATAATACCACCAAGAGTGTTCAGAAAAAATGAAACTTCTATTTTATTTATTTATTTATTTTTAATTAAGATGTGTGTACCTACACTCTGTACATATAAGTAACATGATTTATGTCATTTTGAATACAAAATACATTGCTGACAACTCAGATGCCTCGCAACACAATCCAAGAACAATGACCACAAAGTATGTGTGAAGTGATGCTACCCACGATAATGCCAACCTGAATTCTGCTAGCCTGATAAAAAAAAACACTATACAAGAGATGAGTTGGGAAGTCATTCCCACACCCACCTCATTCACCTAGATCTTGTGTCCTCAGATTTTCACCTTTTCTATACTCTATCAAATAACCTGCAAGGAACTTTCTTTCTGGATGAAAATGAACTCCAAACATGACTCAAAGAGTCTTTTGCCTCAAAGCCACATGATTTATACAGTTGTGGAATCAGAAAGTTATCCCAGTGCAGGTGGACTGTTGTAAACGGCAAAGGAGTATATATAATTTGATGACTACAATCTCTGGTATGTGTCCATTGTGTTTATAAAACTTACAGAAAAATGTTACAAACTTATTCATCAAGCCAATAAATATATTTATATACAATGATCAGTCAGAACATTATGGCCACTGGCATACTATCGATATAAACCCATCCAGACAATAGCAGCATCACCTGGAGGAATGACTGCCACACTCTCACTCTCACTCTCACTCTCTCTCTTTTTCACACACACACACACACACACACACACACACACACACACACACACACACACACACACACACACACACACGGTGTACGTAGCACAACTGACAGTGTTGTCCACATGTAGAAGGGGAAGGCACGCTATCCATTAGAGTTTGATTGAGGGCAGATTGTGATGGCCCGTAGGCTTGGCATGAGCATTCTGCAAACTACACAACTTGTCAGGTGTTTGAGGAGTGCTACAGTGTGTGTCTCCAACACGTGGTGACATCAAAGTGAAACCACGTCCAGATGTAGTGGGATTGGCCAGTCACCCCAGATGTTGAACAGACTGGTAAAACAGGACAGGCAGAAAACTGTGGCACAACTAACATCTGACTTTCATGCTCAGTAGAGTACAAGTCTATCTGAACACACAATGCACCGAAAACTCGTAACAATGGGTTTCCACAGCCGACAACCTTAGCATGTGACAATGTTAACACTACGACATTGGCAACTATGACTGAAATGGGCATGTTACATTGTATGATCTAATGAATCCCGATACCTTCTTCATCGTGCTGATGGGAGAGAGCGAATCTGTTATCTTCCAGCCGAACAGCTCCTTGACATCTGTACTGCAGGACGGAAACAAGCTGGCGGTGGCTCCATTACACTCTGGTGAACATTTATGTGGGCATTCATGGATTTAGTGGAGCTCGTTCAAGGCACCACAATTGCCACCGAGTATCGTACATTGGTTGTGGGTCATGTACATCCCTTCATGACAATCATGTCTCCCAATGGCAGTGGCATTTTTCAAGAAGATAATGCAACTTGTCACAAGGCCAAGTTGGTTTGAGGATCACGGTGTCAAGTTCCAAGTGGTGTGATGACCCCCCAACTCGCCAGACCTGCACCCAAACAAACACATTTGGGATGTGACTGACTGTGGCGTCAGAGCTCACAGTCCCCCATCCATGTGTGCAGATGTGGGACCAATTCCCTCCAGCAACCTACCAAGGTCCGATTGCTTTCATGCCACAATGCATCGTCATCATTATCTGTGACAAAGGTGGACATAGCGGCTATAGCGTAGGTAGTCATAATGTTTTGGCTGATCAGTGTATATTAAAAATATATAGCCTATACCTGTCCGAAGGTTTGTTAGAATATACAACGGTTTGTTAGAGTACAGAGTAAAAATCTGAAGTAAATCAGTCAAGAACTTTCCAACATATTTGCCCTTTGCAAAGCACTAAAAAAGGAAGGGAAAAAAAAGACATATACTGAAAGATTTATTCAAATGGGACAGAAACCTGTAGACGTGCTGTACACAGACAGATAAACAAATTATTACAATTTCCAAAAAACTGGATGGTTCATTGATGAGAAAGAGCTCCACAAACCATGCAAGTCAGTAACAAGCCGTTCCACCTCCAGTCCTTATGTAAGCAGTTATATGGTTTGGCACTGATTGACAGCGTTGTTGTATGTCCTCCTGAGGGATATAGTGATGAATTCTATCCAACTGGCATGGTAGATCATCAAAATCTTGAGGTGGTTGGAGGGCCCTCCCCATAATGCTCCAAACATTCTGAACTGGGGAGAGATCTGGCTACCTTGCTGGCCAAGGTGGGTTTTGTCAAGTAAAAAGACAAGCAGTAGAAACTCTCATTGTGTGTGGACAACAGTGGTGGGGTACTAGCCTGATAGTCAACAACCATACGATCCAACAATCAGAATTGATGGTCTGGAGTGCCATTTCATATCATTTCAGGATCACTTTGGTCGTCATCAGCTGCACCCTTACAGCACAGCAATACATCGATAATATTCTACACACCATTTTGTTACCCTTCATGGCACTTCGTCCTAGGCTAATAATTCAGCAAGATAATGGCTGTCTACACATGGTGAGCATTTCTACTGCTTGTCTTCATGCTGGCGAAATCCTATCATGGCCAGCAAGGTAGCTGGATATCTTCCTACTGATAAAGTTTGTAGCATTATGGACAGGCTCTCCAATCGTCTTGGTATCTTGACAATGTAACACACAAGTTGGACAGAATTTGGCATGATATCCCTCAAGAGAACAACCAAAACTTTATCAATCAATGCCAAACCAAATAACTGCTTGCACAAGGGCCAGAGGTGGACCAATGTGTTACTGACTTTCTCAGTTTGTGAGGCACTCTCTCTCAATCAATTTGCCTGACACTGTGGTCATTTGTTTGTCTGTAAATGTACATCAAATCCAACAATCCCTGTTCAAATCAGTTAACTCCTTCGTGATGCTTTTTTGTTTTGAGTATGTACAGGGTGACCTAAGAGTCATCGGTTGGTGTTACAGCAGTTATTTGCAATTTCATTTTTGCAGTGTTAGCTGGAGTCAGACCAAACAAATACTGCCCATCACATGTTTCATGCAAAGCCCAATATCAATGAAAGGCATTGGTTTGTTTCCCATTACAAACAAAACTATTTTTAAAGTGGAATTTTACGGACCTGCACTGATTGCTTTTGCTATGCAGCAGTGCTGGCAAGTCACTGCTGGAGTATTGGTTTGTTGTTGTTGTGGTCTTCAGTCCTGAGACTGGTTTGATGCTTCTCTACATGCTACTCTATCCAGCGCAAGCTTCATCATCTCCCAGTACCTACTGCAGCCTACATCCTTCTGAATCTGCTTGGTGTATTCATCTCCTGGTCTCCCTCTACAATTTTTACCCTCCATGCTGCCCTCCAGTATTAAATTGGTTATCCCTTGATGCCTCAGAAAATGTCCTACCCACCAATCCCTTCTTCTAGTCAAGTTGTGCCAAAAACTCCTCTTCTCCTCAATTCTCATCAATACCTCCTCATTACTTATGTGATCTACCCATCTAATCTTCAGCATTCTTCTGTAGCACTACATTTCGAAAGCTTCTATTCTCTTCTTGTCTAAACTATTTATCGTCCATGTTCCACTTTCACACATGGCTACACTCCATACCAATACTTTCAGAAACGACTACCTGGCACTTAAATCAATACTCGATGTTGACAAATTTCTCTTCTTCAGAAACGCTTTCCTTGCCATTGCCAGTCTACATTTTATATCTTCTCAACTTCGACCATCATCAGTTATTTTGCTCCCCAAATAGTAAAACTCCTTTACAACTGTAAAGTGTCTCATTTCCTAATCTAATTCCCTCAGCATCACCCGAGTTAACTCGAATACATTCCATTATCCTCGTTTTGCTTTATTGATGCTCATCTTATATCCTCCTTTCAAGACACTGCCCATTCCGTTCAACTACTCTTCCAAGTCCTTTGCTGTCTCTGACAGAATTACAATGTCATTGGCAAACCTCAAAGTTTTTATTTCTTCTCCATGGATTTCAATACCTACTCCGAATTTTTCTTTTGTTTCCTTTACTGCTTGCCCAATATACAGATTGAATAACATCGGGGAGAGGCTGCAATCCTGTTTCACTCGCTTCCCAACCACTGCTTCCCTTCCATGCCCCTTGACTCTTATAACTTCCATCTGGTTTCTGTACAAATTGTATTTACCACTGCCACCTTCAGAATTTGAAAGAGAGTATTCCAATCAACATTGTCAAAATCTTTCTCCAAGTCAAGAAATGTTAGAAACGTAGGTTTGCCTTTCCTTAATCTATCCTCTAAGGTAATTCGTAGGGTCAGTATTGCCTCACGTGTTCCAACATTCCTACGGAATCCAAACTGATCTTCCCCGAGGTCGGCTTCTACCAGTTTTTCCATTCACCTGTAAAGAATTCGCATTAGTACTTTGCATCTGTGACATATTAAACTGATAGTTCGGTAATTTTCACATCTCTCAACACCTGCTTTCTTTGGGATTGGAATTATTATACTCTTCTTGAAGTCTGAGGGAATTTCGCCTGTCTCATACATCTTGCTCACCAGATGGTAGAGTTTTGTCAGGACTGGCTCTCCCAAGGCTGTCAGTTGTTTTAATGGAATGTTGTCTACTCCCGGGGCCTTGTTTTGACTTAGGTCTTTCAGTGCTCTGTCAAATTCTTCACACAGTATCATATCTCCCTCCACCTTTCTGTTTTCCCTTCTTTTCTTAGAACTGGGTTTCCATCTGAGCTCTGGATATTCATGCAAGTGGTTCTCTTATCTCCAAAGGTCCCTTTAATTTTCCTGTAGGCAGTATCTATCTTACCCTAGTGAGATAAGCCTCTACATCCTTACATTTGTCCTCTAGCCATCACTGCTTAGCCATTTTGCACTTCCTGTCGATCTCGTTTTTGAGACGTTTGTATTCCTTTTTGCCTTCTTCACTTACTGCATTTTTGTATTTTCTTGTTTCATCATTTAAATTCAGTATTCCTTCTTTTACCCAAGGATTTCTACTAGCCCTTGTCTTTTTACCTACTCCATCCTCTGCTGCCTTCACTACTTCATCCCTCAAAGCTACACATTCTTCTTCTACTGTATTTCTTTCCACCATTCCTGCCAATTGTTCCCTTATGCTCTCCCTGAAACGCTCCACAACCTCTGGTTCCACCAGTTTATCCATGTCCAATCTCCTTAAATTCCCACCGTTTTGCAGTTTATTCAGTTTTAATCTAGAGTTCATAACCGATACATTGTGGTCAGAGTCCACATCTGCCCCTGGAAATGTCCTACAATTTAAAACCTGATTCCTAAATCTCTTTCTTACCATTATATAATCAATCTGAAACCTACTAGTATCACCAGGGTTCTTCCATGTATACAACCTTCTTTCATGATTCTTGAACCAAGTGTTAGCTATGATTAAGTTATGCACTGTGCAAAATTCTACCAGGCGGCTTCCTCTTTCATTTCTCAGCCCCAATCCATGTTTACCTACTACGTCTCCTCCTCTTCCTTTTCCTACTCTCAAATTCCAGTCACCCATGACTATTAAATTTTCATCTCCCTTAACTACCTGAATAATTTCTTTTATCTCATCATACATTTCATCAATTTCTTCATCATCTGCAGAGCTAGTTGGCATATAAACTTGTACTACTGTAGTAGGCGTGGGCTTTTTGTCTATCTTGGCCACAATAATGCGTTCACTATGCTGTTTGTAGTAGTTTACCTGCACTCCTATTTTTCCATTCATTATTGAACCTACTCCTGCATTACCCCTATTTGATTTTGTATTTATAACCCTGTATTCACCTGACCAAGAGTCTTGTTCCTCCTGCCATCGAACTTCACTAATTCCCACTATATCTAACTTTAACCTATCCATTTCCCTTTTTAAATTTTCTAACCTACCTGCCCGATTAAGGGATCTGACATTCCACGCTCCGATCCGTAGAACGCCAGTTTTCTTTCTCCTGATAACGATGTCCTCTTGAGTAGCCCCGCCCGGAGATGCAAATGGGGGACTATTTTACCTCCGGAATATTTTACCCAAGAGGACGCCATCATCATTTAATCATGCAGTAAAGCTGCATACCCTCGGGAAAAATTACAGCTGTAGTTTCCCCTTGCTTTCAGCCATTCGCAGTACCGCAACAGCAAAATATCATACAAAAAGTGCCCAATTACTGTAACGAGGAATCCCAGAATTTGTCTGTACTGTATTTGAACGTGCAGCAGGATATTGTTAAGTTTTGTAAATAAATAGCACTTACATCACCTAAATGCGCTTGAACGAAGGTACTGGATCACTTTTTTTGTATACCTATGCAAAACTCCCATTTATGGAGAACCCCAATCTAAGGAAAAAATATTTGGGTCCTCAGATCTGTTAAAGAAGATTATACTGTAATTATGTGTCGCTCACAAAAGGATCATGAAGACAAGATTAATCACAGTGCGCACAAAGGTATGCCTATGCTCCATATGCAAATGGAACAGGAAGAAACCCTAATAAATGGTAAAATGTGGTGTACCTTTTGCCATGCACTTTACACCAGTTTGCAGAGTAGAGATGTAGATGTAGATTTCTACTCTGACATTTCATCATTGCAGAAATAATTTCATACGTCATTGCAGAAATAATTTCATACATATTATACAATAGAAAACTTATAAATGAAAATGTGCAACACTTACTTCTCGAGATCTCATTAGATATCTTACAAGCCGTCCACGCAAAACAGCTAAGGTTTGATTGTCAAAATCAGGAGGACTAATACCAGTTACCGAGTCTACGAGAACTTGCCAGTTTCCCATCTCATTCTCCAGAGAACGGATTTCTTTCTTAATCAACCTGTAGTGACAAATACACAGTGTCAGTATAAATCACTATTCACACATTAAATTATGGAAAATCAGTTTTGTCTCTGTGACTAAAATGACAATGAATCTATCACTGTATGTGTTTTTAAAAATTTGTAATACTTAAATCCGAACAACTGAGCCAATAATGAAAATATAAATATTACTAAGGGTAAATAGGCAGGAACATAATTATTAGCAGTTGATAAGGCTACTTCAGAAGATATAAAACATGGAGAGTGATGCACAAACCAAGCAAAAGAAGAAAGAATTATCAATGTAACTACAGAATATATAAGGAACTTAAGCAATATCAATAAGATATGC
Organism: Schistocerca gregaria; assembly: GCF_023897955.1. Lineage (NCBI taxonomy): Eukaryota > Metazoa > Arthropoda > Insecta > Orthoptera > Acrididae > Schistocerca > Schistocerca gregaria. The sequence continues at coordinate 68,757,890 of NC_064927.1, read as the reverse complement.
AGAAATGAATAAATGTTTTTTATTAGTTTTTTTTTTAAATAACAGAAACTGTTATGTAGGCACGCTGTTCCTATTTTGTGTTGAAGTGTTTTTTTTTCTTCCCCCCCCCCCCTCCTCTACTCCAATTTCATTTATTTATGTTCAATTTTTACTATTTACATTGCATTACCACCATGCTGTCAACGATGTTACTTACTGTATGTTTCTACTTCAATCTATATGTGTAACTTCTCTCTCAATGTTATTTACAAATATTATAACTTCCCTGGTGACACTACTCAGTAAATGCCTGAAGATGGCCTTGTAAGCTGAATACTGGCTAACACAATAAAAGTAATACTGTAGAACAAAAGCAAACTAGTGCTTTTCATTTATTATTCTTAACGCTTTATACCTTGTTTCTTTCCCTTTAGAAGTAATTCTTCGTACAATTTTTAACTCAGGAATTTGTATGTTTTCATGCACAGTAACTGTGGTGTAATGAGTTTTACTGCTCTGGGTTTGATTTCTTACAATAAATTGAAGCAATAAACTGTGTGAATACCTTGCAGTGCATGCTCCATAACAATGCAGGCACACAGCACATTTCAAGATCCACTTACGGATCAATGGTGAACTTCATGCTGATAGAAAGTGATATTTAAGCTATTCAATTAGATTTAAACTAATGACCTGCCTACAGGACTGCTTAATTACTATTTCACAGATTTAGCACAGAGGAACCATATTCACTTCATAACTCTTCCCCTGACATGTGGGTCCTATGTGATGAACAAAACTCATATTCGTACAAAGCAGACACCAATGAACATTAACACAGTTTACCGAGGGGAGCATGTAGAGAGGCTTACTGTGTAAATGTTTTCTTCAGATTTTGTTAAAAAATTTCTCCCAGCAATTTGAAGACGCATTGAATAAAATGGAAAATAATAATGTAGAGTGCAGTGGTCTACACCGAAATTAGAGCTACAACTCACACCGCAATCATATTACAAGATATGCATGGGACACCAGAGCTAACGAGAAGCATCTGGGGAAGGTATCTCAGCTTAGTATTGGACACTGAGTTTCACGATACAATATTAAAGATAAGAGTTCAGTTGTTAATTGTGCAAAATTTGGCAGTCCAGTAGCTCAAAAATTAAAATTTCTAGCTAAGTGTATCATCTTACATGAAGATCTTGTAGCATAAGTGATTGAAATTGAAGGATTCCCAAAGATCTGCAATGATATTACCAATTCTTAGCTGTGCTATGGACAGCAACATAACAAAATATTTGTCATACATGCCTTTTAGGAGCACTCTGAAGGGACTGGCGAGCATATCTAGTTGGTTGGTTGGGTTTTTTTTTTTTTTTTTTTTTTTTTTTGCAGTGTTATCTCCTGATACTTTCTAATGTCACATATTCTGCATGTTGAAACAGCTAATGAATGAAGGTTATTGCATTATGGAATAATGTCGACAATAACAACTAAAAATATCAGTTGGTGCAATACAAAGCTTTTCTTAGCATTGTGTTACTGAATTCCATACTGGCAATTTCCAGAGACAGAGAGAGAGAGAGAGAGAGAGAGAGAGAGAGAGAGAGAGAGAGAGAGAGAGAGAGAGAGAGAGGGGGTGGGGGGTGGGGGGTGGGGGGTGGGACAACCCTTAAATGATACAAAATAATTAGCCCAGTGAGATCTGAACAAAATAAATACTCTTGCCTTAATTCACGAAAAGAGCTTGGCAGCAAGGAGCAAATGTGATACTGCTTGTCTAGCTCTGTTGGTAGTTAAGGCAGACAGTACACAACACAAAATTCAAAATCAGTTGAAATTGAAGTGTGGAACTATATTCCTAGTTTCTAAAAATTAAATTTAAGGGAATATTATGAGAATTTAACAGGATCACTCGGCACCAATCCCGAAAGTGAGTGAACAATCACAAGGTGCCAAAGGTCATCAGCAACATTGCCGAGTCTCAAATGCATGACCAATATGAAGAACTTCACGGACAGCTCATAATGTCCTCACAGCCTGCCCCAGCCAGCCCTCAGTGGAACTACACTACCAGATGCCAGTCCAAGAGACAGTTACAAACTGACGGTAGATAATGAAAGTGAAAACTACGAATGAGTTGCACCATTGCACTATTCGGCTTGCAGTGAAAACTTATTTTAACTAGATACAAAGTAATAAATCAAATTTTGGATTCACAGGGAAAAATTGAATGTGTGACTGCTAAAATAGAAACAAAACAGACAAATGTACAGTTGTGCACTTCCATACATTTCTCATTCCCAGATCTACCATAGGTAATGCATACTGACAAGCTTGATCATTGTTTCCACAATTTATCCTGTCTTTTTTTTATACCGAGATGATGAAAAAAATACAGATTAGAGTCATCAATACTTGCTTTGAGCCCCTTTGGAGACTGTTTCTTGTTTTGTTGGTGATGTAACACAGCATTCACAATGCAGGTGATTGTTGCTACTTCTGTGAGGTTGCCAGGAGACATGCAACACAAAGTGATAACATTCGTCACGTAACTTGTAATGGTTAGCACAGCAAAAGAAAGTGATATGACCTAGGTTTTGCAGAAAGATTGAAACTGATTTCAAAAGAATTTACCATTTTAGTAAGGGAGCACTTTACAGTGCTGCAATGAACACTCTCCAGTTGCCATAATCATAGCTGAAGTAGACAGGTCGCACCACGAAAAGTGAGAGTTGGTGCAGCTTATGCGTGAAACAACCTTTATGGAATGAAATAGTTTACTTTACTAATGCAGTGTGATACCATAAGTGGGAATTATTCAGAACATTTCATTGACACGGTAGGGAAAAGTCAAGTGAATTTAGCAGGATCAATCAGTCCCACACCTGCAAATCACTTTCATGACAACAGAGTTGCAAAACAGTGTCCGTGCTAAAGTGCTGCAAAGTCTTAGTGAAATTAAGATTAGTCATAAATTGAATGGGACCTAATGTAGCAAGATATTTTATCGATTCTTACTACACCTCTATAATAATTCCCATAGGAATATGCTGTTATTTTTGCACTAACAACACCCTAAGGAGCAATCTGGTGGAAAATCGGGAGGAAACTGCACCAACATGAGGTCAGTGTGTCAACACAGCACATGGTCTAGATGGTACATATGCTGCTCTCATTATTGGTTTATATTTGTCAGTCTGAAGTTACTGAAAACTGAAAGGCTCTTTCACAAGATGCTGTTCGCATTTACTGGCAAAGCTTCCTGAGTGACTACCCAATAAACATTATGTGTAGACGACAGCTGTCGTTCTTTTGATGTATATATGTAAACGGGTGGGCAATAAACTGTAGTGGAATGAAGTCAGGTGACGCAGAGGGAGTTTTTCATGTAGGCAGCAAAATACCTGATGGTGGCAGAAGAAAACCAGATAAAAAAATCTAGACTGGCACAAGTGAGAACAGCCTTTATCAGAAAATAAGTATGCTGATATCAAAGGTAAATTTCACTGTTAGGAAGACTTTACTGAAAGCATTTGACTGCCATCCTGCTGTTATTTAATGGTGTATGTTGTTGTCAGTACCCATAAGCATTACCTATGATCCGAGTAACAGAAATAGGATAACCACTCACAGGGGTATTGTTCAGCTTTTCTACTGGCCACACCACATATTGAAACCTGCAGAGCACAGTGTCTCACACTCAGGCTAGACTCGTCTGTATATTAACACCTTACAACATGCAAAGAAACAAAGTGCTACCAACTTCTTATCTATTGATGTGAAGTCAAGAAACTACCCCAGCACTGTCAGACTATTTTAGATAATTTGAATGACTATACCGTTGCTGATTTATTTATCCCTTATGCACATATGCTGTGTTCAAGAACCTAACAAAAAGGCGCCATTTAGTATGTGATGTATTATTGCAAATGAATTACAGGCTATCATGATAATGTTACAAAAAAGTCTTTCTGTATATAAAACAAATTATTCCACATTGTCACGAATTAACAGGATATTATGCACTTTTGGCTTCAAATCGGTTTGTCTCTACATTCACATTCTTACTGAAGCAGCATTACAAGACTACTACAAAAGTATGCAAAAGTAGCAGTATATTTGTAACATCGGGAAAGGCTATGGATATATTTACAAAATATTTCAGTATTCCAAACATAATTGAATTAGATTAATCATTTCACACTTGATACAACCCTAAGTGCCAAATGGTAATTGAAAAGGAAAAATCATGTAAAGTCTAGTATACAAATTTTTGCTTTTATTTTTCTTTTGTACTTCAAGAGGGCCAATGTATCCCAGACAGAGATATTTATAATAAAAATGTTCAAACATAAAAAAAAGATGAAGCACTAGCAATGTCCAAAGGCACATATGCCACAGACACATTCATTAAGAAAATGGAAAATCCAGGATGGGATGTAACAGTATTATTAAAAGGATAGTTGCTACTCACCACAGCAGCCAGAGGCTGCAGTCGTGTGCGTGCGTGGGTGTGTGTTTGTTTGTTGTGTATTCCCGACAATGACCTAGTTGGCTGTAAGCTCACTTTCTAATGGTCTTTTTGTTGTGCCTAAGTGTGACTCAGCATCTTCATTATATGGCGAGTTGCCACTATGCATTTCATAATTTTTTCACATTTTTTAACCCTGTGGTGCACAGTGTCCACTACAGCTTCTTTGACATTTTCAATGAGTCCTGAGGCTGCAAATGCACAGTTTACTGCAGTGGGCACTGCCTACTAGTGTTGTGTCCTGCATGCATTTGCAGCCTCGTGACTGATTGGAAACGGCAGAAAAGTTGTCCAGTGCAGGGAAATTCATGCACCACAGGGTTAATGTGATTATTTTGGTGAAAAGCAGCTTTGGTAACGATCTAGTTACCTCATGATCTGGTGATAATTTCATAGCAGACCAAGCATATGAATGCCTTTTCTTGAAAGCTGGAGCCTTCAATCATTTTCGGATCTAGGGGCGTGTTTTATTAACTTCAGTGCTTCTAATTGCAATTTCCCTTTGCTGTGTGTTGAGAATAGGGCACTTTTTTATCGGGCAGATGTAATTCTTCACCATTTAGTAAAAGCACATGTCATAGGGTATGCGGAACAGCATACATTTTGGTGGAATTGCTTTTTATGAACATGTTGATATTCAGATTTCATTAAGAACAAGGCCATCTTATAAGAAGGGATAGCTTTGCCCATTCTCAGTGTCAGTAGCAAACAGATACAGCTCCATTGTTACATAAAGTCACAAAACTTTGTCCAAAAATGGATGACAATTACCTTTGTGAGCTTTCCAGATTTTGTAGCTGTTACGTACACATTATAATGCCATTGCATTGGTTATTCACATGTTGTTGGAGTCGAGGGCCACATCTACCACTTGCTTCTTGGAGACAAGCAAAAACTGTTATTAGGAGTGTTTTGTAAAGTGTTAATGTGTACTGGGCTGTCTATGTCATTGAGCAAGCTCACAAACAGAAAACAACTTTTGAGATGGTGGATCCAGATGCCAAGATGACGATCGATTCGACATAAATATTAAATGATCGATTCGTGTTTGTTCGATCATTTTGAAGAAACTAGAAACAATGGACAAGTAGTTGCTACAGGAGTATTGTGGCAGTGCATCATGTTTAGAGCAGCCTTCGCACTTGGTAGCTGAGTGGTCAGCGCGACAGAATGTCAATCCTAAAGGCCCCGGTTTGATTCCCGGCTGGGTCGGAGATTTTCTCCGCTCGGGGATTGGGTGTTGTGTTGTCCTAATCATCATCACTTCATCCCCATCAACACGCAAGTCGCCGCAGTGGCGTCAAATTGAAAGACTTGTACCCAGCGAATGGTCTTCCCGATGGGAGGCCCTACTCACACCACATTTACAACTGTTCATTCTCCATGTTTGACTTCCATACATGGCTACACTCCATACAAATACTTTGAGAAAAGACTTCCGACACTTAAATCTATATTCAATGTTAACCAATTTCCCTTCTTCAGAAGTGCTTTTCTTGTAACAGCATATCAGTTCCATTGAGGGGATATAAAATGTTAACTATATTTTATATCCTCTCTACTTTGACCATCATCAGTTATTTTGCCCCCCAAATAGGAAAACTCATCTACTGCTGTAGTGTCTTATTAATTCCCTTATACTATTACGTTTCATTATTCTTGTTTTGCTTTTGTTGATGTTCATCTTACATCCTCCTTTCAAGACACTGTCCATTCCATTCAACTGCTTTCCCAGGTCCCTTGCTGTCTCTGACAGACTTACGTCATCTGCAAACATCAAAGTTTTTATTTCTTCTCCATGGATTTTAGCTCCTCCTCCAATTTTTTGTTTCGTTTATTGCTTGCTCAATATGCAGGCTGAATAACATTGGGGATAGGCTACAACCCTGCCTCACTCTCTTCTCAAACACGGCTTCCCTTTTGTGGCCCTTGACTCTTATAACTGCCATCTCGTTTCCATACAAATTGTAAATAGTCCCTCTCTTTTGCCCCTGCCACCTTCATAATTTGAAAGAGCGTATTCTAGTCAGCATTGTCAAAAGCTTTCTCCAAGCGTACAAATTCTAGAAACGTAGGTTTGCCTTTCCTTAACCTGTCTTCTAAGCTAAGTCGTGGGGTCAGTATTGCCTTGCGTATTCCAACATTTCTATGGAATCTGATCTTCCATGAGGTTGGCTTCTACCAGCTTATCATTCGTCTGTAAAGAATTCGTGTGAGTATTTTGCAGCCGTGACTTATTAAACTGATAGTTTGGTAATTTTCACAGCTGTTGACACCTGCTTTCTTTGAGACTGGAATTATTATATTCTTCTTAAAGTCTGAGGGTATTTGGCTGTCTCGTACATCTTGCTCACCAGTATGATAGTGTTTCATCATGACTGGCTCTCCCAAGGTTATCAGTAGTTCTAATGGAATGTTCTCTACTCCTGGGGCCTTTTTTGCCTTAAGTCTTTCAGTGCCGTCAAATTCTTCATGCAGTGTCATATCTGCCATTTCATCTTCAACTACAGCCTCTTTCATTTCCATAATATTGCCCTGAAGTACATCACCCTTGCATAGACCTCTATATACTCCTTCCATCTTTCTGCTTCCCCTTCTTTGCTTAGGACTGGTTTTCCATTTAAGCTCTTGCGTAAAAACTGAAATTATTTACATTTCCACAGGAACGCAAACAAATAATAAATTTCAGTTTGTTTCCTCTACCCGTTCCTGAAAAAAGGAGGCTTGACAGAAGGACAGACAGACAGACAGACAGACGAATGGACGGGCATTGAAGTGATCCTACAAGGCCTCCTGTTTTTACCTATTAAGGTATGGAGCTCTAAAAATGGAACCATTTCTGTACACTACTGACTCGTGATATGTGCAAAGTTTTGCCTCCTTATATGGCAGCCCAGTTGTCAATCAATCGGAATATCGATGCATTCATAATAATCATTATAATTGACTTCTCTGAAGTGTACGGCATTCTGTCAACCCTATGATGTACACTTGTCAACTCTATGATGTCCCCCCTGCGGGTCGGGAGTAAGAATAGGTCCGAGGTATTCCTGCCTGTCGTAAGAGGCGACTAAAAGGAGTTTCAACCATTTCGGACTTCCCTGTGATGGTCCCCCTTGGGGTTTGACCTCCATTTTTCAAAATTCAACAGAAGTATGAGCGTTATGGGGAAGGACGCCTTACGTGGTGTATCACTGGTCCTCAGTGCACTAAGACCTTGGCACTCAGCATTGTAACGGCGTTGTAATCACACCCATTATTCCTCAAATTGGGCCTAAACGCCTTATGGGCTGCACAAGTTACGCCCATAGTGCGTCCCCATCTACACCAACGATCATTATGGACTTTCCGTGGCACCCGAAATCCAGCTCGGTAGCCAGCCCATTGTGGTGGGGTCGTCATGTACCCTCTAGGTTGTAGCCCTCTGACAACACAGGGATCATACTGCTGATATCTGAGCTGCACCTTCCCCACGTCGGCCGAGGAGTAGATGCCCGTCTCCTTGGGGCATCAGGACTCCCGGCAACGGTCATCCTGCCAGGTGGCCCTTGCTGAGGCTGGGTGGCGCCCGTAGGGAGAGCCCCTGGTCGGAGTGGGTGGTATTGGGGCAGACGTTTCGCAGATGAAATGTCAACATGCCACCTCCAAGCCCATGTTCTTTGTCCAGCACATCAAGGACACCTTCGGGGAAATCGAGGCTCTCAGTAAAATGCATTCGGGGTCCGTTCTTATAAAGACCACCTCCGCCACACAGTTGGCGGCGCTCCAGGCATGCGACCGACTAGGGGACATCCCGGTGTCCATTGTCCCGCTTCTGGCACTGAATATGACGCAGGGGGTTATTTTTCATCGGGACCTCCAGCTGCAATCTGATGAGGAGCTCAGGGCCAACCTGGAGCACCGAGGCGTGCATTTCATCCGGCGCAGCCCCAAAGACCGTCGCATTGACACCGGGGCCTTTATCCTCGCCTTCGAGGGGGACGTTCTCCCGGAGAAGGTAAAGGTGATGTGCTACCGGTGCGACGTGCGACCTTACGTCCCGCTTCCTATGCGCTGCTTTCAGTGTTTGCACTTCGGCCACATGTCGTCACGGTGTGAGGCTGAGCCCGTTTGTGGTGATTGTGGACGTCCTCTTCGTGAGGAACACAGATGCACTCCACCACCTCGGTGCGTCAATTGTCCTGGCCTCCACTCGCCAAGATCTTTAGATTGCCCCACGAATCGGAAGGAGAAGAAAATTCAAGAATTAAAAACTTTGGACCTTACTCTTATTCAGAGGCCAGGAAGAAGTATGACCGCTTCCATCCCGTGACACTGACAGCTTCGTTCGCCTCAGTCGTGTCCACTCCTTCCACAGTATCCTCACCCCTATCCTGTTCCCCCTCCACCTCCTCACCCCATCCGGGGTCTATGCCTCCGTCTCCCAAATCCCTCCCTTCCAAATCCTCCTCCCTCGCGGCCCTGTGAGTCGCTGCTCCCAGCCGTCCTCAGTTTCGCTGGGACGCTCTGCTGCCAGGCGCTCAGCTGGCCTGTCATCGGCAAATGATGCTGCCCCTCCTACGCACCCCAGGAATACGGCCGCAACTGGCGACGACTCGATGGAACAGTATCCGTCTCCCGCCGGTTGTAGCATTGTTCCCTCAAAACCTGGCCCTCCGCGGCCGTCTAGGTGACCAGCTCTTCACCCGTTTCGTTCCCCCTTTTTTCTGACTAGCGATGGCTTTGTTACATTGGAACATAAGAGGTATTTGATCTGATCGGGAGGAATTACAACTGCTCCTCCGCCTGCACTGTCCGCTCGTCCTTGGTCTCCAGGAAACCAAGTTGCGCCCAACTGACCGTATTGCTTTTACCCACTATACTTCGGAGCGGTCTGACGTCACCCCTGTGGACGGTATTACAGCTCATGGTGGGGTCATGTTGCTCATATAGGACGATGTCTATTACCATCCCAATACATTGACCACCCCACTCCAAGCAATAGCTGTCCGTATTACTCTTTCTGCCTTTACTTTTTCTGTTTGTACTGTCTACACTCCATCGTCATACGCAGTTAGTCAGGCTGACATGATGCTCCTGATTGTTCAGCCTCCTCCGCCGTTTTTATTGTTTGGCGACTTCAATGCCCATCATCCCCTTTGGGGCTCTCCTGCATCCTGTCAGAGAGGCTCCCTCTTGGCGGATGTCTTAAACCATCTCAATCCTGTCTGCCTCAATACTGGCGCCCCGACTTTCCTCTCAGACTCTACTCATACCTACTCCCACTTGGACCTCTCGATCTGTTCTACCACTCTTGCCCGTCGGTTCGAGTGGTATGTTCTTTCTGACACCTATACGAGCGACCATTTCCCGTGTCGTTAGTCTCCTGCACCACACCCCATCCCCACGTCCTTCGAGCTGGAACATACCGAAAGCTGACTGGGGACTTTACTCCTCCCTGGTGACCTTTCCGGACCACGATTTTCTCAGTTGTGACAGTCAGGTCGAATACCTCACGGCTGTTATCATTCCTCGTACTACCTCTTCTTCATGTCGCGCTTCCGTCCCCTGGTGGAACGAGGCTTGTAGAGACGCTATCCGTGCTCAACGACGTGCTTTACGCACCTTTCGCCGCCATCCTACGTTGGCGAATTGTATTGGATACAAACGACTCCGAGCGCAATGCTCTAGAGTCATCAAAGACAGCAAAAAAGCTTGTTGGGACTCTTTCATCAGCTCCTTTAACAGTTTTACTCCCTCTTCTGTCATCTGGGGTGGCCTGTGCCGGCTGTCGGGCATTATGGCCCACTCCTTGGTACCTGGCCTAACTTAAGGTAATGAGGTACTTGTTGATCCTGTGGACGTCTCCAACGCCTCCGGCCGCTTTTTCGCGGAGGTTTCAAGCTCCGCCCATTACCACCCTGCCTTCCTTCCCAGGAAACTGGCAGAAGAGGGTCGGCGACCTTCCTTCCACTCTCTGAATCTGGAAAATTATAATGCCCCCTTTACTATGTGGGAACTCATACGTGCACTTTTACTGTCCCAGTCCTCTGCTCTGGGTCCAGATGTCATTCACGTTCAGATGCTGACATACCTTTCTCCGGCAGGCAAAAGCTTTCTTCTTCGTACCTACAATCTCGTCTGGACCGAAGATCAAGTGCCCATGCGTTGGCGTGACGCCGTCGTTGTTCCTATACCCAAACCCGGGAAGGATAGACACCTTCCTTCTAGTTACCACCCCATTTCTCTTACAAGCTGTGTCTGTAAGGTGATGGAGTGCATGGTTAACGCTCGGTTAGTTTGGGTTCTTGAATCTCGATGGCTACTTACCAATGTTCAATGCGGCTTTCGTCGCCACCGCTCCGCTGTTGACCATCTTGTGACCTTGTCGACATTCATCATGACCAACTTTTTGCGAAAGCACCAAACGGTAGCCGTGGTCTTCGATTTGGAGAAGGCTTATGATACCTGTTGCAGAGGAGGTATCCTCCACACTATGCACAGGTGGAGTCTACTTGGTCGCCTGCCCCTTTTTATTGATTCCTTTTTAACAGATCAAAAGTTTAGGGTACGTGTGGGTTCCGTATTGTCCGACGTCTTCCTCCAGGAGAACGGAGTGCGTAGCCCTTTTTGCCATAGCGATCAATCCAATTATGGATTGCATTCCACCTAATGTCTCAGGCTCTCTTTTTGTCGATGACTTCGCGATCTACTGCAGTGCCCAGAGAACATGCCTCCTGGAGTGCTGCCTTCAGCGTTGTCTTGACAGCATATACTCGTGGAGTGTGGCTAATGGTTTCCAGTTCTCTGAAGAGAAGACAGTTTGCATCAACTTTTGGTGATATAAAGCGTTCCTTCTGCCATCCTTACATCTCGGTCCCGTTGTTCTCCCATTCGTAGAAACAACTAAGTTTCTAGAGCTCACACTGGACTGGAAACTTTGTTGGTCTCCGCACGTCTCTTATTTCGCTGCCCGTTGTACACATTCCCTTAATGTCCTCAGAGTTCTTAGTGGTTCATCTTGGGGAGCGGATCGCACTGTCCTGCTTCGCTTGTATCGGTCCATAGTCCGAACGAATCTGGATTATGGGAGCCTCGTCTGCTCAGCCATCCCTCTTGCGCCGTCTCAACTCCATCCACCATCGGGAGTTACGTATTGCTTCCGGAGCATTCTACACGAGTCCCGTAGAGAGTCTTTATGCTGAAGTTGCTGAATTACCATTGACCTACCAGCGCGGCGTACTGCTATGTCGGTATGCTTGCCGGCTGTTGTCAATGCCCAACCACCCCTCTTATCAGTCCTTTTTCGCCGATTCTCTCGACCGTCAGTATGGGTTGTATGTGTCTGCCCTGCTGCCCCCTGGAGTCTGCTTTCGTCACCTGCTTCAACAATTGGATTTTGCCCTCCCTACCACCTTCAGAGAGGGTGAGAGCCTGACACCACCTTGGCTCCAGGTTCCCGTTCATATTCATCTCGACTTCAGCTCGTTCCCAAAGGAGGGTATTCCGGCTCCAGTGTATTGCTCACGGTTTGTCGAACTTCATGCGCGACTTGCCAGTCACACCTTTATTTACACTAATGGCTCCAAAACTGACAATGGTGTTGGCTGTGCCTTTGTAGTCGGGGCCGTCACCTTTAAATGCCGGCTCCTCGACCAGTGTTCCAGCTTTACGGCCGAGCATTTTGCTCTCCATCAGGCCGTTCAGTATACCCACCGCCACCGCCATTCATCGTATGTACTCTGCTCTGATTCACTCAGTGCTCTTCAGAGCCTTGGAGCTCCATATCTGGTCCATCCCTTGGTGCAACAGATCCAGCAGTCCCTCCATTCTTTTGCTGATGATGGCTCTCCTGTCAGCTTTCTGTGGGTTCCCGGCCATGTAGGAGTGCCTGGGAATGAGGCTGCTGATGCTACAGCCAAGGCTGCAGTCCTCCTGCCTCGGCCAGCCTCCTATTGTGTCCCATCATCTGACATTAGTGGGGTTGTTTATAAGAGGCTTGTGTCATTGTGGTGAGATACTTGGTCATCACTTCAAGGAAACAAGCTCCGGGCCGTAAAACCGTTCCCAACTGC